>NW_027467208.1:5207500-5515000 GCF_046128005.1 Genypterus blacodes
TCCCCGTGGCTCTCAGTGACCCTCTGAACAACAACAACAACAGCATCAACATCTACCAGAAGGACCCTGTGCTGAACCTCAACCGTGAGAATGTGAAGAAGTCTCTGTCCTGTGCCAACCTCTCCAGCTACGAGGGCCCAGCAGGTCTGGGTCTGGGCCTCAACTATGGGATGGGGATGGGCCAGGGACACACCTACGGCTACAACAAACCCCAGCAGCTTTCCTCTGTGAAAAAGGTTTCCCCTGGGCCGGTGACATCATCCCCCAAACGCGTCATCGTCCAGGCCTCCACCAGCGAGCTCCTGCGCTGCTTGGGGGAGTTCCTGTGCTGTCGCTGCTACCGCCTGAAGCATCTGTCCCCGGCCGATCCGGTGCTGTGGCTGCGGGCCGTGGACCGCTCGCTGCTGCTGCAGGGCTGGCAGGACCAGGCCTTCGTCACGCCAGCCAACGTGGTCTTCGTCTACATGTTGTGTCGAGACGTAGTGGACGGGGATCTGGTGTCGTCGGAGCACGAGTTGCAGGCCATCCTCCTCACCTGCCTTTACCTGTCCTACTCCTACATGGGCAACGAGATCTCGTACCCGCTCAAGCCTTTCCTGGTGGAGGCCGGTAAGGAGGCCTTCTGGGATCGCTGCCTGGCCATCATCGACGCCACGAGCGCCAAGATGCTGCGGATCAATGCCGACCCGCACTTTTTCACACAGGTGTTTGCTGAACTCAAGAGTGAAGGGGGCTGCAGCCCTCAGGACTACAGCCGGGTGCTGGACCGGTGAGAGGAGGTTTGAGCAGACCTCCTTCACAAGCCTTTACATGCTCTCTCTCTCTCTCTCTCTCTCTCTCTCTCTCTCTCTCTCTCTCTCTCTCTCTCTCTCTCTCTCTCTCTCTCTCTCTCTCTCTCTCTCTCTCTCTCTCTCTCTCTCTCTCTCTCTCTCTCTCTCTCTCTCATACACAAATCACTGTCCTCTATTTCTTTGCTTGTTATCCTCTGCACATAGGAGTAAGGACCTTACAGCCTTACAGAACAGAACACGGTAGACTAACTTGAGAGTTCTGCTATTTATTAATCATTCCATTATTGTTTGTTGCCATTGTCCTTCCTGTCCAAAGACAGACTTTACAAATTCAAACATTTCTTTAAGAATTTATCTGAAAATTGGCACAGTTCATCAACAAAAGGAGTCTGGCAGTGCATTGATCCACAAGCTGTTTTTTCCTGGAATACTCACCTGATTTTACTTGAATGGGGAACCTTTTGGTCCACCTGTCACGTCTGAGCTGACATCTGACCCCATGTGTAGCCGCCCCAGCTGCCCCCACGGATCTGAACAACCACACACACCCCTCCCTCCAGCACAGCCAGAGACACTCTTCCTCACCAACACCCTCTCCCCCCCTCCCCCCCCGGATGTGATCAAGGAGCGTGTCTTATCCAAAAGAAAGACGGCATTATCACTTATCCAATACCATCAAGGGAATTTCCAGTGAAGTCGCCAGTGGAGAGGAATCGTTATCTTCATTCACTCTCACCACGGATGAAGAATGACATCTTAACTTAAACCATGTGGCATGAGGACAATATGACCACATAGGCCACGATGTGTTTTCCTCTGTAGAGACATGGTGACATTCACGGCTGGTTAAGTCACATGAGCACCAACACAAAGTGACTCAGACTGATGGAAACAGCTGAGGAGCCCGTGTTGGTTCTGCTCCTGCTGTGTGCTTACTAATCAGTTAAGCAACAAAAATGCCCCGCCAGTGTTTTGCAGCCTTTTGAGGGCCGTCTGGCCTGAGGGGGACACTCGCCGGGTTTTTATCTCTACAGCGACTCCTCTGTGCTCCTGTCCACCTTATCACATCAGAGGAGAGTTTCCTGGTGGAAGTGGAACACGCCCCGGTTTTAAGATTGGAATGCGTTTGAGTGCACGAGTGTGTCAGTAACGAGTGTTTGTGCGCAGCGTTATCGGAGGCGAGCGGCGAAGGTTTTGTGTTGTGGATGGCAGCCGGGGTCATCAGCTGTTTACCCCCTCCTTTGTTGGCCACCTCTTGTTGACAGGGCACCCACGGCCAGGCTATTAATGAGATTAGCAGATTACCTCGGCCCCTCCCCTCCTCTCTCAACCGCGGCCCCCCCTTGTCCACTCTGCAGCCCTGAATGGCTTCAGTGGCTTATCCAGGCCGACTATAAACACATATACACACACACACACACGTTATTTATGTCTTGACCCAAAGTAGAGATAGAGATGTTATATTTCCATTTCTTTATGAAAACTGGGTCAACATGTATCCAAGCATTCATTTGCAAGATCACAAGTAAAAGTGAAGTCAAATCATCTTTATCATTATTATCAATGATCAAAAGTAACGGATTCCATTCCTGTTTGATGTGATTTGTTTACATTTTGAAATGAAGAGATTCTGCTCCTTCAATAATGTCAAAACTAAAAATGTCAAATGACCTTAAACATGTTATTAATGGCAACACCTCCACTCTGCCCCCTCGTCTGCTTACAGTGACTAATTCAGACCAAGTTTCTGCAACACACACACACACACACACACACACACACACACACACACACACACACTTAAATACCTTGCAGCATGCACTTTGTTTCTAGCAGACAATGGGCTTGTGTGGTAGCATGACTGAGAGACTGTGTGTGACACACGTGTGCAGTTCAGGGTCCAACACAGAGGAAGTAAGCACCCTGGAGGTATCCAGATGGGAATGAAAGATGAATGCTGTTGTTGTTGTTGTTGTTGTTGCTGCTGCTTAAGGACGTGATGTTGTGCTGCTTCTGACTTGGCCCCAGACTCTCATCAGTCACCTGCACATTCTCATCTGCCATCAAGAGGCGTTTATGTGGACAGAGAATAGTTTCTTTCTCTTTGCGTATTTTGGCTTCGAGCATTCTATTCTCATTTGCAATGAAATGAAATGTCTTGGCTGCTGATGCTCACTGATGCTTGATAAGGATGGAACCAAAAACAAGTACAATCAGGACTGTAAAAGGATGTGAATATAATCCAAAATGCAGCATTAGTATTTAACCTTAATAATAGAAAAGGCCTTAATCCTATTGTGGTTGGGCTTCTCCATTCCTGCACACGCTGCTGTAGTGGGATACCCCCACACACTGACCTCTACATGCAAGTGCATACACACACACATGACCTGGGTAATCCAAGTCCAAGCCTGAGCCGGTCACTGAATCAAACAGAGAGAGGGAGTGAGGGATGACATACAGGGAAATAAGGAAATGTTATTTTGTGTCACACTTTTCTATCTTTTCCACGAGTGTGTGGCGTTGATAGGGAAGATTCACGGCCGCCTTTTGTTCAGGACCTTATTTGGTCGCTCCCTGTTGTGATCGGTGCTGCTTCGCTGCTGCGCTCTGTCCCTGGCCAACGATCACAGGGACACTTGTTTCTGGACTCGCTCCCCCCAACCCCCATCTGACTTTCCACACACACTCAGCTGCTCGATTCATTTGATGCGACACTCAGCTACACACACACACACACACACCCTCCCCCCCTCCAGCTATTGTCGGGACAAGGGATGGCAGAGTGAGGGAGTTATTGGCTGGCAGTGGGTTTGTTGTGTTGTGTTGTTTTGTGTGCGTCTTGGGAGTGAATGTGGGTCAAAGTTATGTGCAACATCTGCTTCCACCATGAGTCTGATAGAGTCTGAAGTCTGCCGGTACAAGAATTGTAGTTAACAATATCAACAACAACAACAATAATAATGATAATAATAATGGATAATGATCAGTCAAAGATGGATTAGTGATTAACGATCATTTTACCTCTTTACCAATACTTTAAATAGTGTAACTCAAATAATTTCTTAACTGTTTTATGCATCAATTAAATGCCTCTATAGCTGAACTAATGATTCCTGTGGCTCACTACAGACTCCACACAGACTCCTCCACCTTGTTTACATCTTGCTCATTCCTCACGTTTGTCCATCCATGGCACAGACACAGAGGAGCCACATTCATTCAAGTGTAAATTAGTGTGAATGAAGTTTGACCAGTGCATCATCATCTGGTTTGCCTCTGCGTTTGTTCAACTCCCGTGTTTTGGTACCTCCGTCTAATCAGTCACTGAGCTGGATCATGTGCTCCTCCAATCATATTAGAGCGGAGCGGCTCCCTGGTCATTAACTCGCCGCTCTGGAGCTCTAAGTCTGCTCATCCAATCAAAACCGTCAGTCTGACCCCTGAACTTTACCTGGCTTAGCATGATGATGATGATGATGATGATGATGCCTGCAACGCTATGGAAAAGCCCTGACTCTCATTATGTAAAAGCAGATTGGATACAAATATCAAAGCGACACAAGAGGAACCGCGTGATTGGAACTTTAGCATTTCTGCTTTCCTGACTATATCCGATGGCCGAGGCCTTGGATCGGCTGTTTCCTGGAGACTAGGGGCTTGGGTGAATAATGTGATAAAGGATTAAAGTTGCAACAACTCTGTGAGTTGTGTTAAGTTATTTTCCAGTATGCTGCTGCTGCTGTAGGCTGGTGTGAAATGTCAACGGCTCTCCTCAGATTGACGAGTGTGAGGACCATAGGAGATATTTTATGATGTAAATAGGATAATGTGTGAAAGAAAAAACAAATAATATTATTTGTCTTGCTGTGTAGTAGCATGCATGCCAGCCACTTAGTCTAGAATTGTTTCATTTTTTTACCTCTGTGTTGGTTTGATTGGCTTTTATATGTGATAACGTTTGAAATGAACGATTATTCCTTTGGTAACGTCAAACTGGATCTCACTGGATTGTTTCTTTATAGGAAATTTGATGTCAACAGTATTAAAATCTCTTATGACTACAAATGTAACTATCACATCACCGTTGTGCAGGTTTGTTCATGTTTAGAAACAATAGAGGCAAAAAAAGAAGTAGCTCTGCTCAGTCCTGAAATAGAGAAGTACGTGAATTCAAACGAGCTACGCAAATTATAGCATCAAACGCAGCCGTCTGACTTTATTCATCACTCTGCTAAGTTAGATGTGGTCAGCGTTTCAGTGTTTAAACCTGAGCTCAGCCTGTTTTGTAGCTGAATCAACCGTAAGCTGAAAGTCTCATTTACGACTTTTCGTCACGAACAAAAATAGGGCCATGAAACATCGCTGCCGTCTCCGGTTCACAGGCCCGGGTGTATGTGTAGAAATGATCAAATTAGTGAGTATCAATAGCTTTCGTCATCAGTGCACCAGATGGTGAGACAAAGGAGGCCATTGTACGTGCCGTGTTTGTCCCAGGCTGCTCCGCCACAGACTGCAGGGATTGTAGCTTCACCTCTGGTGCAAGAAGCTTCAGATTTCTTCTTCAGATTCAATACAAGGTCTGTCGTGTCAACACCACACAGATGTTAACCACTGAGTTAAACACACACACACACACACACACACACTGCTCTCGTGTTCCCCCTGGTTACTCTCATCAACCATCATCACAGCGTCTGACTTGAGTGACTTTTGTAAAGCCACCAAACTGTACACCAAACTGTAAAGTACTGCTGACCAGTGAACTTGAACATACTGTAAACAAATGTGACTTTTGGTTTTTTCATGTTCTTTTGTTTTCCTTTTTCACGATGACAGTGTTTACTATGTTGATTATTTAATAAAGTATTGAGCTGAAATCCAAACAGTTACTGACAGTACACTTTGATTCTCTCTCTCTCTCTCTCTCTCTCTCTCTCTCAAAAACAATCGGAAGTGACTTTAAAAAGTCCAAATTAGTCCCTGATTATAATAACAAACATATCTCGGCAAGAAAAGTAGTCTGTGAACAATCCAATCCATTTTCCACTTGTCTAATAGTCTAAAGTGCTAAAACAAGATTGAATCATCATTGAACAAAACATCTTGAGACTTTCTTGAATTCTTGTTTTTTTTGCTGTCGCACCAGCGTTTCACACATTTGCATCTGCAAAGGCACAAACACACACACAGTTAGTAAAACAACCTTTGTTCACCGCCTAGAACACATGAAATACTCTCCGGCTGCAACCCAGCTAACTTAAAGCTGGCAGTAAATTTATGTGGGGCATAAAGTAGCGTAATGCTCAGCCACACAATAGCCTCAGTGGTGCAGATGGCCTTTTGGCTTTCTGTCAGGGGGGCCGCGCTCCATCTGAGCATGTCTCTGCAGTCAATCACCACTCTCCCTCTGAGCCCAGCAGTCGGCACAACCACAGGTGGAGTTTACTGTGATGCTTCCTCTTGCAGCAATTCCCACTGATATCGACACACACATACACACACATACACACACCATGGCAACGACTGTATGTGGTTGCCTCGGTGCGGCGGAGTTCGGTTTTGCCACTTTCTGTGAGACTAAAATGCCAGACAGTGAGAGGAAAACAGGTTTCATGTGCAGATTTAGAAATGGCACAGTGGTCATAGCGGTGGCTGCTTCAGGTGGCTTCTCTTTGTCACTTAGTGTTATCGCTGAGCTGCACAGCTCTCACACACACACACACATACATACATGCAGACACACACAAATAGCTGTGAGTTTCCACTGTGCTTTCATTTCCTCAAGATCTCAGTATTGGCTTACCTGCAGCTGTGAATATTCTAAACAGTGATACTCTGACTCTTACTCTAAAGAAATAAATGCCACAATCGACCTAAAACAGCAAAGTGGAGCTTGTAGGACTCCAACATTATGTCACAGATGTCTGCCATGAAACTACCGCTCAGAACCATCAGACAAAGCAGCTTACTATGGGTCTAATGGGAAATTATTTTTAAAACGCAATTTATAATCTGTTCACAATGCTTTAGTGAGAGGGCAGCAGGGAGAAACCATATGGCAGTGGTCTGAGCAGGGGTCAGCGCCAAGGCCGGGGTCGCCTCTGAGGGCCTGGAGGTGAGGCCAGGAGGCTTTGATTAATAAAAGGACAGAGCGAGATGAGGAGGCTGCAGATGGTCTCAGGCTGAGCGAGTTCTCTTCGTCCTCCTCCTCCTCCTCCTCCTGTCCTCTGAGGACACAAATCACAGCAGCACTCTCTGCCTCCCAGTGTCACACCTCTGCAGTGCTCCTCTCTGCTCCCATTGGGTTTCTGAAAGCCTCTACTGCTGTTCTCTGGCTTTTATCAGTCCACAGGGATCCAGCATTGCCCCCCCCCCCCCCCCCTACACACACACACACCCCCCCCACTCCTTACAAAAACAAGAACACATTGCATATCCACAGACAATTTCACTTTGACTTTGCTTTCCTATGTTCCATCTCAGTACAGATGACTTCTAAAATGTGAAAGTGAATATACCGTTTATGCCGAAACAACTCATAAGCACGCACAGTTTGAATTAGAGCCAGAGTCTGTATTAGCCACAATTATATTGCACCGGTGCATACGCTGGTATAAATTTTTTACAAGCGGCATTTTTGTACATATTTTTACTTCAATCAAGCCTTTTCCATGTTTAAATGAAGACGCTCTCATACAGATTTTATATGCAGCCAAACAGAATTTATAAGCAATAAAACTTCTCCTCCTTCCTCAGTTCAGACCACTAAATAAAGCATTTTGCTGCAGGCACATTTGAACAGAATGAACAGATTATTTACAAAGCTAAAAGTAAAGCCATGCACTCATAAGACAGTGGGCTCAGGATGCTACCTTGGGGGACGCCGGAAGATTCTGCAGACATGAAAAAAAATATCAGTGAGTAATCAGCCACACATGCTGCAGTAGAAGCCACCGCAAAGCTTTTAGGTGCTGTGTGTTCAGTTACACTTAATCACAAAGAAACCAACAAGGACATTTTTAACGTCCTCACATCACAGCCACTCGTTCGCCACATTTCAGATTATTTTCCTGATATTTCCAGAGATGTCAATCTGATGGCATTCAGAGCACAAACCAATCTCGCCCTCATGTCCCTGTAATCTCCAGCATGTGACCTCCCGGCCCGATGCTGGCAAACCTGCAGTGGTCCCCAAACCACCAGTGGCTGCTCTGCCCTGAGAGGATTTAGAGCAGAAACACACACTGCGACTCCAGGACACATATTACATTCCCTCTGTTAAATCCTCTTCAAATCATTACCAAATCCACACTGTGGGGATGCTAATCTCCAAAGAGAGACAGACCAGGTGCCGGGCTGTTTTATAATGGAATTGCACGTCTCTTAAAGTGATTGAATCAACAATTGCCTGTCCTGATGAATTAGATTAGAATCCTGTTTGTACAACACTGCAAAAAACAGAAAAACTGCAGCATAATCCAAAACAAACAGATGAAAATCTATTAGAATTGATTTACATACGTCAACATTATAAATACTTTATGTCTACCATCTGATGGTTTGCAAAACTGTGTGTGTGTGAGGAGAGGAGGGATGTGACCAGAGCTGTCAGGAATGTAAATGATTGGAAAAATTATGTTGAGAAAAGCCGGATGGCAGCGGCTGTGAATGACACAAAGAAACAATTGGGTAAAGAATTGTTGCCGTCTGTCTGTTTTGAAACAAGAGAGAAATAAATCTAGAGTCTGTAAAAAAAAGACAAGAGAAAAGATTTGGCGAATCTAAATGAAACATCGTTCTAACAATAAACAGAACCAAAAGAGGTTTGTAACACTTCAGCGTCAACTATACCTTCTGCTTTTAAGGGCTTTTGTTTCAGTTCTAGCAGAAACAAAACAGAATACTTGACAAAGACAAATCAAAGCCAAACACTGCAGAAAGAGTGACAGGTGATGGTCCCGGCATCAGAGAGGTGACAGATTAGCAGAGAACTCGAAAAGGAATCTGAACTCCTTCACCTGAGCTCCACAGTCAGAGATCAGTCAGCGCTGTGGTATTTTGGTAGCCGTGCTGCTCTCGTCATAGATTCAATTCTCTTTTTGTTCCTTGTGTCTCGCCTTTGAATCAATTCCACAATTAGCTTTGTGTGCCACCAGACACCATTTGTTGTCAAAATAGGCCCAGGGAGCAAAGAGAGGGCGATTGTGGAGGACGGTCACATCTGCTGGATGTTTACTTGCAACTTGCCCTAATGAGATCTCAGAATAGCAAAGCAAAGTGTGACAAAAATGCAGCTGACTTAGGTCGCCTAGTTAACCCAACCTGGAGGCACAGAGCACTCTTGGTAAATCACACATCGCACAATTGTTCTTCACCTCATTGCTTGTGCAGGGAAACAAATCAAACAACACCCGAGTCTTGATAAAATGTTAGTACTGGTGATTGACAGGCAAGGCAAAGCATATGTGCAGGTTTAGAGATATTTAAGCATTTTATTTTTGTAGAAAAACTCAAGTACGCTCATAAAACTATGACTTACAGTAAAATTAACACCGGGAAATAAGGAGTACAGATTAAATTATACATTAACACTGCAGTGGGGTTTGTTCTCTGTTTTCACTCATGCAAATCCCACTTTACAAAAATCAATATGTGAACAGGCAGAGACCCGCACTCACTCACAGATCATCTGGAGCTGGATGTCACAGCAGGGGGGGGGAGAGAGAGGTGAGGGCCATTATCAGGTCACAGCAGAGGGAGGAGCGGGTGGAAGCAGACAGACTTGGCATTTAGTTTGGGTTTTTACAGTCGACTTAAAGTCCAATTAACACGGTGGAGCTCGAGTTGTGAAAAGAAATACATTTTATTTTTGGTTATTTGCAGAGTTAATACGATCGACTCATAGCTCCCAGACTGAACACAGCCTGTCTCACTGTTTACTACTTAAATGAAACTAAACTCCTAAGCCTACTAAAGTGTTTGAGAAAGGTTTCATCTACAGAGAGAAAAATATCGCTGCATTAAATATAAAACTGGCACGTGTATGGACTTCATTTCAAGCTCGGCTGATGGGAACGATCACAGATGTAGAGGACGTTATCGTCTGTATACGTCCCAATGCTCCATTTACAATAAACCTTCAGCAATGAAGTTTGAGCTGTAAAACATTCTGAGTGAGTGAAACTGACTGCTTGCTTTCTGCTCCGACTGACTGACTGACAGTGAAATATTGTCTCAGATGCACTCTGAGGCATATTAACCTCACAACTCTGACATCTCTGCAACAAACTGGAATAACAGGAATTCATGAAAGTTTAAGGATCGTTTCCAAAGACAATTCATCAATCTTCCTATTTTTCTTATCCACGGAAAACCACACGCATTAAATAACTTTGTTCTTGTCAGGATATCTGCTGTTGATTTATCTTAAACTTATCCAAACAGGCTTCAATTTAATATTGAGTTCGTAGTTTCTTGTTGAAGCTTCATTTTCATTTAGTGCTCCAATGTTTTACAAGATTACAGAAAATGTGGGAATGTCAGAGTGTGTGTGTGTGTGTGTGTGTGTGTGTGTGTGTGTGTTTACTAACCAGGTTGATGTGATCCAGTTAGTCATTGTTCTGTAGGTTGTGTGCTTATCATTCGGATTTCACTTCCTGAATTGTCTTTCTGTCACTTCCTGGGGGGGCGGAGCAGCCAGGATCTCAACTGGACAGGTTTCTATCATCTCATGTAAGAGGAGCAGGATTGGCATCATTAAAGTGGATTTACGTTGCATGCTGCTTGCATTATGTGCATCAAATAACACAACATACAGTATACTAACATCGGGTGCATGAATAATAATCGTCCCAAAAAGTATTTTTTCTTCAAAGCCACAAAAGGAGAATAATTATGCTTATCTGTTCCTGTGAGAAAAACATGAAAGGAAAATGAACACACACACACACACACACACACACACACACACACACACACACACACACACACACACACACACACTACAAACTACTTACAGCAGAATCATCATCTGTAAATAAGTCTTGCATAGTTTATTTTCTCCACTTTCCTCATTTTTCATTTCCTCGTTATATTATCTGTAATGCAGATTTTCTTTTTTCTTTTCTTTTAAAAAGGTTAATCATTTGGAGGCTGCAGCACGAGGTGATGCATGAAAAAGTTCTTCTTTCTGCACAGTGCAACATTTTTACTGGATGTACATCTGGAATCTGGAAAACCTACTGAAAGACATAGCAGTCTATACGTGTTGAAACTGAGTAAACATGAGCCTCTGCACAAACAAAAATAATAACTCAAAAATATGTGCCCACAACAAGAAACAAGAAACAACATTTGCACACATGACACTAAACTACAAATGCAAAATCAATACAATACTGTGGACAAAGACCCTTAATAAGGCACGATTTACCATTATTATTAATACAGTGTATCCATGAAAAGGCATCAGTGGAAATTCCAAAATAATACAGCAAAAACAGAAAGAGAGGCATCAGACTGACCCACTACTGTAAACATATACTGTAGATAGGAAGGAAATAGTTTCAGGTGAAAAAGTTACATAGTGCAGTTTTTAAATATGCAAAACTAGAAGTCTGAAGTAAACCAGTGAACTCTAAAGTCTCACGTCTCCACTTTGCAGCTCTGCCTACAGTTCAGTCCAATGGGTGTGGAGTTTGCTTCCATGTGGATCTGCACCTGAGTGGACCAGCCGCCCCGTCGCAGACCTGCTGTGGGTTACCACGGTGACCATGTCCATCTGCTGCTGGTGTTATGTTGGAGACTCTCTTAGTTACTTGGGAGCAGCAGGATGAAACCTTCCCGACTCTTCTTGAAATCTGCGTTGGCCTGGCCCGACTTGGTTTCCACGGTGACCCGCTTGAGTTTCCCCCTCATGTGTAGCTGCACGGCTGAACAGCTAATCTTCACATCAAAGTCGGCTTTTCTTATGCTGGAAGAACAAAATGACACACACGTTTTTCATTTAGTAAACATTGAAACACAGACCACTGACTTTCTTCACCTTTCCCCTTACCTTAAATAATTTAATCTTACTTAATCTAAACCCAAAGCTCCATTCACACAAACTGAACGGTCATTAAAACAACATTAGACATGATGTTGTCTGTCAGCTAAACCTTTCACCCCGTCCTCTGAACATGTCGAGCGATCACTACAGTCGTCCCCCAGGGTGCTAGGTGATGTGCTGTCACACACCCAGTCGCCGTGCCGACAGCTGGGTGGAGGCTGCGGCTCTGCTGGGCCTGACTGGCCGCTCGCTGCGCAGTCAGCTGAAGATGATCCACTGCGAAGGACATGCTCGCCTGTCAGCACGCAGGAATCCTGCTGCCTCGACCCGACCGCAGTGACCCCCTCTGCTCCAGCACACACAAGCCGACCCAGCACATGGCTCCGTCAGCAGATCACACACACACACACGCTTTTTATCCACATACGTTAGAGCCAGGCACGGGGAGGGGGGGGGCTGTGAGTTCATGCTTCTTGTTTGTTTGTTCATTGGTTACACTTTGTTTGAACCCAAGCAGAAATCTGTCGAGGCAGAAGAGTTGGAAATGAGGCCAAACAGTTATTTGTGGACGTGTTTGGATGTAGCAGAGTCGCCTCCTGCATGTGGGCCAACTAACTGACAAGTTTATCAAAGATGGACGGCCAAATTTATCAAACTGTCTCAGATTCTATAAAGATTCCTGTTCCATTTCTGAAAAGTGAACTTGTTTTAATGCACAAACACCGGGTGTGCATGTCTGCGTGTGTGTGTGTGTATGTGTGTTTGTCTGGGTTGCATCAGAGGAACGTTATGGAATTACTTAGAGATTTGCATTCACTGTGGTTGAGAAACTGAAATTATATACAATTTCAGCAGCGGTAGAAAGCATTTTGTAACACTTTACTGTATTTAGTACGCAGAGGATTATTGATGTATTATTTTTGCGTCAACCCTAACGGATTTTACAGGGCTCAAGCTGCTGGTGGTGTGTGTGGGTTATGGCCTACTTATTAAAAGTGGACACAGCACTATGTGTGTGTGAGTGTGTGAGGGGGGGGGGAGTGTGTGTGCTGACGTGTTTACCCTGTTAGTCGTGAAGCTGCAAACTTAAGCGGGGTGACTCAGTTGTGTTTTGTGGAGAAAGAGTGGATTTGGGAGATCTGAGGTGTCTGAGACGAGGATCAAGCTGCCAATCAAACAGAGCATCAAAACAACCTTTTTGCTTGTGAAATTAGGAAAATCTGTCCAAGCCGGAAAGCTGACCAATATGAAGTGTGAGATTTAAAAACAGTCGGTCTTTGTCGTTAACAGTCTCGCTTGTAAAAATGAGATATTTGCGATTACGCCAGTCGACACGATAACTTCGAAATCAGATTGTATTTCTTTAAATCATAACCAACCACTGACCTCAGCCTTACCGGAGCTTTACTAAAATTCCATAGTTACATTTGCTCTTCCTCCCGACCCCCCACTGCCCTGCCTAAACCAGCTGTCGTGCCCCACTTGGTCAGAGAGAAACCTGGCCCAGAAACCTACTGACCTCCACGGGGGAGCTTTTGATTTGTGTGGTAGAGATCTGATCGTGCCGACGGACGCATGTGAAAGACGACACGGCGGCGGCGGCGGCGGCACGTTCAGAAACGCCTCAGTGAGGAGAGAGAGAGAGGCTGTGGAGCAACAGAGTGACTCCATCTGCTTACTGCACCAAGCTGAAACTGTGGAGGTTTAGATCGGACGGGCTCGTGTGGCAGACAGCGGAAATATGGCCGACGCTCCTCACGCCAGTGCTAATTACAGTAATGTTTGGCCACAGATGAGCTGTAAATAACACGATTTCTGCTGCCTAAAACCACAGCGGTGTGAAGTTGTTGTCCGATGTCTGTCTGTTGTGTTTCTCCAAGTACGTTGCCACAGAAACAGAGACGTTTATTTGCCTTCTGAACGATTCCAACCCAGTTTCTGTCTTTGGATCAGTGAGTTTGGTCATTTGCAGCCTTCTTGCAACATGTTTACCCCCCAGTTTAATTTCTTTCCTCTTTCTAAAAAGGAACACACAAATGTAAACAGATTGTCAACTGGATTTCACGTCGCCTCGCACTCCTTTCCTGCCAGATCGTCTATCAGCAAAACAAAACAGCTTCTTGTAGTAGAAAATGAGACAAATCAATTCCACTTGAATCTGATGATATAATTGATAGAATCATTTTAGTCTAATTACATAATATAATCAGTCTAATCAGATTCTTTGAAGTGCTTTTACATCATAATTGACTCACTATCACGTAATCAATTCTTTTCCTGTTCTGGTCACTTCAAAACGATTTCATTCTTCCGACACAAACACGACGGAACTTCCCGATGTTTCTTCCTCTCTGTCTTCTCCGTCTGAGCTGTGTGATCTGTGTGTGTTCATGCGTGTGCACGGAGATACGGAGGATAAACACAAACCGTCGACTGCTCCCAGCCAAACAAGCCCTCATGCTGCAGAGGAATAATTCATGGCAGCGGAGACGAAGCCGCAGACAGATCTGGGGCGCAGCGGTTCCGAGGGGAGCCTGCGGACCCCCTGCTTGCCCCCCCATCCTCTCTCATCTTCATTCCGCAGCTTCCAGAACCACCCTCCTCTCTCCTCCCTCCTTCATCTCCTCTCGCCTCCCTCCTTGTCATCTTCCTCACATTGCCGCATGGTGCTAATCCATTGTGAAGAATCGCCTCTGGAATCTCCATTATGGGTCATTTTACTTAGGTCTGTGTGTGTGTGCTGTGTGTGATGCTGATGCTGTGTGGCTCCGGAGGCCCTGCTGGTCCCTTTGTGTGGAAATCAAATCAACACCAGGACTGTGCAGCATCGCTTCCAGGGACTTATGTGCCATCACAGATAACAGATCTGCGCACTGACAGCACGACTTTGAATATGCTTTCTTTTCTTTTTTTTAACGCCGCTGCATGTGTGTGTTATGTCTGAAATACTTCTCCATTTACTTTTCAAAGCCACAAACCACAAAGAAGAAAACGATAATAAAGACAGAAGTTTCCAGTGTTCACCCAAACTCACTCTGAGTTTCCCTCTTCTATCCTTTTACCGATAGAAGAAAAATGCAAAAACAAAATCCTCACAGGAATCATAAATCCAGTGTGATAAAATGCTGTTTCTAAACTCAGATGCAGTTATAGAGATGATAAATCCAAATCCAAAGACATTACATGTGAATGTGAGGTGTAAATTGGGCCTAAAAGTTGTGAGGAAAGAGGAAAGTGAGAGTTTTTCACATCATGACACATATATGACGGCATGAGTGTGGGAGCATAACGATTGGATCTCAGATGTAAACACTTCCTATCGGAGGGCTGTCAGGTGAGTTAACAGGCTGGGGTGTCTGCTTTGCACACACACACACACACACTTCACATCATAATACTTTGGGTCTCTCAGGAAAAAAGCGAAACAAAGAGATCGGCACCTTTCATCAGACGCTGTTAACGAGAGAGGGAAACACTTTTAACAACTGCAGAGTGTTTCATTGCCTGGCTCTGAGGTTAAACATCCATTTAGCCTGTTTCCAGTTACTAAGCACCCTGAAGTATCATTTTGAAGTCCTTGAACTGAAACCATTTTGCTTCTTTCTTCTTCAATCCCAATACATTTGAAAGGGAACAATATATTTTGCCCGTGAGATCCCCGGCCTCCCACCACAGCGTTACTCCTGCCTTCTTTTCCTGTCATCTGCTCTTCCTCTTTTTCATCCTCTGCCTCCGTCAGTGTCACCAGGTTAAGGTATAATTGGGTCTCAGGAGAGGATCAAACAGCAGAGTTGTCAGAAGAGTGACGGCTCAGCGTTAAATGAAAGGCAGGGCGGGATCTTTGGACAGATGTCAGACACGACAGGAGACAAAGTGATGGACTGGGTTTGAGTCTGAGGGATAATTACTGGAATCAAGGCGTCTCCGGGTTCCTGTCACGTTAAATACAGTATCCAAACTCGACCTCCATCTACCTGCAGCCTTTAGTTACTCTCATCTCCACCTGCATCGCTCCGTTCTCTCTGCCCGCCTGCTCGCCCTCTCCGCCCCTCTTGACACCCGCTCATCAACCCCAGCAATTCCCCACGCAATCTTAATCATCACTTCCGCCGCTGCCTGGCAACAATCGCTGCAGCAACAGCAGCATCTGCGGCCCCGACAGCAGGGGTTTTACGCGGCGACTCGATTCCCCCCCCGGGTGCCAAGCCGGGCAGGCGGGGGCAGATCGTCTACTTAGCATCGACGTAATCGCCGATCTGAGCCGTAATAATTAGCATCGCCGTCATCGATAACAGCGGGCTGAAGTCAAGCAGCAACACCCGGCCTGAGTCTCCTCAGGGTGCATTCTGGGACAACAACATGAATCATACTGAAACAGCTGAACACATGTAGTGTGTCGGTGGCAAAACAAATGGAATAATGAACTTTACCCAGTGACGAACACGCCTTGAGTCATAAATGTTGCCTGTTTCCTGCAGAATCCTCATTTAATGGACGACTTCATCTGACCCCCAAAACAAGTGTTCTGGAAAGATAAACACACTCATCGGGGTTTTGTTTGACAATGTTACTACGCCCGTGCATACTGATGAGTGATGAAGGAGAACACAGAGAGAGGAAGTCGGGGTAGAGAATAAAGACACTGTTGAAGAATCCATTAGTGACGCTGGCACGGGTGTGTGTGTGTGTGTGTGAATCCACAGAGGCCTTCTGATATCAGCGTGCGACTCTGTGGAGGTCAGGCACAGTCAGGACGACCGGCTCCTTCGCTGAACTGAGACTTTGATGTCCGCATATTAGAAGAATTAACACTAAGCTCCACGTAGATAATGCATATATTGACGCTTGACACACAGCTACAGAACTAAGATGTCAGGGAGAGAAGAAGAATCTTGCACTGATTATTATCAACAAGCAGAATTGACCTGGACTAAATTTAGGAACACATCTTCCTCTCTAGTCATGACTCAGCACAACACTTTATTTTACTGCCAATACTCATTTATGATCACTTAGGTGCACTTTAGAGGGCAGAGATGTTGCAGTAATTGAGTATTTGACCTGACCTCTCTGTCACTGCAGGTTAAAGTGTCCAGATACATCAAACGGCCGTGGACACTCAGTGAAAAAGGGAACATTCTGACCATGAAAGTGAGAGCACACAGGCTTCCTCTCCTGTTGGACCCTGTCTGTGAGACGAGCACATTGAGGACAGCCTCAGAGGGAGCGAGGGAGAAAGGAAGAGGGAAGGGACGAGGCTATTTCAGGCGTGGGATGACGCTTTTCACGACCTAAAAAGTAAGTGGAAGTTGGAATAGCGAGGGCCTGCTTCATACTGGCTGTTGACATCCGCTTAAGAAGGACGAATAAGAAAGTCAACAAGTCCTTAGACATCAGAAACAGGTCAGTGTGTGTGTGTGTGTGTGTGTGTGTGTGTGTGTGTATCTTCTTAAAGACGCATCACAGGGCCACTAACATATGCTTTGAGGTTAATGGAATCACATATTTTTAATGTATGCTGGAGAGAGAGAGGGCGAGGGAGAAGGAGAGGGAGGAGACACGGGAGATCGCAATTAATGCAGGACAGAGAGAGGCTCATGTCTCATATTCATAAATGAACCTGCTGGGTTTAGTGCAGCGAAAAGAAAGCAGCAAACCAGGATGAACCTTAAACTCTGCTCAGCATTTAGGACTAAAGGTCGGAAAAGGAGGTTTCCAGAAAAAGTCAAACTGATTGAATCAGCTCCACTAACTTAATTACCTATTTAATGTTGTAGAGCAGTATTTAGCACGGCCCAGTCAAAATAAAATAAAATCCATTTCAAAATAATTTCAATAATAATTTCAATTCAATTCAATTCAATTAAGTCAAATAAAAGCAGCAAATTGCCTTTTGTGTATAAAAACATCTTCAGTCTTCAAAGTTCTGGGTAGATCTCTCTCTAAATCCTACTCTTCTTCTCCAGCTGTCCCAGCAGATGGCTCATGAGTCCACCCCCCCCTGCACACACACACACACACCACTCAATAAACCCACACACTCACATACCATCAAACCCACACAGACGTACCAACACACACAGACACACACACTCGCCTCATTCATGCTGACAGCTAAAAACCCAGGTGACAGGAAGAGAAAGCTGCATAGAGGCAGAGATGAGGCGAAGGAGGTATATACAGGAAAGAGAGAGAGGGATGAAGGGGAGAGAGCGGAAGAACGCAACGAGAGACAGATGTGACGCGACAGCGAACCAGACAGACATCCTCAGCGATTTTGATGTCTGATTTGATCTCAAATGCATCTTTCACTGACCCAGTTCTGTACAACTCTCTTTGTGCACCGACACACACTTTCTTTAACTATCAAAACTCCAAGGCAAGAGAGAGAGAGGAGAGAGAGAGGGAGAGAGGCAAAAACAATCAGTCCTTTGATGAAATCCTCCTCTGACCATGTTAACACAAATGACTTGTGCATGACTCTCATAGTCTAGGAGCTCATTTCCTGACAGAAGTAAGGGCAAGAGTGTGGTGTGTGTGTGTGTAGTCACGCTCCCCATCTCCCCCCGTCACACGCGCTCACACACTTACGATGTGCACCCCTGACTTTGTCTCCTGAGTCCCCTCTTGATGAGCCCCCCTGCAGAGGTCACAACCTCCTTCATTCACCCCAGATGGTGGCACAAAGGCAGGCGGAGCGCCCAAACAGATCACTTTCAGTCCCAGCAACCGCCTCTCCCATCCGACGCCCGCCGATCCCCCGCCTAAGCCAAGCAGCTGCTGCGGGGACCCCAATGACGACCATACCCTCCCCCCCAGAAACCAAAACGCACAAGCGCCTCACTGGGGATCCAGAATCAGCTCAGCAAAAACTCCTTAGCAAACAGATAGACTCATAAAAGTGGGAGCACACACCCTGGTGGGGCCGCCGTCTGTCTGACGTCTGAGATCCCCCCCAGGGGGCTCCATACCCACCACCACAATAAATAACTGCACACGCACACACTGACATCACACTGACGCAGGTGAGCTGATGATTCATTTGTCAGTATGAGTGCAGGTCTAAAAACATTTTCAATAATAAAGTGACTAACTGACTAACTAACAAAATGACAAATGCTGATTGTGTGTGTGTGTGTGTGTGTGTGTGTGTGTGTGTGTGTGTGTGTGTGTGTGTGTGTGTGTGTACGCTGGTGTGGCCCTGGCTGGATTTGAGGGGAGATTATGACTTTGGGAAGCAAATCAGTGTAAAGAGTAAATGTTGTTTCTGCAGGCATTACTTACAATAACACACACATACACACACACAACCTCAACAGTTGGCTCTGTGTTAAAAGTTGCGGGTCAGTCTGGCAGAGATGAACTTGGGTGGATGTGAATCAGATTTATAAACAGCAGAGACCAATCCAGTTCCCAGTGATGAATGTGATGAAGTGTCAGCGTGTCTGATGCATTTCATGCCGTTTGTTCAGAGCAGCATGTTGACGCGGACAAGTATGACAGTGATAAATGCCAAGATTGTGATTTGCGTAATTGTTATGCTGCATTAATGGAGTCGATTTGAGCCGCAGTCTGTGCTGGGTAACAATGATTCTGATGATTAAGCGTGTGTGCGTCAGGTTTAACTCTCACTAATGACTACAAAAGCTGATTGCATTACTTCATGCTTTCTGTAATTAGTGAGCAAATCTGCGGAATCAGTGAAAGTAACGTTTGCTTTGTTCTGTGACTGATTTCTAAAAGATAATTCCAAACTGACCGGGTGAAGTGGTCGACCAGCACGCCCACCAGCTCGCCCACACGGTCCTGGTTGGGGCACAGCTCCCCTCGCTGCAGGCACAGCAGGACGTCGTCCCGGTTGGATGTGTGCAGCGCCACCATCTGGTCAACGCCAGAGGTCACGCTCATCCCCGTGAGCTGAGAGGGCAAAGAGAGCACAAAGACACAACGACACGGTTACACAAATATATCCCCAACGCGATGATTCATCAATGTGATGTGCGACAACAATCCAGATGTTTCCTTCACGCGTCTATAGGTGACATACGGGCAGAGTGACGATTTGATTTGTATGAAAATGTCAGGGATTATGGCTTTGCTGTATAATAATACCTGCGAGTACGACGCGGTGTGGCAAAAGTATATCCCGGATCAAGACGCGTGCTGTTGGAATGAATTGCCGGGTTTAATCCTGAGTATGAGGGGCGAGGAAACATTCTTTCTGCAGCGCACGTGTGGAGGTGCAGCAGAGGGGGGAGGAGGTCATGAGGTGTGACCCAGTTAGAATAATGTACAGATTGAATGCAGCTAAAGGGAACAAGAGAGAACGAGAGAGAGAGAGAGAGAGAGAGAGAGAGGTGTGTGTGTGTGTGTGTGTGTGCGTGTGTGTGTGTGTGTGTGTGTGTGTGTGTGTGTGTACTTTACTCCTACCTTACTCTTACTGATTTACAGACACAAACATCTTTAACAATGACAGATGGCTCTTGACTCTACAACACACACACTTAATCCTGTTGAGTCACCGAGTTTTGGTGCTTTGACAAATGCGTCCAATCAATAGAGGAAACAGTTGATACGAGTCATAGTGACACATGGAGCTGCTGTTGGAGGTTCAGCCTGTGACCGCCGTGACATTTCCACACCATCTTTGTCATTCAAAATGAGGAAGACTCCGCAGATCTGCTTCTTCCTCAGCTCCAGTCTCTGTTTCTGACCTGGATAAAGCTCATATCCTCCAGTTGGAGCAGCTCTGCTTAATGGCATCAGCTATCTTTAGCTGCTCTGTTGCTGCATAATGATGCTTTTTAACCCTCTGGCGTGTTTGCGCTCTTTCTGTCTCTGTTAAAGCCGTTACCGGATGTCCAGCTGTGATTACTCATTATGGGATGTGTGGGTGTCACTGGTACATCATAGGTACAGGTTGTTCTGTTTCTGATCACCATTAGAGTGACAAGCTGCCCGTCAGTCACACCCTGTGATCCCACACGTTCTTTTTATCCGTCACCTTCCCACCGGTCCGTTTCATTTTCATTCATTTATGTCTCCAGCCAGGAAAACCGCAGGAGTGATATTAGTATGAATGTCAAATAACGTCTCACACGGTCTCCTATGATACGTAAGAGAAGCTGTCAGGGTTGATTTGCTCTCACATGCTCCTACAGAGTGAGTCCATGTGAGACAAGTTACCAGGAACAAGCTGTTGGAGTAAGAGCAGCCTGCACGTTGTATCACTCTCTTATAAAGAGGACACAGTGTGCCATTTAGCAGCGGGGCCAGAGACATGTGACGCACGCAGCAATAAGGAACGAACCATTAGTGACATCATAATGTAGCTCACTTAAAGATCTCGTAGGAGGAAGAGGACTTATCTATGCAAAACACACAAGTTATTAAAAATCTCTATCTTGTATCGAAACCTGACTCTGCAGTTAACATAGTCACATAATCACCATAGTCACACACACATATGTAGGATAACACCCGGAGTGAGAACCTTTCCCTCCTCTTCATCCTCCTCAGCATCTCTGTAAATGAGGTTAATGGAGGCGTCTGGTTTTCTTCAGAGGTGTGAAGTATAACATCAATCTCAGACTCCATGAATGTGTGAAGGTTAGATTATTGTTACATCAAGATCACAAATCCTGTTAAATTACAATATTCGGGAATAGCCGTCATACAAAAACAACATCTGGGACATCATCAGGATCCAAAATCAGTGTGTATTGTGGCGCACTGGGATTGTGGCTTCTGATGTCACAGGAGGAAAGAGGAACCGAGGAACCGAGGAACCGAGGAAGAGAATCCTGATCTACAACACTATGGAAGCTTGACACCATACAGTAAATAAAACTGTCATCCTCTCCCTCTCTCTCACACACACACTTTCCCTCTCTCTCTCTCACTCTCACTCTCTCTCTCTATCGCTTCCTGTAAAACCCGACGCCCTCTTAGGTCCCTGATCCAATTTCTCAAGACCGGAGCGTGAAATGAAACAGGTTTGCCCCCAGAAGCCAATAAACCTAATGGTAAGCCCCACTGCTGCTGTCCCATCATGACCACGTCTGCACATAGCAAGCACCCCCCGCCTCTGACAGACACACACACACCCACACACCCACACACACACCATCCAGAAGCAGTGTACAGCCCCATTTTCTAACCAGGAATGTAGGTCAGACTACTTGTACTTTCTCCCAGATGCCCTTTCATTTCTCACTCAGTACCTGTAGACTCATTTCTGCAGCACTCTACACACACACACACACACAGACACACACACACACACACACACCATCTTCCATCATCTTTGACCTGGCTTGCTGTCAAGCTGAAGAAAGTACTGTAAAGTGAGTTGTGAAAGTGAGAGAAGTTTGCGTTTCACATGCTGCTGGTATGGGAGACTGACTGAAGAGGGTTAGTAGGTCAACCGGTGTGTGTGTGCGAGTGTGTGTGTACTCGTGCCGCCTGTGTATGAAGGAGTGCTGAGTGTTCTCCCCTCGTGGGTACTTACAGAGTCTAAGGGAAGCCTTTTCAAGACTTTGTACTGTTTCTTGGGCTCTAGTTTGTAGACGTGCTTCTCGGTGATGAGCAGGCCGCGGTCGGTGCTTTTGTTGAATCTGTTCACCTGCGAGAGAGAAAAGAAAAACACAGCCGCACATTTGTTTGCTTTCTTTGTTTGACTTCTGTCTCCTCTGCAGTGATTGCTCAGGTAATTGCCACTCTGTTCCCAAAGAGGTTTTCCTATTGGAGCACTGAAAAGTACAGACGCTGATATTACATTTTAGTCCAGTAAGGTACAAAAAGTGTCCAAATTAAGAGATGTTTGTCGTTTAGAAGAACAAAAAGCTGTGAAAAAGCATGAGTGACAGTTGAAGCAGTTCTCCCACTAAAAGCTCTATTTCCAAATCAGATTCAGATCAGAAAAGGGGGGAGAGCTACGCCTTCACACTCTGACCAAGGCTGAACCCTGAATTTAGAGGAAACCTGCTCTATAAAATCCCTGATGAGGAAAATTTCTCTTTTTTTTTCTCCCCACTGCTGCACGGCGATGATAAGAACCAGTTAGGAATCATTCAGGGCTTTAGATTAGTCGCGTTCCGTTGTTTTTAAAGAGCCTGCGTTTAAACAAGCCAAACGTATAAAAGGTTAAGAAAACGTAAGGAATGACTGAATTAATTTCACAATTCATCTCCTCATTTGTTCCCCTTCTTCCTCACTTGGGGTGATGCAACGCTTTGAGGGAAAGTGTGAGGCGGTGGGGAGAGAAGAACAACTCAAAGCTGAAGGAAACAACAAGAGAAAGAAACAGGTTGTTCCATTTCAGTGTGTTCCCTTTCCCTCGTTTGCTCTGCTGGTACTGTACCTTCCTGCACAAGCCGGAGAAGAGGACCTGACTGTACTCGTCTCTGTTCCTCAGCTCTTTGGAAACCCGGATGAAGCCGGAGCTGGTCTGAGGATTGTCCCTCACCTGTGGAGAAATCAGAAGATCATATTACAGGAAGTCAGGCCGTGAAACTACCACACGGAGTTAAACTGTGCCGCCTCAATGGTCAGAAAACTTTCTGTGACTCTTTCAGGTCAGAGAGTGGAGCGTGTGTGTGTGTGTGTGTGTGTGTGTGTGTGTGTTTGTGTGTTGGCAAAAGAGAGAGAGCAGCCCGAGTTACAGCTATTTACAGCTAATAACAGATGCACATGGACTAAAACAAAAACTAGTTTCCTCCTTTTCCAATGAAATTTGGAACGGCAAGGAAAAACTATTTATTTATTTTTAGTGCGGATCTGGATCTCCTTATTCCAAATCGTAAGCAGTAACACACACACACACACACACACACACACACACACACACACACACTTCTCTTGCCATGCTTTTTTACTTTTCAGTCTTCCTCTCTCAGCACCATTCTGTTGCCAGGGGTGATCCTGCTTTAGTTTCTGACATCAGTGAGACGCCCACATATTAAAGTTTTTGTCTTGGTTTTGTTTTTTCAGACCCCAGGACTCTGATCGGTCCCCTTAACTCCCAGCGCTCACGTGTTCCAAGCGTTTGGAGTCACGTCTCAGGCCGACTCTACATGACGCATTACACACGGCTCTGTGGGTTTGCTTTGTTGGACTGGAGTGTAATCACGTGTGGCTTTAGCCCAAAGGAGGCCATCAGGTCACAGGCTGTGTAACACACTAAAGTGACTCAGGGCTCTGCAGCAGTCACGCTCACACACACTGTCACACACACGCTCACACTCCCCCCAGCTGCCTTTCATGCACCCTGCCACCAGACAACCTCAGATTAGCTGCTAAATGAGCCGAGTGTGAGATTCGCTAAAGAGTTCAATGTGTGCGTCGTCCTCCCTCTGTCATGTTGTGTAGCGTCAGGCTCCTCACATGCGCTGTGGAGACCAAGGCGAAAGAACGGCATCCTCTTTCTTCGTCACACATGCTGAGTGAGTGTGTGAGTGTGTGTGAGTGTGTGTGTGTGAGACTCTCACGTTGGCCAGGTAGTCCCTCTCCCAGGCTCGGCCGAAGCCCTTATCCTTCCTCTCTCCATTCAGAGCCCTCAGTGCCTCCACTTTGGCCCGAACCTCCATCATGTCCGAGGGGGGGATGTTCTTCACGATCTGCCTCGCCCACCACCTGTCCAAAACAAGAGAGCACACAGCACCTTAACAAGCCCGTTTTCACTCAGTGTGATCAGATTTCAGTGTGTTTTTTTACACTTTAAAGCATTGGAAATGTTTCAAAACAGACACCTAAATAAATATGAGAACATGGAATGTGTATTAGTCCTTTTTAACAAGATATTACTAAGACTCATTTGTGTTTTCTGGCAGTAGAATTGGATTTATGGATGTATCCGTTTCACAGAATGATGATGTAATAGTGAATAAGTCATTAAATGGCGTGTTCTGACCTTCGCTGCAGCATGATGGTGATGCGGTGAAACTGGGACAGGGTGGCGGGCGGCGTAGGCCACTCCACGCTCCTGCCGTAGTCGGCCATCAGGCGCACGTTAGCAAACCTCCGCTCCACCTCCCAGAAGTGGGCCTTGACCTTGTACCGTTTGTAGCAGCCCATGATGGCGTAGATGGCCCTCATACGGCGGCACCTCATACGAGCTAAAGCCCCCCGCCACACCTGCGGGTCAAGAGACGGAGAGAGAGGGAGACAGAGAGAGGGAGACAGAGAGAGAGGGAGAGAACAAGATAGCCAAAGTTAGAAAGAGAATGGCGCTCCAGTCCTGGTGCTCCAGTTATGGAAGCAGACTTCACTGCAGAGACATCAAAAGTAGGTCAGGAGAAAGAAAAGGGAGAAAGCCGTGATTTAAATGAAGCTGTGCTCCGGATTTCATTAATTACCACAATTATTGTGACAGCAGCAAATTAGCATTCAAACTGGCAGACAAATCTCAGTCACATATGCAAACTAGAGTCATCAGAGTGAACGTCTACGGGAGACGTCGTAAAAAATATGGTAGATTTATCCTCAACACATCCGAGCACTCAGAGACGTTAAATCCGGGCAACGTGTCAATGCATTAAGCTGTCAGATCAATAAATCCTCATGAAAATACAAGAACAGACACACAGATTCCCCCCAGACAGGAAGAAGCCATGACACTGCCTCTAAGTGTCTTCTTCTTCCTCTTCTTCTGCTGCTAACCTTCTGCAGGAAAAGCACGATGATGGGGATCAGAGCGGTTCGTTCCTGTTCCAGAGTGAAGAGGGACCGTGGCGTGCGGACGAAAAGCTTGGTTTGCCCGTACGCCACGTCGTCCTGGAAACCGTGCTGGTTGATGATGGCCTCCACCGCCTCCCTGTCCGTGGTCATCAGGTGGTTGGGCCAGGTGTACTCGCACGTCATCTTATAGCTGCAAGAACACAATGAAGAACGATCAGGGAGAGAGAGAGAGAGAGGAACGCTTATCCTGCCCATCTTCCATCATTATCATCCATTTATCTTGAAATATTAGAGAAATAATAGGTTTGAACATTAAATCACCAGAAATACCAATAAGTTTAAGTGCACTTTAGACTCATTTCACTTCTACTTCCTCTTCACTTTTATCCTAGCAACAGTGTTAAGGTTATTACAGTGAATGTTCTGTCCTTACCGCTGCAGGAAGCGTGGGTAGAGCTGTCTGAAAGCAAATCCTGCCCTGCGGACCCTGACGTTCTCCAGCAGGCCCAGGTAGGCCACCTGGTGCTGGCAGCGAGCATCATCAAACAACACCGGGGACTTCAGCTCATTGGGTTTGATGCATCTGACGTAGTACGGCTCCTTAAAATACAAAACAAAAGGGTTCCGTCGCTAAGCAGACATTTCTTAAAACAATCATCAGTCAAATTGAGATGGTAAAGCTTGTGATGTGGTGAGATGTTCAGGTGCTACAACAGAAACCAAACAGGGGGGAAAAAAAGACGAGCTCTCTTTCCCTTCGCCTCCGCCGCACCGAGACAAGAAGCTACAGCATCACGGCGACAGGCTGTCCCGAAATAACACCGCCAAATGTCAGAACTCAGTCAGTGAGCCGAGACCGGCAACGTCCGGCCCCCTCCGCCGCCAAACACGGCCAGACAGGACGAGGACGAGCAGCTCGCTTAAACCGCCCCGACACAAAAAGACACATCAGTATGCAGACGAGTCGCCACTAAGACGGCTGAAGCTTCCCGCTCTGTCATCAGCAGAGCAGGTGTGGACATTTCTATACTTTTTTTTTGGTACCAACTTTTTATACTGTGAAGCTCTTAAGGCTTTGTGTGATCCAATTGGTTTCCACTGAAAGGAAGCGGAGTTGAGTTTAAGCCTATTTCAGCCTGGATTTCATTTGGTTGTGCTGCATTTCCTGCTCCAAGAAGAAGGTTTTACAGTTTAGTTTAGAGTAAACACAATGGTCCAGGTGGGAGATCACAGAATTTGAAAAGGAAATGAAACAAGCTGCTAATGATGTGGCAGATCTCCTTAAATTCAGAAAAAAACACCAATCAACTCTAATAATGACCTTCTCTGTTCACCCAGTCGTCTCTGAATAGCCTGTGACTCACACACCAATTAACCGAGCCGCACTTCACACACACACACACACACACACACACAGCATCTTCTGGATGACTCAAGTAAGACCTCAGTGCTTAACACGCACAAGACCGGAACCAGAACATTTGACACCTGTTGCCAAGCGACAGCACTTAGAATGATCCTTCCTCGCAAAATGTATAGATACAAAACAATACACTGGGAGTGTGTTTAGGGGGGCGGGTGGGTGAGGGGGCTTTGAGGGCACCGACCTTACAGGCCAGTCTATCCACCAAGGCCACGATGGAGTTCTTGAAGAGGGTGGCGGCGGTCAGAGGTCGCTTGGTGACTTCGGTGATGCTCAGCTGACCGTCCGGCCACATCTCCCTCAGGACCGGGTCGTGGCTGCGGGACGGGAAGAAGAGAAGAGGAGAAGATGAGAGGCGAGGGAAGAAGACACAGAGTGATGAAGGGGGGTGAAGAGGAGACTGGATTCTGCACCTGTTATACATGAGACGTTTGAAATCTTGGAAAAGCAGGTCCTTGTTTTTGTCCAAAAAGCCATCGATGGAATATCTGTAAAGAAGAAGGGAGAGAGAGAGAGAGAGAGAGGGAGAGAAAGAGAGAGAGACAGCGAGAGAGAGAGAGAGAGAGAGAGAGAGAGAGAGAGAGAGAGAGTAAAAGGTTATGCAAAGTAAAGCAGGAGGCTCCAATTTTTACAAACCGTGAAATCCTTTAACTGCCCTCAAACCATAAAGCACGTGTGGACATTTAATTTGATTTTCCATTCATTTCCTATAATTTGCACAATTGTATAAGATGGCCGTTTCCCCGAGAGGAGAGACTGCTGCTATCACACACGTGGTTTCTATTCATCCTGAGTTACATACAGCTGTTATTGGGTACAGAACTTAATATAAGACTGCTTTGCTTTAGCACACAATGACTTTAAGGGGGAAAAGGTGTAGAGTTTGTACATTTTCATTCCTTCTTTTGGGATTTCTTTAATTTAAATCTCCCATCAATCAATGGAGATTCAGATTCAGAGTGAACATTTTTACACAGGCTTATTGAGTTTCAGAGATTCTTTATCTTGTATCTTCAGTCAGAGGGGTCACATGTTGCTTGGCCTTGTGATGGTGCGAGTGTGTGTGTGTGTCCCTAACTGTCACATCTGGGGACAAACAAATGGATGGATGTTGCGTGTGACTGATGGGTCCCCCCCTCGGCTGACGGGCCATCTTTGAATCACTCGCCGAGGATTTTCCGAGAAAACTCGCCGAAAAACAGAAAGCGATAGAACGAGCGAGAGTGTGACACAGAGATTGAGAGAAAGAGAGGGAACACCCACTGTGGCACCGGGACATTCATTTCCAAGGACAGCACAGATAGGAGAGGACACACACACACACACACACAGAGAGAGAGAGAAAAAGCCAACGGCTCTCCAGAGATGTGAGGATGATTTAGAGGGAAGTATATTTTAAGTATGAAGGTCAAGGCTGGCGCAAGGATACTGCTGCTTTATATGAGGTGAAAGTAATAAAGTCGACTTAATCACGCATTCTCTTTAAAAAATCAGCATATCTGATATTAACACTGAGTCAATGTGTACTATGAGGGAGACGCTTACAGTGATTAACACCAAACTCTGCAGCTCTTTAGCCTCTTCATAAATCATTATCTTGCTTTTATGGAGCTAATTTACACACTAGTTAAGCCTTAGATGATCTTATAATACAGAGGAGGAGAGAGCTGTGTCCATTTAAAAGCTACCTGTCACTGTTATGTGTGGGGATTTATAGCTAATATTGAATTTGGATGATCAGTTTCGTATATAATCCTAATGTCAACACACTGTAAGATGTAGTTTGTGCTCATTTGATGTGATAGCAAATACGGTGTTGCAGATGTTAAACGTTGAAATCGCAAATTAGGAGGAGATCTTTAAGATGGAAAGTTGTGAATTTGTTAATCAAAAATGTCATTAAGGAGCTTTTAACCTCAATGGCCAACATATTTAGTAACTTTGATTAATGACAAACTGATTTGATGATTTTACCTGCAAGAAGGCCAGTGAGTGGTTGTTCTTAATTAGGAAATGAAGGGAGAACATTCTAGAAAAGGTGTAAACCAGGCTGGTTGCTGAGTGTAATTAATCTTTCTGGTACATCTGACACAGATCAACCAAAACAAACTGTCCAAGGTTGTTAAAATGAGCAATAACCTGTAGGACATGGCTGTACCAACGTTTTCAGTGATTTTAATTACTATGATAACTAAGTACAGATATTGTATTTCCTCTGTCATGTTTGGCGTTTTCTCCATCCCTGTCTGGAGAGTAAAGATGTATTTTATTCTATTATTCCATACATATCTACGCTTGAAATAGGCCCCTTTTACACATTAGTCTATTACCATTGTGTTCAGCACCATGGACAGCATGCAAACGTTCCATACAGTCGGGCCAAGCCAGAAACTGCTGTTCCCAACCCCGAGGTTATGTAAAAACATTGAAAGATTGCAGGTGGGAGAGGTGGGCAGTTTCTGACAATGTAAACTTGTACTGTAAGGAAATTTGATCCATCTTGTAGCGTAAGTGCTGCATGTGCAGGTTAAAACACTGCAGGGAATTAAAAATGTGCACAGCAAACAGAGTCGGGTGGAGGAATGCAGTACGGAAGGAGCAGAAAAGGAGGAGAGTGAAAGAGCAAACAGGATGAGGAAAGAAGAGGAGGAGGAGGAGGAGGAGGAGGAGGAGGAGGAGGAGGGAGCGAAGTAGGTCAGAGCTTGTGATTGTGGTGGTTTGTTGGGGAGGGGGGCGGGGGCAGCGTGTGGCGAGGGCGAGGGTATATTTAGCCAGAGCAGGAAGCGACTCTGATGGGATGGGACAGGGGAGGATGGAGGCCGCAGCAGCAGCACCAGGGGAGGCACAGGGAGCGATGGGTGACGGCTCGGTCGCAGTCAACCCCCAGGTGACCCCGAGACCAGCTGAGACAGGGGACTGTGAGGTCTCATCCAGCCTGTCATGTTTCAAAGTTTAACAAGGACGGAAGTAAGGAAATTTCGTTTTCTGCAGATTTTTCATTTGTTGCTTTTCTCATTTCATGTCGGTTCTTTACATCGCTCCCCTCCGCACAATCCAATACTCAGACCAGGGAGATATAAAGGCAGGTTAACAACCCCGTTTCTGTCGGCTCCAGGTTGCTCACGTGGGGATCAGTGCAGCTAATGTGCGTGAGATCTATATCCAGACTCTACAATGTGTTTGACGTAGCATTAGCCTGGATCTCCCCGATTCAAACAACCTCCATAAGCCTCCGCTCGGCTGCAGCTCTGCAGCTGTCGCATCATCTGCCTCCACCTCTGCCTGTGCTGCCGCTGTCTTGCTCCCCTGACACATGAACGTCCTTCCCCTCTCTGGATTGAGGGCAGCACACATGGGGGGGGAGTGTGAACCAATCAAAGTTGTGACGGCTGACCGGAGGCCAGGCGGGCCTCATATGGCCTCTGTGATGCTTAAACACAGCTGGAATCTTAGGGAATTGGTGCAGCGATGAGAGAGGAAACGATCAAAGGGAGATAAAGACTGAACTGTGGTCAGTGATTATCTAAACAGCAAACATCCTTTTTGAAAGGAGGAAGGATTTTAACTACAATTATAAAGCCTAAAGATAAAATACATCCCTGGTATCGTTTGAAAAATGACTCACATTCCATTTCAGAAGAGACAGAACAATTCCCCAAATTGCAATAATATTAGTTTTGCTTGAACTGTATCATATATTGCCTCACTCTTATAAAAGTCTAGTAAAACGTTAAGGTCTTTAGAAATGATCATAAGCATAATTCATAAATTGAGCAAACATTTTCTCGTTGTAAAGCCGTCAGTAAAGCTGTCACTTCATGCCCAATGCACACAATTCATGCATGAGCTCACTCTCTGCTGCGTCAATGTCATAAACTGACCTCAGTTAATAGGATTATATGGCTTGTTCCATCATATTTTCACTCACAGTCTGGCAGAAGCAGATAAGTGAGTGTGTAAATGTGTCAGCGACTCACGTGACGTCTCCAGCATAGTGGAGAATTCTGAAGTGTCTCTTAAAGTCCATGGTTTTGTCTGTGGGATTCAGCTGGGGACAGGGAGGAGGAAGAGGAGGAGGGGGAGGAGAGGACACAGTGAGTGCAGAGGTAACGCAAAGAACACACACTTCCTGAAGTACATGTGAAGGACAAACACACACACAAGATAACAGCACGGTAGAGAAAATGATGAGCTAATATGAAAGAACGCTGCGGGCAAAAAACTGGGGAAACTCTGCTATCTGCTGACAGTGACAAAGAACTGCAGCGGTGACATGAGTGACAGCAAGTTCAATCCAAACGAAAACAAGCACATATGTGAGACTTAATGCTCTAAATATTTGAGAAAATGTATTGTATAACTGAATCAAACATTTCTCCTGAATATTTTTTATTTTATTTATTTTATTTATTTTATTTATTTTATTTATTTTATTTATTTTATGTACCACATTTATAAATAAATAATCATAATAATAATGATTTAACTTGTACAGAATACGAATGGCATGATGAGGAAGGATGAAGAAGAGGCCATGACCTCGTGCTCTGTTCTCACCTTACGGGAGGTGTAGTGGGGGTGCTGAGCCAGTTTGGTGTCCATGCTGTCTATGCAGACGGTGTCGGTGACTTTACCTACGCTGAGACAAGCTTCATCCAACATGGAGATGATGCCTTTATGAGGCTGATCAACCAGGTCCACAATGATCTGATTGTTGAAGTAGTCAATCTGCACATAAAGGGTAATTGTGAGTATGCGTAGGTGTGTGTGTCTGTGTGTGTGTGTGTCCGTGTGTGTGTCTGTGTGTGTGTGCTCTCACATGCTGCCAGGTGATGCCCTCTCTGTTGTATTCATCTTGCTCCTGGTTGAGGATGAGCTCGATGAAGAGCTGCTGCAGCTTCTCATTACAGTAGTTGATGCAGAACTGTTCAAAACTGTTAAGAACAACAAAAATAACAACAAATCATTACATTTCTGTGATTTTTAGATGAAGCAACACAGGAAACATCAAGAAGTAACAGATGCTGACCTGTTGTTGTCAAAGATCTCAAAGCCGTAGATGTCCAGCACACCAATGACGGTGTTTTTCCCATGAAGCAGCGGGTTGTAGCCTTTCACCTCAATGACGGCGTTGATTCTGCTGACAATCCAGCCAAAAAGTCTCTCATAGAGAGCCTGCAGGGCAGAGTGTGTGTTTAATGCAGCTGAACATCAAGATAGTGAGACAACTGTGAAAATTATGTAAAAAGGAGAAAAGGGAAGAGTCTGTAAGATGTAAGAAGGCTGATCAGATGGACAGTCCAGGAAAACAGAACCACTGTAACAAGGACAAACTGGCAGAGTAACTGGAGACACAGGGGCTGATGGGAAATGGGAGCAGGTGAGTGAGTCAGGTGACAGCGGAAGGGCAGGTGGACAGGTAGAGCAGTAGCCTTAGTGAGAGTGAGAGTGAACATCACCTTGACAAAAGCGTCCCGTCCGCAGCAGGCGTCCTGCTCCGTGTGTCCCTTCTCGATGACCTCCCCTCCCCCGGTGGCCACAGTGCGGTACAGCAGGCTCTTGGTGACGCTCTCTGGCTCCGTCACCATCAGCTCAGCGATGTGGTTCACAGCTTCCAGCCCCAAGATCTGCACGTCCTCACCATCACTCTCAAACTGGACGTTACCCTGCAGCCAGAGCGTTACATCGTTTAAACTCCAGTCCAAAGGTTAAAGGTCACGGGTTTCCTATCTAAATCCATTTGACATGTTCACATCTTCATAACTTGGACCTACCAGGAGGAGAATAGCAGCCAGGACGTGATAAATTGAGTCGATCTCCTCCTTTGAGAAGCCGATGACTTCAAGAGCGCTCAGTACTGCTTTGTGTCTAGAGCGATCATCGGTGGACGTCTGCAGAGAATTAAAAGGACATTTTTTTCTGGGTAAATTCCTTCAAAAGTTGTAGAAGTTGTAGTCTAAAGTAAGAATATGAACTCACAGTGGATGCAGCGCCCTCTCTGGTATAAACATAAAGAGCAGGATCATTCTGAAGGTGTGAAGCCTGTAGCATTTCAGCAGAGCCTCCACGCAGTAACTAAGTAAAGTCAACACATCAACCTGTTAATACAAGCATGTCCCTACACAGGAAGTGCTGAGGCAGATGATTCATTTTGGCAGCGTGTTACCTGGTAGAATGAATGGAAGTTTCTCTCTCCGTCCTGCTGCTGGACGACTCTGGACTAAATCCGGAAAACAGATTGTGGAAATGAACCAAACATCCAAATCCAGTTACACATCCCACATGTTACACAGTTATTAAACATCTTCAGACTGTGACCTGAACTGAATTCTGGAGGGAAGTGCTGCAAGCGTGAATTAAGCTCGACTTAATTGCAACACAGGATTGTTTTGAAGTCTCAAGTCAACACTGCGGCTAACCAAAGTCTGCTGCTGAGTCAACACTGATCCAATTACTGCTTTTAAGCTGAAATGTTCAGTCCCGAGTCTAATAAGCAAAGAAAACTACACATCTGCAGTAGCTTTTGAATGATTCCTCAAGTATCTACTGAGCGATTCTCAGGTGCTGACAGAGACAAAAGGCGACGGTCAGAGATGGTTATTTCTGCCCTGCTGTGAATGAATCACAGCAGCGTTGCTCACACCAGCTGAGCTCCACACGCTCTTTAACAGAACAGAGATAAATACAGCAGCATCAAGAACCCCCAGGTGAGTCATTTGTTAACGCCGCCGCAGCAGCAGCAGCAGACTTCACAGACACATCTATTCACAGAGGTCCTTTCTCACCTCGTCTTCATCTCCCCTAATGAAACATTCATGTTCCTAGGAAATGATGTGGCGACGCTAGAAGCCAGCAGACATCTTCAGGAGGTGGATCGCTATTTGGTATTGTTAGTTTGCCTGCAGCTTCTCTAGTCTGCGGCGTGGTGGAGCCTTCTCACCTTCTCCAGCAGGTAGTTGTTGATGTGTCCACCCGTGGGGTCGCCGTTGAAGTTGAAGTTGATGTCCATGTATTTGCCGAAGCGACTGGAGTTGTCGTTGCGATTCGTCTTGGCATTCCCGAAGGCCTCCAACACGCAGTTAGACTTGAGCAACACGTTCTTCACACTAGCGATGGAAGAACGAAACACAGGGAGGGGGATGATCTAATATCTACATCCGCCTACGTTTGAGTTTACAGCACAGTTTGCTCTGGTAAGATGACATCGCTCACCTCTCTACCTCCGCCCTCTGGCCCGGGTTGGTGATGGCGGCGATGTACTGCATGATGTACTTGCTCGCTTCAGTTTTTCCCGCCCCACTTTCACCTGATTCACAAAAACATGCAAATAACATCACTAAAACTCACACAATCCTCATTTCAAATGCATAAATGGACATTTCCTGTCATAAAACGATCCAAATAAAGACCTGATATGACGATGCAGGTGTCTTTGGCTCGTCTCTTCATGGCCTTATAAGCAGCATCAGACACAGCGTACAGGTGGGGGGGGTTCTCGTACAGTTCGCGGCCCCGATACGCTTCGATGACGTCTTTCCCATACATCTCCAGGTTTCTGTACGGGTTAACGGACACCACCACCTCTCCAATGAAGGTGTAGATACGGCCTTTCTCAAACCTGTGAGAAGAGATGATCGCACGTACTCAGGGTTGTGTGTGAGTGTGTGTGTGTGCCTGCCATATTTTTAACTTCAGTTCCTCTTGTTTCATTTCCGTCCACATTAATGACCATTGTTTCTCTTCTAGCTGCGGCAAAGATAAAAACGGAAAACCTCACACACTACATTTAACTTCATCACGAAAAAAAACCCACAATTTTAAAGTAGCATTTCTCATAAAGGGCCAGGACGTTTACATCACGGGTTGACAGGAAGTGACACAAGTGTGTGTGTTCACAGAAAGCAGGAAGTGCAACTTCTGCGGTCTGATGGGAGCCACTTCCTCAGTCGTGTGTGTCGCCTGGTGTTGGCTTGTAAAGCAGGGAGAGGCAACGGGGATGTTTGACTGGTTGAAGAAGCTGATGAAGACTCCGTTACATATCAATCAATCAATAGGTTAAGATGTTAAAGTTTCACTATATGTTACATGTATAGTCGCAGTATGAGACTCGTCCAACCACAAACTGCCATAGTTATTATTTCTTAATTGCCAGATCAACCAGAGGAGGGATTTCTAAAAGCCTGAAATCCTCTGTGAGTGCTAAACTGCATACAGGTGCACATGCAGGTGTAATTTCATTCCATTTGGATGGATCATTGCCAGGATCCTGGGACTCCTGACACGCCTGGATGTAACAAAGCCATCATTAATGCAGCACAGTTACACCTGCTGCAACAAGTCAAGTGTCTGCATGGGAAAATATACTACAACTATCCAGATTTGGGATCAAGCCATGTTGTCTTATAAATAGGGCTTAAAATGGGGAACAGTGGAAAGTCCAAAGCAGGTTCGCCAAGAAAAACAAATCTGTTCTTCCTTGACTTGAAACCTGCATGTCTTACAACCAAACTTGGATATTCAGACAAACTTGCATTCTCTTTAACGACAACATGTTTGTTACGAGACGACAACTGACATAGGGGAGAGAACGTGCAAACTCCTCTGATCCACTTTGTGTCTCCAAACTTGGTCAAGCATGAAAATGTGTTGAATTGATGTGATGCAAAGCAGCTCACGGGCAGAAACCTACAGATCATTTAATGAATGCAAACGCAAAAGTGTGAGGCTTTAGTGCACACAGGGTTGCATCTGCTTGTCCCGGCTTTGACTCCAGGCAAGTCTGATCAAGCAGCAGATGAACACTCACACATACAATAGTCAAACTTAGGAAATAACATAGCAGCAGCAGATTTGTGAAAAATATTAAATTGGAACAATCTGGTGTGAATATCAACTGAAAGGAATCTGACTTTGTTGTAATTTTCTCTAAATCTTTTAAACAGTTGAAGCTTGTTTGTCTCTGCTGAAAGTCAATGTCAACACAGGGAAAGTAAGAACGTGCAGAGGAAACCCTTAAAACACACTAAACCTTAAATAAACAGAGGGTTATTGGTTTTATAACAGCAGCATGGTGGTGAGATCGCTCACTCATGCGCTCTGTGTCACTGGTCTCACCCCATTTCCTTCATGTGACAGTCAGTGTGCAGCTTGGTGATGGGACCAAAAATGAGCGGGAGAGTTGAGGCAGAGACTTCAGCGTTTGCGTTTGATAGAATCTTACTTCACTGTTCATTCGAATGACATCACTTGGTCAAAACATGTCAGATTGTGAGTTAACTGCTGTTGTAACCGATTCTGTTCCTGAACTTCTCCCCTGAGCATAGATCTGACCGAACACACACCGACAAGTTTCCCTTCACATGCCAGGTGAGTGTGTGAAGCGCTACCCGCTACCCCCTCACCACTCTCACACACACACACACACACACACACACACACACACACACACACACACACACACACACACACACACACACACACACACACACACACACAGACACACACACACACACACACACACAGACACCCGGGCACCCAGCTGCCTCCCCTCCCTTCCTCCTTCTCTCACAGCATAATCTCACCTCAGCTTCAGGTTTTCCATGAACTGCTCCATCGTCACCTCATCCAGGAGGACAAAGTCCGACTTGCCAAACTCCAGGCCCTCCAGCTCCGCCATGACCTGCTCACACAACCACAGGCAAGAGACACAGAGAGGAGCAAAAAGTAGCTCAAGGGAAGAGAAAGAGAAGTATGCTTGACTTCTGGGGTAAAGCAGATGTGTGTGTGTGTCAGTGTGTGTGAGTGCGTGGGCGTGGCGTGTTCCTCTGTGGATTTCTGGGTGTGCGTAGTCGAGTCGCAGAGAGCTGTGGTCTACATGCTACAGCACGTCACCCTGTCAGTCAGCATATGTGTGTGTGTATGTGTGTGTGTGTGTCCGCAGCCTCATGCACTTGTGTATAAATAGCAGGAGGCTATCATTAAAAAGCACACACACTACTCCTGCATCCTTGCTGTCTCTCTCTTCCTGTCTGAGCTTCTGAGCTGATAGAGACCAAGACAGACTTGTCTCACACTCTCACTCTCTCACACACACACACACACACACACACACACACACACACACACTGCCAGCCTCTCTCTCAGCCTCTCTGAGTGTGTGTGTTCTTTATCTTCAAAATGAATCTACATCATGACTGCGAGGCACGATGCCAGACAAGAGCAGTTAACCTTGCAAAATTAGGGGAACAGAAATGGCTCCTTATCTCCTGGGAAGGATCGTGGCATTTCCTTTCTTGACTTGGCACTGGGTGGACGACGCGTCCCTGAGGGGGCTTCTCTCATCCGGAGAGTTACAACAACTTACAGCGGTAGAGTCTACAGCCTGAGTTGGAAAGATTGAGTCACTGCTGGAGAGGACAGCGACCAGCAGCAGCAGCAGCAGAGGAGGAGGTCGCGTAAAAACAAAAGAGAGAGGGAGAAGAAACCCTGATGTGCCATTAAGCTCAGACAGCGTGCAGGAATGCTGACTGATGCAGAAACCCTGATGTCTGAACCCATTTTCCCATGCATAGGCTTCTCTCGGAGAGTTTGGGAACTTTATCAAGTAGTCAGGCGTGACGTGTACACTTCTTGATGTAAAGTTGGAGCACAATGTTGCCATTAAAGTAAAGTCACTGTCAGGGGCCGTACAACTGCAGACATGATGGATTATTGTAGTGGAAGAAGCAAATTAAAATGTGTAAATCTGCAGTTCTAAATGTTTGACGGTTGTTACCTGATTTTGATCCTGATACTCTTCAGCTATTTTGGAGGATTTTGCCTAAAAAAACATTGTTAAGATGAAGGATGATGTGAATTCATTTAAGGGGTTTTTCACAAACTGGCAACCCAAAAAGTTATTTCAGAGACCAGATTGTGCTTTTTAACCTTCCTTGTATGTTTATTACACTTATCACAATTTTAAATAATGTCCTTAACAAAGTACAATCACCTTAATCGATCATATAAACTGTAAGAACAATCTAAAAGGGCAAAACCCCTGTAAGATAAATGTCATCACATTGCCTCCAGGGCCTTAAATAGCCCACAGCTGTACCACACGGATGAGTTTACACAACATTTACACACCAAAAATAGTTTAAAGGGAAGCAAAAGTGAACACAAACAGACTTGTGAGTTTGTGATTAAACTCTCAGCAGATGAAGGAGACGGTGGCAGTTTGGGCTCCAGGTGATTTTCTATTAATTCTGGAGTCGAGCTCAGAGCGAAGAGGTCAAGACGCACCCGAGTGACGATCTTGACCTTTGGGTTGCATTTGTGTTTCAGCTCTATGGGCTGATTGATCACGTGACTCAGAGGGTTTGGTATTTTCCCCGTGACAAGTGGAATCTTCTATTCTAATGATAGATTCTGAAAAGGAGAATCTGCTTCTCTGGAGAGCCTGAAAGGATTTACATAATTTTGTTATACTAAGAGACATAAATACTGCTTAACAACTGTTGCTTTGCTTTGTTTCACCCAAAAACAGAAAATGTACCTGATTGGTTAATCAACGCTTTGAATTGATCCTCTCTTTTCCATCCATCAGACTTCATGTAAAGTTTGAATTCTGCCTTACGTAAAACAAAGTTGTGGTATTCATTTGATATTTTAGTTATTTTGTTTAAGTGTCTTTCTGTAAATACTCTGACCTCTAATCAGATTCTTGTCAACTTCCTCTGTCAGTCGACGTGTCTCACTTCCTGTTCAGAGGGACAGCTGTCACTTCCTCTCTCATCTGCTTTGTCGCCGTCATGCATTCAGGTGTCACGGCAACAATACAAACAGATGCACAATGTGATTATGGAGGAACAGACTGAGAAGCTTACGTGCCTCATTATCACATTTAATTCAATCCCCCACAGTGTTATATTGTTATTGTAAGAACTTTAATTTAGCTACTGTGTCATTTTTATAATTACCATCATTCTGTGGATTTAATCCATTTTTTCCCATTGAATTAATTTGCATTTTAAGCCTTTCAGATGGTGAAAGGCTTATCCTCTTATGAGCGCACACGCAGCGTACTAAATCAAAGCAATATGATTTCATAAATTAGGTTTTCTACACATGAAGGATCAAAGAAAGTGAAAATATTGCAGCGCGTACACACTAATCTGATTTATACATCTGAGTTTATACTCCAACAAAGAGCTGAACGATGAGCTGAACAGTCAATATATACAAACTTTTGACTTCTGTGGAAAGTTTCATTTTTCAGTGCCGTCTCTCTAATTAGTGGTTAGCAGAGATTCACGCCTCATTTTTTCTTAAAGGTCATCCTCAGCCTTAAGTCTTTCATATCTATGAGCGGTTGCTTTGGTGATCTTGGAGGAGGTTTGTCCTTCGCCCGTCTGTCCCCATCAGCCTTTTCTGCCTGTTCCGGTTCCCTGGACACAGAGTTGCTTCTTCTCCGAACACCGTGAGCTCCAGCGCTGTCCACTTTAACATCCTGGTACTTTGATGGGGAGTAACTTTGGGGTTCTGCGCCAGATGGATTAGCGGCGGCATCACTTCCTCTTTCTGTGTTCTTTTGACTGATTCTGGGTAGAGAGCTACTCCTCCGCTTGGAGCTTTTGTCCTGCGTCCTCCCTGTGCGCTCTGTCACGGGCGGCTCCGTCGGCTTTCCCAGCAGCCTCTGCTTCAACTCATAGCTCTCAACAGACGGCCCGATGAGACGAACGCGGTCGTCCTTCTGACTGATGAGCACCGTTTTGTAAATGTCTTTGTATTTCTGAATTCTGGTGGGAAGAGCCGCCCTCATTTGCTCATCCATGTCGCCCAGGTGGACCTCCTGTGTGCGAAGTGTTCGGCCTAGAGCATCTAGAAAGGTCTGCAGTTTCCCAGCAGCATTCTTTGCGCTCCTCCCCTCTAAGAGGACACTACATATGCCAGCACTCACTTTGCCCTCCTCTAGTTTAACGTTATGGCTCTGTAGGATCATATCCATCTCCTTTTCCATGAACTGCCGGGCATACTTCAGCACATCTTCCTCCATGATAAAGGACTCTCTTCCTGGCCTGGCTGAGGTATGCCGGGGCTCTTGGGGTCCCTCTGGGCTCCTGTTGCCATCCGGCACCGAGCGCTCATTGGTGTAGTAGTGCCACACGCCGGCTGAGTAAACCGACTGACCGTTGGCCATCTTGGTTTGTGACTTTTGAAGCTCCTCCAAACGAGCCTTCACAGCTCTGAGTTTAGAGAAGGAACCCTCGACACGCACCACATCTCCTCTTTGCTTTGTTATCACCAATCCATGCGAGAGGAGGATTTGCTGCACCTCTGACTTATCACGGAACACCTGCATGTCGAGGGTAGCCCCCACTGATCCAACCTGAGAAGCCCAGGGGGAGAAAACACAAAGCGACACAATGACACACACACAAATCAAAGAAATCCCATTCTGAAAACAGCGATTTTGTCATTGTTTACTTACCGCTGGAGCATCAGGTGCTTTTACTGTTAGACGATATTTCTTATCGCCAACCTCAAAGACGTGAGAGCTCTTTCGCAAGACACGGGCAGCAACTGTGAGGAGAAATGCAGGACTTGATTAAATGTAACGTCGGATAAATCGTAATTTTAAAACTTTGACTCACATTTTCATCTCCAGAACTCTTATTGGTGCCAACATACTGCAATTTCAAATCAAATTTTCTGGTTTCAAACAAAATGTTTTAGAGCACAGAACACAATGTCAGAGGCCTTGTTGTTCTACCAGAAAATGACAAAGCATCATCATCGTCATCATCATTACCTCTGCGGTTGATGTTTCTGTCTGTAATTACCTCCCTACATTAAGGCTCCTTCATGATTCATGTGGGGGGAAAAATAGCATGAAATGACGCAGGCATGGGAGTCACGGGTCCGTCCATGCTTGACTGACAATGTGTTGCTTCTCTTTGTTATTGAAGGTGAATTTTGAGAGCCACGTATAGAATAGAATAGAATAGAATAGAATAGCTTTTATTGTCATTGTATATGATAATACAACGAAATGCATTTGTGCTGTGCCTGAATCTTTGAACAGTGATCAATGACAGCAATAAACTATAAATAAACAACTATAAATAAATAATAAATAAACAACACACAGTTCCATTCAGACATTAAAACATAAGTAGTCCCACAGCTCAAGATGTTCCAATAGCTTAAGATGTCTCATATGACATGTCTCAACATCCTATGACATCACGACATCACATATGACATCACATGACATCACATATGACATATGACATCACATGACACCAGACATCCCACATGACATCACGACATCCCATATGACATCATGACATCACAACATCACACCCCAAATGACATCACATGTCCCTTGCCCCATATGACATCACATGACACCATAGCAGAAGATGCCCAATATGTCCCAGTTTGTCCCAATTTGTCCCAATATTGCAATTGACTTTTGGGCTACTTATTTGTGTAATGTTTGATTTCGTTTAGCTCACTTATGGCCCTTACAAAGAAGCTGTTCTTCAGTCTGGTAGTGATCTGTATCTCCTTTTAGAGGGTAAAAGACAGAACAGGGAGTTACAAGGGTGGGATGCATCTTTCAGGATGGTGTTGGCCCTGCGGAGACAACGAGTCTCAAAAATGTCCTCCAGAGGGGGCAAGGGAAGTCCAATTATTTTTCCAGCTGTTTTAACAGTCCTTTTGAGTTTTTGGCGATCTGCCTCTGTGCAGTTTGCATACCAAGCTGTCAGACAGTATGTTAGGACGCTTTCTATACAGCATTGGTAGAAGGCCCTGAGCAGCTCTGCAGACAGGTGGTTCTTCTTCAGTGTGCACATAATGGATAAAACATTCCATCTTTTTGAAGTTTTGAGATGGAAAGACAAGAAGCCTGAAAATCAAAGCTTGTGCTAAAGCCTCAGTTCTGGCCCCGGTTTAGTCATTTCCCCCTCATATTAGACCCATAATGCATCCTTTTGAAACAGACTGAATCCCGCTCTCCCTTGTGTAGCGGCCGTCGTCTTGTTTATGGTGACACGACTTTATTCTGTCATTTTTAACTGCATCACGGGGAAAATGAAAATAAAAGATGAGGGTTGACTTACCAAGTCATCCCATTGCCTTGGAGTGATACATTTTATTACCTCCTTTAACATTTTAATATGCAAGTCATTGCAATTCCGACTAGTGGCCAATAGAGGGCAATAAAGTCACGGATAAGTGAATGCCTCTTTAAATACAACAATACTCCGCAGGTTGAAGCTTTGCCGAGAACGTTATTAACTTCTCTTATTTTAATGTCTGCTGGCATTAAAGTTAATTGTGAGCTTTGTTTGCCAGCTTTCCTCCTCGCTGTACTTTATGAAGTTGACTCACCCTGCGGCTCCTCATAAACGATGAAGGCCTTCCCGGGCTCATAACAGGGGTACAGCACCTTGAGCACCTCCCCTCCTCCGTGCCGGGGCCGCAGGAAATGAATGAAAAGTTTATCCACCATCCTGTCAGCCGCCAAGACCTCCGGGACCCCCGAAACTTCAATTATGTTGCTTTTCTCCTCCATCCTCACGGCACTGGTAGTCAATAACAGACACACAAACACAGACAGACTTGATTTATCTGTAAATAACATTAAACTTCATCTTTCTGAAACAATAGTTAAGCGTGTGATCGAAAGTGAAAGTAATCCTGTTTACCAAGATGCGTTACGGAGACAATGGCATCGCTTTAAACAAATAACAGTTTAGGATTACAGATCATAAACAAAGCAGAATAAGGAGAAACGCGAAGTCAGAAAAGAAACTAAGACCAAACAACCTCTGAATCAAAGTTAAACTCTCATCGCACGAAATAAACACGTTATTACTTCCAGTACAGGTGAAGATAATATATCGGGTGCAGACTGAGTATTTAACTGTTGATTACATTAAGGAAATGTCATTAAAATTCGACTTACTTCTGCTTCCTCGGTTGTTGCTGCGAAGGTCAGTTTCAGTAAAACCGAAAGTAAACGTCACATCCGCATTCTCTGATAAAGAACCTGAACATGTCCATAAACAAAACTAAATAAAAAAAATCATTGACAACTTTTAAATAAAAAGCCGATGAGCAAAATTACGACGATGCTTCTTTTTCTGAGACATTTTTTGCACACTTAAAAACCCCGACTTATTCTCTTTTGCTATCCTATCAATTATTTTAAATCCTGGCTGATTAATCTCCTGTTTATTTAAGTAAATGTACGAGATTTGTAAAGGAACTTTGTAGTGGTTAAGCGCGCCATGAAATATAACAGCCATGTTAAATTCATTAGCCCTATATTTAATGAGAATACAAACTAATTAAGCCTGGAAAAGCCGCATGAAACCATTATCGGAATGACCATCACATTGTAATTTAATCAAATAGTAAAACTAACTCACCTTAAGATGTAAAATCGATATTCAATGTTTAATTTGAGCTCGCAGCTGGGAGCTCCCCAAAAACCGTAGTGCTTTGTCGCCCCCTTGCGGCCACCAAAGCAAAATGACAGCAAGATAGACAACACGTGGGAAACTCTCAGACCATGTAGCTCTGGATTACAGGGTTCACTTAGGCTCAACCCTTCTAAACCTTTGCATTTGATTTGCATTGGTTTATCCGTACACTTCCCCGTTTCTTATTTCAATATCTAAAACACTCAATTCGGTAATCCATTTAGTCCCATAATGGATTGGAGATTTAACCGTTTGTCTAACACTTTCACTGATGTCAGCTACAATACAAATACAGAAGCTCTTTACAATCCCTTTATACTTCAGGTTAAACACTGGCATATGAACGCAAACCTTTACATAAACCCATTTATACTTTCATCTTATTTGACAAATTGACACACTTAGTCTAAGCAGCTGTGTTGAGAACTTTTATTGTATTAAATACTGTACACAAGGTTTCATTGGTTTCCACTGAATTTACCATCAACATGCTCAATCGGTGGCAAAAGTGGGATCCTTCAGCAGACCATCTCATTCATTCTCATTCTGTGCACTACAACGGAGTGAGGAAGAGAATTTCCCTCTGGCGATCAGTAAAGTGCATCTTCAACTTCTCAGATCAAACCTATAAAACAAATAAAAACGATATTAACACACAGCAACTTAATAATGCTTCTTGAATTGGCTTGTATTTAGGAATATCTTTACCTGGATCACACACTTCCTGCTTGTCATGGCCTGTTCAAGCGGCCGCAGCAAGGCTTCTACCTGTAAACTTTAGAGGTCTTCACATGGTGATGATATTCTCTCCTGCAGAAGAGAAAACAATCTTAGTAATGACGTACAAGAAAGCACAAACCCTCCATCTAATCTGTCTTAAACCTTTAATCAAAATGTTGGAGGTTTACCTATAACCCTGCAGGGAGAAACCACAGCAGGGCCTCAAACAGCCTCACATCTCTCTAGCAGACACTAAAGGAAAGAGCAGAGCCACGACAGGCTGAGTCTCGCTGAACGGCCTGCATCAGTCCTAACACTTTCATATTCACCTAATAACTACAACTAGTATTCAAGACCCACCTGATGTTTCACATGGTCATAGTGGTCAGTCAGGAGGTTTGTGTAGGACAACATCTGGCCACATCTCCTGGATCCTGTAAAACAGTTTAAGTCTGTTGAGTTCTGGGTGATTGTACAGAAACATCTAACATTATGGATTCCTCCCCCCTCCTCTGTGGGTGAGGGAGTACTTCATGCCTGACACGTGGTGGCTCATGGTTCCCTGTGGGGTCGAGGCGTTTGACTACAGTCGCCTCCAAGTATGACATAAAGCTTATAGGGCCCAGTAAAGCAGTATTTGTATGAGGCTTACCTATAACCCTGCAGCGAGGAGCCACAGCAGGGCCTCAAACAGCCTCAAGTCTCTCTAGCAGACACTAAAGGAAAGAGCAGAGCCACGACAGGCTGAGTCTCGCTGAACGGCCTGCACACACACACTTATCCCTCTCCTACACACACATTTTTATATTGTGTGACAGACATTTAAAACACACGCAGCCAACATGGCGTCAAAGATAATGTCACAGAGGAAAGTAGTCTCACCTTAACATCTTCGTCGCTGTTCTCTCCAGTCTGTAAAAATGAAAACGCAAAGCTTTTCTTAACAATAACTCAACCATGTTACAGATAAATAACAGTTAAGCTGTTTCACAATGGAAGAAATCGCTCATATTAAACGCTTAAGCTCAGATGGAGGCAGATGGAAACTTACATCGACTTCTCACAGCGACTCCAGTTGACTTCTGTTTCCGGGCCGTCACCGGACATGACGTATGATGGATTTATACCCTGTGTGTGCCATTAGAGGGCGCTAAAACACTGCAGACGGTGGGCGCTGAGCTCGTCGTCATTGTTGTTGTTGTGGTCGCTCATAAAGATGTGTATGGAAAAAAAGGTATTTGGACTTTGCAGGGTGCTATACAGGGATATATGACAGATAAATGAATTAAAAACTAACAATCAGACAAAATAAAGATGAAAATAAGATCAGAAATGTTCAATCAAACATGTTATATTGTGTTTTTTACAAATACTGGCTTTGTCTCTACCACTTGAGACTTCCACACAGATAGCCGCTATACAATTTTAGTGGTTGTTGTTCACTGACCATTTATAAATGACCAATAAGTTCACCTTTAGTTTGATTCTAAATCGCCCAATCTTTTGCCCGCTAAAGCAGTAAATTCCACAGAGAGTACTAATGAAAATATATTTACTAAAAACAGCTACCTGTAATATTTTCACTCAAAAAATTACACAGTATGAACATTTCTTACAATCGAGTTTTAATCATTTACATACATATCCCAAATACTGGTACTGCTAGTATGAAGGTTTATCCAGGTAGGTTAAGGTCCAATAAGGTCAAATAAATGTCATGCTCAGTTTCATTCACCATTTCCATTTCATTTTCTCACAGTACTGAAATGACACCATTCACACATGAAGCATGTTCTTTCTGACCACCACAGGCCATTCATTCCTATGTAGGAGGGATTTTATGTCCCAGTGGACAGCCGTTACTGGTGGGTGTTGGAAGCTGTGGAGTGCCCATGAGGAGGGCGCCCGTGATGACTCATACGTCATCTCCCTACAACAATGCAGTCCATAGAAGAGCTCACTCCTCTTTGATCATCTGTTGTGGTGCCCGCCATCAGCAGATATCCAGGATGAATCTGGGCTTTGTCTGCTTGTTGTGATGCTACAGTGATCATGTGACCAACTGGTTTTGATGCTGCTCTGACTGGGTGCATCAGCAATGTTAGGAACTTTGTGTTTATTGTGAAAAACAAACATGAAGCCTGGCAAGACATTTAAACATGGTACAGAATGTACCTCACTCTGCTCTGCTGAGGCTGTAAACATGGCACATGTCTTTGATCTTCAACCCAGATAGTACACAGTAACATCATAATTTGATACTTTCATGTTTGTGTGGATTTCCACCCACCACAACTATTACAAAAAGGCCAGGCTGTAGACCTGGACTGTTCACTATTAGACAAGTATTTGGTCAAATGCAGAAGATGAATTTGTCCACCTGTGAGATCTAAAACAATTTTTAAAATATATTATTTGAAACATTCTGTCTGTGCTTGTTCAGGTATGTTCTGTTAAGTTCTGACACACAAACCTGAGAAATCAAATAATTACATTAAGTCTGTGGGAAACTGGAATGCCTTCAGAGAAATAAAAGTACTTTAATGCCAAGCGTGTATGTGTGTGACCCAATAGTGACACCTCGGGGTGTTAATGGATTTGGTTGAATGTCAATGAGGTAAGATAAAGATTTGCATTTTGCATCCCAGGAATGGCTCCATGAACAGCCTGGCACTGTACACAAACACTGCTACACTGCATTGATGTCACCACTCCACTGTCCACTGCACCCTGATTTGTTTAAATGCGACACTTTATATCTCACGTAAACCTTCTGTTTCCTGGCTGAGAGCTCTTTCTCAGAATCACTTTGACATCCCATCAAGCTGTTGACTGTGTTTATATCCTCCATTTGTTTAGCTCCCATTAAATGCATCTAAACATACAGCAGTGGATGGCATGTGTCAGTTAAACTAAGTTCAGCGAGTGTTATGTAAGCAGCATTAGGACACACTGGGCTGGTGTGTGAATAATGCCTTTGTGTGTGCGTGTGTGTGTGTCAGCTGACCATTGCTGAGCTGCCCCATTGCAGTTTAGAGTTAATGAAGATGTACAGTTGAAGTAAATGTTTACAATTCTATTTAATTCAAGGAAGACTCCACCAAATGTAAACATTAAATTAGATATTTTGATCTTGCCTCTTGGTGCTTTAGACAACAAACCTTAACTCTGTTAGTGAATCCAACATCTCATCTGTTCAAATGTTGGCATATTTGCATGGTTATTGGTGACAGATGAGCCCATATCGCAGCTCTCAGGCACCCTTGTGAAACTATGCAGTGGGCCGAGAGGCTTTGTAAGGCGGCATTCCGGTTATAATTGAGGTTTTGATACAGACTTTGGGTTTAACAGGCACATAATCCCATTCACCTGACCCCTGCCCACTGACATGAGGCAAAATTGTTCCATTCCGTTCCTGCACGGGGGCCACGATGTTCTGCTCTCTTTGGCATTGACTTCTCTTATATCACAGTCATCTCTGCCAAAGTTATAACACTAAAGAGGTTCAGAAAATGCTGAGTGTTTTTATGTTTAACTGTAGGAACTCTTTAAACAAAATTCTGAGGGCAAAATTGAGGGAATACTCACACTACGGACCAATAGACACTTGTTGTGAGTGTAGCCATTGCGTTTGCACACGTGTTTGTATCGGATCACGCACTAAGAAGTTTTGGAGCGCACGACATTCTCATAGTGATTCAGCGTCTTATCATCGTGCAGGATGTTCTCTCTCTCTCTCTCTCTCTCCCCCCCTTCTCTCTCTCCGTGTGATTGAGATTAAGTTTGTTTCTGTCCACACCTCCTCCCCCATCCAGGCAGATTCTGCCATCTCCCTTCTTTCTCAGAGGTGCACCGAGGGTATTTCAGGAGGTCAGATGCTTATCTAACAGCTTTAATCGCACAGGATGGTGATCCTGCTTCAGACCTGCGTAGGAATGCTCACCCGAGTCACCTCTCATTACAAAGCCCGTGAAACCGTTTTCTAAAGTCTAAATGAGGACTTAGAACTGCCATTAGTTACAGGGTCCTTAAATGTACCTCAACACAAGAAGGTGTGTTTATTCAATCATCCATTCATCCGAATTAACCTGCACGTCTTTGGACTGTGGGAGCACCAAATGTAACCAACAGGCACAGAGAGAACATGCAAACTCGGATGAAGCAGAACGAAACATTTTGTTCTTAAGTGAAGAAAATCAAGATCACAGCATCATTTTAACAGTGATAGCAACAAGTGACATCATCTCTGTTGCAATTGAGCAGCATAAAGCAATAAATGGGAGTTAATGAATGCTTTTATATCACTGTTTATGGCACTGGCAATACAGGCAGTTTCCATATTCACTGTGTGAGCAATTGGCCATAAAATGAGCAGTTGTTTACACTGAGCTATGAAGCGTCACCTTAAGATTTCTTTCCACGCTGTGAGCTGATTTGATTTCAGGCTATGGAACAAACACGATTTGTGTGTTTTTGTTCTGCCACATGTGAACATGCGGCCACCATCGGCCTGTTGAGAGTACAGTCAGTGATTTTTCTGAGGTTAGGTCAGCACAGGGCCTTTATCCATGCAGCCACAGTTAATACACTTAATCTGATCCACCTCGTCTTCTCACACACAAGCTTGGGCGGTGGAAAAACACTCAGATACAAGCTGCAAAAGTGTCAAACTGAGCCCAGGTTAATTAATAATAAGTACATTTCTCTCTCACTGGCTGCATTAAACATATGCAACTTGTATCATGGGTGCTGCTGATGTAGTTGGTAGTTAGTAAGTATATGTAACCCCGGTTTCAACAACAACATAATGTGCAGCCATTTCACGGATGTAACGTCACTTTTTCCCCAAATTTTCAGGACAATTGGACAAACTTTTGGACAAAGAATTAAATCGCTTCATCATTTCATAGCAGTTTGTTTCTATTAGCTCTAACTTTGACAAAGGTGCAGCAAAATGTAGAAGATACTGCCAGTCGTAAAGATTTAGCTCTTTTTTCCTGCACAAACCGGTCGTGTATACCAAGCCTGATTTGATTGCTGCTGTGATTGTGACTGCGTGAGACAGGCGGTAATTATGAAGTAGATGTGAGGAGGCAGGGCGAGGCAGGGGGTTGAGTGCAGGCAGGCGAGGCAGCTTGACAGCCGGCCAGGTTAGAGGAGGAGGAGGGCCGGCACACAGCATAATTGGTCCTCTGTTTCTCGGCCTACCTGTAGGTGTTCCTCAGAACAAAGCCACAATGTCACTGCATCTCGGAGCTATCTGGCCCTACATTTTGTTTGATCCACACAGGGGATAAACCAGGAAATCAATTAGTAGCGTCTAATGGCAGGGATCGTTGTTTTTTTTCTCTCTGATGCATTTAATCCTTGGCTTCCACACATGTTATGGTGGTTGTGAGGAGAGAGGAGTCAGCAGCTCTACACACTCCACAGTACTCCTCATTATACTCACTTTTCCTCAAAACTGGAAGAACGTTTTGTACTTGGTATGTACAGGAGCCACTAAAGTTACTGCCAGCTCTGGTTGGCAAAAGAAATGCTGACCGTACCACACCATAAACTCTAGTGAAGCGGAGTCGATGTAGTTATACATCTTCATCTCTGTAAAATTACTTTCTCACACCAAGTTAATAGCATTGACTCTGTGGTTGAATGCCTGCAGCGGTATCATAACATTGCTCAAATTGTAATCCAACAGGAGCTACTTCATTCTATGCATTCTGTGAAGTCCTGGTAGCGAAGTCTCCACCTTTCTTCACGTATTCATTGATGTTATTGCCAAGTAGTCGACACCTACAAATGTCTGTTGGTGCTGTGCACGTGTAAGGAGTCAATATAACCTTTGTAATAACTAAGGTCATGCAGCCAAACCACAAACAAGGCGTTGGCGTAACTGTCCACATTTACTTTTTAATGAAGTCAATAAACAAACTATGTGTATAAATGTGACACATTCATTCTCATCCATAGAGAGGAATACACATCTGCACTTTCTCTAACCGGGAGTGTGTGCACATTGATTTTAAAACACCAGAATTATGTAAGATTAGTGCAAATGAATTATTAATATATTAAAGGTTAAGGCAGTACTGAAGCGCATTATAAAACCTAACTGCTACTTCACACAGTTACACCCACACAGTTACCCATGCATTATATTTTATAGTCCCTTCTACACTGACACACAAATACACTGCTACCATAGAGTTAACTTTGTGGCCACAATGTCAGACCTTAATGCTGTTGTGTAAAAAGTTTATGAGGACGATGTTGTGAAAACTCAATGAAACCTTTTTAATGTGCCGTAATGCATCAGGTGTGGGAATATAATCAAAGAACAATGGGCCGGCATACAGAACTCAGTGTCCTCACGTTGCACATAGTGAGTCATCAGGCCTAAGGTGAATTCCACAGTTTGTATTTTAAGCAGCTCATTATCAATTCACAGCAAATGTTTGTGTTCAATGGAAAACAACTGGAATTTTCCACCACAGCTTCTGCTGATCAATGGCACCGTCACAGCGTCGACCAAAACTGTGATCCTCTAACCAGTTTCCTCATCAGGGAGCTCAATGATTGCAGCTGTAATTAAGAAAAGAGGAGCTGGAAGCAGGGATGCACAGCTCGCTCTTTAAGTCTATTATCTCCAGCCCAGATCCAACAGGATTCTATGCTTGGGAGAACTGAACTGTGTCCCCCTTTGTCACCCGAACACCCCCGGCTCTGTTTGGCACTGTGACCAGCTTTCACTTGGACAGCATGAGAGAAAACAAATTTGTCTCATCATTACTGCTCATCATGATGGATGAATGCTTCATAGCTTTTTTGTTGACATTGTTTTGTGTATTTTTCCATCTCCCAAGCGTCACAGTAAATATCCTGTCTGCATTCATTTCTTTCATCAAACCTTAATTATCACTGCGTGGTCATATCAGTTACCCCTAAAGATGGATCATTTTTATTTCTAAGGTTTATTTGTCAGGCTGCTTTAGGAAAAGACACAAGGTAAATATGCCAAAGTTCGTCAACAGGCTAGTTTTCATTTGTCGTCCCTGGCCAAATGTTACAATGGAAATAAAATATATCCAAGAGTAGAAAAGGATACGACACACTGAGTAACAAAAGCAAATGAGAACAGAACATACCAGAGGTAAGTAACAGATATGTGGATAAAAGTTCAGATCACATCGCAGGACACAGTGTACACGGCAACAAAGACAAAAACACAGAGGCGGACCAACAAAGGCAAAAGGACACACAGGACATTCAAAGGTTTCAGTACTGACTGGTTAAACTAGAAAATACAATAAAAAAATCTGAAATACAACAGTATAAACAGTAAAAAGGTAATATATGTTATTATGGTTTTGATTACCTTCAGAAATGTTTGGTAAATGTTTTATGTGAAAGTAATAAAGTGAGAGTTTGTGACCTGGCATGCTGGACAAAAGCAGCGGAGGGCATTGTTTAAGGAACACAAACAAGGTGGTGTCTCATGTTGAACTTTGTTCAGCAGAAACCTGCCAATGATGAAGTAAGAACTGCACATAACACCAGATGTCTTAAGCCACCTCTGCCTGTTGAGTTGCTATAATTAGCAACTCAACAGGCACTTGAGTTTGAGCCAAGGAAAGAGAGTATCGGCAGGAGGTGAAGTCCAAATCAACACGGGTCTGCTGGGAACTGCCTGGCTCACGTTTGATGTGCAGGAAACATAAAAATACTCACAGGCCGCCCCATGGGACAACCGCCGATTGTAAAGAGGAAAAAAAAAGGTTAGTTAGCTCTTAGCTTAGATAAAGCCGCATCATACGGTCAAGGTAACCTACACACACGCTCGCCAGTTACCCTCCTGTAAGCCTTTCTGTGCTGCATGGAGATTAACATTCTGCAGCGTAGTCATCAGTACAGACAGTATCATCACCATGACAGGTACAAACCAATGCTTTAATCTCTTTGAGTCTCAGTTTGGTGTCTGTGTGTGTGTGTGTGTGTGTATAAGGGGGGGGGGGGGGGGGGGGGTTATAAACAGTGAGACAGCAGGGAGAGTGAGAGTATTGACTCAGTAAGTAAATCAGTGTAGCCCATCTATTTTCCTAAAGGCAGTTTTATATGTTGTATTAGTGATTTTACTCATTATCAAGATGAAACTTAGAGTAGTGGTAGTAGTAATGGAACACAATGGTTTCATAAAATGGTCCTTATGAAAATGGCAAAAGCAACACATTCCTTTTGTTGAAACTTCAAAGTTCAGTGCAGCTGATATGATGCAAACCTACAAAGTTCGGCCATAAGAGAAGCGTTGCAGTTTTATTTGGATGTAACATAGTCGGTTTGATGCATCTGAGTTTGCTGAATAACGGCAGCTGTGATTCAAAGTGTGCAGAGGCAGCAGCTAATCTAATGAAGCTTTTTCCATTTTCCTGTACCTGTCAGAACATTGGCTGTTGATGATAAACACACACACACACACACACACACACACACACACATGCGTGCGGTCTGGGAATAAATTTGCTGCCTCATCTTCTCCATCCACCTCTCCATCTATCCCTCCATCCACTCACTCACTCATTCATTCAGATTAAGAGCTCAGACCAGCTGTTCAATCCCAGCATGCAACTCTTCTCTCTAGTCCCAATCCCCTCATCTCATTGCACTGCTTTTGCTATCCAAACCTTGTGGACAGGATTGTGTTTCTGAATGACAGTTTTGTCCTCAGATTATTGCACAGAATCACACAGAGGCCTTGGCTAATCTCATTTACATAGAATATGTATAATCCAACCAACACCAACTCAAGGGACAATATTGACCGTCTGTTGTCGTCAACCTCACTGAGAACAGCCTGGAGGACTTAAACTTCACTTTATATTTATGCATGGAACACAACTTTAACTTGAATTTCTTGTTTCACGTTCAATAAAGTGAAAAGGTTACATGCTGGGCATCTGTAGAATAACCGTGCATGATGTAACTCCTGTTGGATATTAGCTAATTCCACTCATGTGGCCCTCAAGAATGTGGGCCACTCACTAATACTTTTCACGAGCGGGAACATCAGCAGAAAGAGTGTGTCAATGGTTGTGTGTTTACAGTATGTAAATGCGCAAACAGAGAGGGAGAATGTGAGAGAGGAATGCTCCTGTCGGTAATGTGCATACCATTCATGCGTCTCAGCTTCAGTCATATGATTAAATGGAGCCAAGACGGCCCCATGTCTGATGTGCGCACCGGCAATCAGCCTCTGCCTCCCGTGATTCAGCTCAGCAAGCTTCTGCTCCCATGATCAAACCCATTCAATGCCTCCTTTAATGCACGTGAGGCTCAGTGACCATTCATGTGCTTTTAAACAGAATATGACAGTGAACTCTTTCATCTTAAAGGTGAGATGTTCCTCTAAGACATACACCTGTCACATCACACTCACTCACTGAGCAAGGCTGCCATGTGGAAAAACTTAGAAGTTATTCAGTAAAAATTCCCAAAATGTTGTTATTTTTTATTTGGTTCAGATAAGAAAGGTATAATTTCTCTATGCCCTAAAATGATTCATTCAAAAAAATATGAACTATTGGTTTCTTTGTCTTATTATTATTGGTAGAACATGACTCACAGTAAATGTCCCCCTTTGTTTCCTTTGCAGTGTCTGTAACCTTTTATGTGAACTACTGTTGAAATGTCAATTTAATGAATGTATGATTTAAACCAGACATGAATCTGCTCTGGTTATATATGCGACTGCAGTGTCCCAATAAACACTTCACACACTCAGCAATAATTCAATGTATCTGACGTCTCAGACTGTGGTGTCACAGGAGCTTACAGTGTACACAGGCTCTGCTATTTGACACTATTGACATGACTGCATAATTTGTTGCCTCGTGAACTCGAGCTATATTTGAAAATGGGACAGTTACATGAGCCGATCATCTCATCTTCCTCTTTCACACCACCGGCTTATTTGTATTGTGTCAGGCCGTTGCCAGGGTGATGAGAAATGGCACAGAGTAAATCAAGTGTTTATATGTAAGTCATTGGCGGGTTTGTCGGGTGAGGCTATCAAAGAAGCTGGAAAAGGATGGGAGATGCTCTTTTATCTCCCACTGAGCCTGCATGTAGTGAACATCAAAGGCTGTGGAGCATCAGGCAGCAAAAGCAGGCGTCTGTGCTGCGTCCTTTGATCTGTGAATTGGTTAAACCGACCAGCTGCTCTCTGTGGAGCCACAAGGAACATCAACTTACACCTGCACTTCCTCTCCCGGGTGAATTAGACATGCTGCTGCCAGGGTCAAGTCAAGGCAGAGACGAGGGAGGAAGGAAGGAGTTGATGTTAGAGGAAAAGGGAATGAGAGTGTCAATCAAACTGCCAGCGTTGATAATGGTGCTTGACTGTTATCAGCATGTGCATGTGCATGTGCATGTGTTTAATTTCCTATCAGAAAGAGAGAGAGAGAGACAGGTGCAGGTCAACACTCCAACAACCTGTTCTGCTTGTCCACAAACAGTTTGTTCTACACGTAAAAAAAAAATATGATAGTGCTTCTATTGTTCTGATCGTGGATGGGTGCCAACAAGGTTTGTGTTCCTGCTGAAAGAAAGAAAGAGTCATTCATTCAATCTTTGATTCATCCAGACAGGTCAGACCTGCACGTGAAGTTAGATTGGCACAGTGTTGGTTTAAGAGGATTAAAGTCTGTTCTGTGCTTCTGCTGGTGATTTAGTTTGAGAAGTAAAAGAGCTAAACACAATGAAATACTTGAAATAGTTTAAGAGGTATCAGGCCATCTGATCTAGGGGGAAAGTACTCAAACCCATTTCAAATTTTCAATCGTCAAAAATCCCTGAAATTGCAAATATGGGAAAAGGTCTTAAGTTTGTATGAGTCGAAGAATTACACAAGACTCGAGACATTGAGATAGTCAAAAATGTGTTGACATAACTTCTTACCACCCAACAACAAATAACTACATGTTACTTGATCTCAGAGTTGAATTCAAGGATTTGTTAAGTCAATCGAAACTTCAACTATCAGAGAAAGGGAAGAGGGATCGTCTTTCAAATAAAGGCTTATAAAATTCTAAAGAGAATTACAAATGACTGTAGAACACATGCACTGTTATTTTCCCACCTCTGCGTCTCTGATGCCTACATACAGTGTCTGAGTCCCTGGAGTGTGACATGTCCCTGAGTGTGACATGTCTGTACGCAATAACGCCGCCCCTCGCTCCCTCACGCCACACACGGTCTCCACAGTGGCATCAAAGCCAGCTGGGTGAGGCAGACGATCGACACGGTTGTGGCCCGTTGCGTCAACGCAGTGACACACTTCTACTTTTAAATGGCATTGACTCGCCGCGATCGCTGTAAAATGAGAGGCCAGAGGAATGTGCGGTTAAATTGAGCGTGTCGCCTTCATCCCTGCATACCATGTTTGGACGTCATACATTGTGTTCGAACCTCAACGCCTCTGACAGCAACACGCTAGTGACAACACATGACAAATGTCACAAACAGGAAGTAGTGAGGAAAGTACACATAGAGCAACTACGTACATCCTCTACTACTCAACTTATATAACTTGACCATGACCTACATCTACTTTACTCTCAGCCTTCCATTTTGTTCTACTTTATACTTTTCAGCTGGAAGCACAGTCATTCTACTCAACTACATTGATGAACATGAGATAAACTCATAACATGCTGCTTTTGTTGGACAACATCCTGTATGCCAACCTTATTTAGTGAGTTTATTAAAAAGATAAGAGGCAGGGGAACAATTTCCTCCTGTGTAGAGGATGGGAGTAACTCACTTAGCTCACATGCAAATCAATTTGTTCATCTGAAAGCGTGTCAGTGAAGGTAAAGTTATCGCACAGCCATCCAATGTCTCTGCAAACCAAACTGTGAACGTTCCACTATATTTTCAGGTCTTTCATTTGCAATAGCATATTTTCCATTACACCGCTTCATTCTATATCAAAGTTTTGACTGAGGACATAATGTCACCACCAGATGCAAGTCACCACTCATGTTACCACAGAATGCACTGCAGTGACCCACTTCCACCTGTGTCTATAAAACAAGTAAGTGAGCAAGCTGTTCTCTCCGGGGAAGACACTGAGTGGAAAATTCCTCAATCGGTGGCAAAACAAGCAGCGTGGGACCCGAAAAACAAACTTGGCATTGTCCGGAAGAATAACTGTCTTATCTGTGGAATCCCTGAGCTTTGGTGGAACAGAGGGGGTTGCGAAAGAACTTCTGGGCATAAAAATCCTTCGGCATACCTCCCGAAGAGACGAAGCAAGAGGTTTTGCGACAGCGATAGCCAACACATCGCGTGATCAATAAAATGAAGAATCTCACCTTTGGCCCTCATTTTTGCCTGCCGGCCCGTAGGACCTGGCGCCCTCTGTTAATGTTAAACACAGAGCGAAGGACAAACAAGATGCACTTGCTTTATATTGTTTGCATAATTGTAGAGCTGCGATTAGCACATAAACCCGTCAACCTCTTGCCCAGAAAGCTGTCGCCATTTTAATTCACCTTTATCCTTGAAATGCTCTGAAAATGAATCTCATTAAGAGCCACAGGAAATATCTCATGAAGCTTTTTAACCTCCATACAACTGGACAAGTTTGCCACTAACTGCTTCATCTAACTCGCAAAAAAAGGCCCCTCACCAACAAACTGCATGATTTGGTTCAAACACATTGTAGGAAAACATGAATGCTTCCATCTGCATCCATATGCTTCATGCTTTGCACATCTCAATGTGAAAGCACTGCAGGCGAGGGTTTAGAAACGATGGCATTTCGCCTCGATTCGCTCGCTCGCAGCATGTTCAGATCCTAGCGTATTTTACATAAGATGAAGGTGAATGATGGCTTCCAAAGAGATTGCCTGTGGAAATAAGACGGCCCCATCAGCTCACCGTGTCCATGTGAGTCGCTGGTATCCGTTCTATGTGCCATTTGTTCAAGAATCACAAGTGACTGTGGGTATGGAGGATGTCAGTGAGAGGAGGCCTGACACTTAGCAGGCACTTAGCACTGGGAATCATGTCCTGTACACTGATGACTCAATTACTCTGTTAGAACTATTATATAAGAAGGAACATGAGCAGCACAGGGCTAACGTGCCAAATAGCCGTGCCAGTGTCTCTCCAGCATTCACTCGGGGTGAATTAAAACCCACAGATTTAATTAACTTTAATCCCACAACATGTGAGCCCCAATGTGACTCGGGGTCTGGAGTGGGTCCACTAAGGCCTTAGACAGCATGTGTAGGAGCGTGGCCTTAGCTGAAAATAACACGCTTTGGCACGTTGGCCAAGATGACAACCCACATGAATAATGAAAATGTAGTCTTAACTTTCTGCAACTGATCTGCAGTGGCCAGACCAAACAGAACAGCGTGACTCATCTGACACTCTGAGACAGCAGAGTAACGTGTGGAAAGTACTGGAAGCATATAAAGTCTCACTTTTGACAAAAGCGTTTGTAACTCAAACAAAGGAAGTAGCTTTAGAAACCCGGTAAGTACCTGCAGTTTCCTGAGGGGTGTGTGTGTGTGTGTATATGTGTCTGCATGGGGAGTGAGGTTGCGTAACAGGGAAGTGGTATGCGACATAGAAGGTCATAGCTGTTGCTGCCTTCAGACGATGTGCCCACTTCCATAACACGTCCCTGGATTTAATCCCGATCACACTAAGCCGTCCCCACACCGTGTTTGAAGTTTCACCTCCTCTGCACCCTGTCTCTCTCTCTGCCTCTCTCTCTCTCTCTCTTTCTCGCCGCCTCTCTCTCCTTTAACAGTAATTGAATAGCCACAATCACACCTTCACACTAAGACCTAACTGCATCAAGCTTTTGACAATGTGATACAATATAATTGTCAACACATGGCAAGGATTTCTTAAAATGACCTTTCACCCAAACTTTGTCAAACTCCCACCCTCTATAGACATAAAAGAAGGGTGTGATACATTTTCAATCGCTGTAATCTGCTACATCTAAGAGATTATCGCTGGCTTGCCTGTATTCTCATGTTATAATGATGGGAATTCAAGGAAATGTCTTGGAATCGCTTTCATTGTTGAACTATAACACGTCATAAATGAATGTCAGGTTCAGTTGTTGAGTGTTTGTGTATTCGCTGCCTCCACACTGATGTGTCATGTACTCTGGTGGCATGACATTAACCAACGGGCTTGTTCAGAGGTGAGAGCAAAGCGCTCGGCTCTGATCCAGCAGCTGTCCAGTGGAAAGTGAGTCACGTATTGCACCTCTGAGGGCACAGCCACATGAAACATGACAAAGCTGCAAAGAGCCACTGAAGCCTCTCACATTCAACCACTTACAATGGATGAAGCCATAGTCTTGTCAATCCAAATGCAGTTTGCTGTTTCCATGCATCAGTTCAGGAGCGGCAGCTACTTGGAGTCACAGGGAACTGACAGACTGAAAATTACATTAATTTGCAATAAGTAGAGGAAGGATGTTAAGTGTAACTGGCAACATACAAAACATCAACATCAGAAATCAGCTGGCCGTACCGTGGCCCTGCAGCTGAGTGAGGCTTGAATGTTCTGCTGTATCTCTTTGTATTTATGTCGCTTTATGAGCTTTGATTGAAAATTGAATGACCTCATTTTCAATTCTATTCCCTGCCAACCGGTCCAGTGTTATGTGCTTGACCTTCACATCTGAATAGGAGAGAGAAAACCTCCACACGTTATATTCCGGTTCTACACTGGGACAATTATATGCTGTCAATATGTGCCCACACGCATACTTTCAGCTAATCTCCAATTACAGAGAGGCAGGAGACACTCAGCTCGATTGACCTTCAGGATTACTCAGAGCATGATCTAATTATTACGCAATACAATTTATTTCACTTTATGTAAGAGAGTGATTTTGAAGTGATTTTGCTTCACTTGCTTTGAATGGTAGGACAGGTTTAATTGAATGTCATGTAAATCTTTAGTTTCAGGGTGTCAAGGCGAATTGAGGACACACACACACACACACACACACACACACACACACACACACACACACACACTGCGGTTGAATCAAACCTGTGATGTTTCTCCTATAGAAACGTCTGTGTGCCAAAGAGAAGCTGAATGGTTTTTGTATTGTTCCCTCCACAAGGCTGCAGTGACATTAACCCATTTACAGGACAGTGTAGTTTGAGGAAAAAGAGCAAGCCACTTACGCAACTCGTCTACATCACCCTGCGGTCTGATCCTGGGCGAGAGTGAATGGAAAGAATGAAGGACAAGAATATTGCAGAGAAGAAAGAAGAGAAATCACTAGAGGTTATGATGGTGGAAAAGGCAACACATTCATCAGCTGAAGCTCCTCGAGCCAAAAAGATGACAGCATCTCCGGTACAGAGAACACGGGCAGACATGCATGGCCACCGAGTGAAAGATGATAGAAGAGCTTTAGTTTTTCACGAGGATTTGCCCTTTTTTTGCACTGACATTGTGCCCCATGGTAAAGACTGGATTGCAATCAAGTATAATGACGTCAGTGGTCACAGATGAAGTGAGTGAGTTAAGCAGGAGACACGAGGGCACAGAATGGTTTAGAACGCAATCAGAACACTCACAGACATTACAGCTCAAGGTTAAAGATGGGATTCAGCTGTATCAACCTTTAGTCTATAAATTGGCTTTACTTACAAAGGTTTATATATTATCTAATCATTAAAAATATTTCCCTAGCATATTATTTCACAAATTATCATTTGTGTATTAAGACAAGTACGATATTTAACAACAAAATGATCTTTATATGGAGTTTCTAATGGAAAATAACTGGGTTGCGTGAGCTGTTCCATGAGCTGGAAGTTAACCAGCAGCTTTTCTTCCACTGAGACAGCAGATTCTCTCTTCCGGCTCCAATCAGCAGAGTTAATGGTAAACGCAGAGCAGGTGTTCAAGCTGTGGAGCCATTAAATTAAACCGCTGAATGTTTTCATAAGCATGTTGTGCATTAACATGAGGGCAGGAAAGGATTTCGACTTACTATGAGCTGCTGTTATTAATACTGATGGAGGAAATGGCAGTGATGCAGATTTTCCAGATGATTTCCAGTTAACCAATCTAACCCTGAGCGTTTCAGGGAAGTAATCAGAATCGAATTGTTTGTTTGTTGTTTCTGTATTATTAATCTCTAAATTGCATCTCTAGGTTACAAATCTGCTACAGGTGGACAGTGAAGCCCTGCTGTCACTTTGGGTCTTTATAGTCTAGTTAAACACAGATGAGACAAACAAAAGGACTTTATCACTGAAGTAATTAGATGATAAATACAAAAGTGGATCATATTCAGGTGAATGGTAATGAGCAGCTTTCATCTGCATGAACAACAGAGCTGCACAGAGGCCAAACCATCTGTGCCTGAACTGCAGGTGCATTGGTCAAAAAGAAAACAAATAAAGCAGCTATTTGCCTTTGTAGTAGTGTTTGCCATTGTGGTGAAGTCCTTTTAAACAGACAATGCTGGCACTCTCAGTCAGCAACATGATGTAATGCGGCAATAAATCATGACAATACAGGCTGTGCAGTACAGTATTTATGACCTTTTAATGGCTATTTTATAGTTTGATTCTGATATAACCACCTGGCCAAATGTTCCAAGTAATCGAATATGGCCAAAAATGAAATCTATCCCTGCTCCCTCCTCTTTGATCCAAACTGAACAAGAACTGTCTCAGAAATCACTTTAGTTTTCTGCTAAAAACAGATTATTCAGCCAAATATCATCAATATCAGCATAGTGATATCTGAGACCTGATCAAGACTATGCATGGTGAAAGTCACATTACCTTGGATGCACTCTTTCAATTGACATGTACATCGCTCTGAGTCACACATGTTCCTGCATAGCTGATTTGCATGCAGAAGCTGGTTTACCTGGTTTGTCCACACCACAGTATCCCTAAGCTGTGACGTATTTAAATACTTACATTGCTTCTTTTTCTCTGTGGCCATGAAGGCTTGCTTGACTATTTCATAAGAAATTTTGGGGTCTCCCTTTTGGCCAACAAACATCTGCTTATCTGACCACAGGGTTTTCCTTTCCCTGACTTCCCTTTTTTTCATGACACATCCAGAGCTCTTTATCATGGGATTCAAATGATGATCGATAGAGAACAAAAAGCTTATTCTACTGAACAGGCACATGCTTGATGCTCATTGCGATCCTGTGCAACACAAAACCATATCATCAACAAACGTATTGCCTTTCCCCCGGTAGTAAAATGATTGCTCACATTCTGTTTTCGAGTACAATGAACCGTGTGTGTTCACATGCAGTCAGAAGACACTGCGTAGCAAGATAAAGAGTGTTTGTTTGTTTGTTTTCAGGCAGGGTTTCCATAGCACCGCAGGCTTTCCCTTGTGATTTCTGGAGGCGAGCTCTTCTCAGGCTCATCTTGGGATCTAGTTTTCGTTATGAAATGAGAAAGAAGTTTATCTGACATGCACTTTGCAGGTGATGATGGAGGGGAAAACAGAAACACAAAAGCAATCAATGTAAGGTTGGACTGTATTCTGCTCATGTCTACTTCTGCAGTGGCCTTCAGTTCTCCAGGCCCCAGTCTGCTTTCACAAAGCAAAACTTTCACTGCAAAAACCTGCTTCTCCCTAATAAACTCTAATACGTATTCCTGGCCATGAGGCTCCATATATCACATGTTCTAAACAAATATATTGCACCCTGTGTTCTTGCTGAGCATCCTTTTCTTCTGCCATTTCATCTCCTGTCATTTGAAATACACTCGCAACTCCACAGGCTCCTCTGCAAAAAAAACAACCTTGATGTCGACTAGTAACAATAAACTCAACACAATTATTCAGATGGTTCACTTCATGTTGCTAACATGTTATCAGCAGCTGAATCGTCAGCTTTTGTTCAAACTGAATGAACCATTTTGTTACTTTCCAACTAATGATTCGGACTGGCAGCTGGTGCTTCTTTTCAATCAGCAGTTCAGATGCTAGTCAGTTAATGAACCATTCAGCAAGTGGGTCATGAAAGCTTTCGCCAAACAACGTGATCCCACGTGTGTGTGTGTGTGTGTGTATACTTTCAGTCATCTCCCCACCGGTGCTTTGGAGACCTGTGTCAAAACAAACATGATGAGTCCTGGTGTTAATCCTTAGTACACATAAAACATCCTTCAACAACTCAAATAATGCAGCTAATGTAGTGGTGAGGGAGCTCCGATGGCAGAAAGAACCAAGTTACTTCAGTCCATGTTCTTATTTTCATTTAGGGGTCTATGTTGTCTATGAAACCTTTGCAATGTTCAATTTCAAAACACAAACACACAAACACACACACACACACACTACACTGTCTGTTCCATTTTGATTGGCCACGGATGCTGATCCAACACTTGCTAGCTTCTAATGTCATCATCGTCTCTAACCAAACATTGACATAAGCATGTTACAGACATACAGGACTAAGACAAGAGACCAAGCAGGTATTCATGCTTTTGGTTTGACTGATTCCCATTTATTCCACTTTTCCCTGAATGTACACAGTATAATGTGTGATGGGTGCAATGCTGGAGTGTTATTACGAGTCAGGCAGCCAAACCCAGGCCCATCTCTCCCTGTGCGCCTCTTTGTTTAGGAGATATTACATAACTAACTCCTCCTCTGAACACTGACAATGGGAAGCGCAAGAGGGTATTAAACCGGAATGGAGCTTTCAATAACACAACCAACTTTGCATTCATTGCCATAGGTTTGTAATTAATAGGTTTGTCAGTTTTGGAATGAGACAAGGGGACTGGTTTGCATGCGTCTGCTTCTTGGTTTATACATTAGTTCAGTTTCTCCGCCCCCTTGGATCCTTCAGGGAACATTCGCTGTTTATATCTTCCTCTATTAATGTATTGCAGGACATAACTCTCTGTTCTAAGATATACGAATAGTACACACACACACACACACACACACACACACACACACACACACACACACACACATTATGTAAATGTCCCCCTCGTGTTCTTAAGTACATATGCAGTCATTCGTCATCACCGCTTCAGGCCTGCACCTGCTCCCGATTTTTCCTCTCTCCTGCACTTCCTGCTAAGGCTGCCATGACACACACAGACACATACATATTTTAACTCAAGGCTAATGTAATCGTCTTTTTCCCATCTCTTGTCAGCTCTCCTGCACCCGGCTGCAGCGACATCACTTGGTCTATTTCTTGCACAGTGGAAGTGCACTGTACATCTGGATTCGAGCTCTCTGCTGGTGACGCAGCACTTTGTGTCCCTCTGTGAAACCGACTTTCAGCAGGCCAACATGCATCAATGCATCCTTCCCGGTTCCTGCCAGCCAGGGCGAACCCTTACTCAGCACTGTTATGTAACAACATGACTGCCTGCAGCCCAGCAGCACCCTGAAAAATTGAAATTAAAAATCTGTCCTTCTGGCGAGTTAAATTAAAAATTCCACCAAATGTTAAAACACCATTCATACTATTTGAATGTGTGCTGTAATTAAGCTACTGTTGATGAATTGTAGTGCTTGTTAAGTTATTTACATTCCTTCATTTCAAGTGCAATGTTAATAATATGCTCATTGAAACATTTTGAAGGCAGCACTCACACATTCATCACACACATACAGTATGTACCGTATCTCACACAGGCAGCAGTGGAGCTCCATCTCTGATTGAGGGTCACATTTTAGGTGCTTTCTTTAAATACACAAACTGGCTCTGCGTATATCCTGACTGTGAGTTATATGAGAGGCGGTAGTATGAAGAGGACTCAACCCCAGATAAAGTGTGCAGGCAGCATTCAAAGGACTAAGCTGGATCAGATCTATTCCATGACCCACATCTGTCCACAGTGAAACTCAGGGCAGCAGAATTCCACGTCCTGATTTAGATTTTGTGTATTTCTATACCTTTCCATTCCGTCAAACTCCTTAAACTGAGTGAAATCAGACCTGAAAAGCTTGCTGTGCTCTGATTGGTCAGCTGAGCCGACGGCCAACAATCCCTGGCTAGCCTCATACTTTGTGTATGTTTGACCAGGTGGGTGTTCAGGACAGATTCAGGACGTATGGGTATGATTTACCAGCGGTTCTCAAGTTTTGCTACGTTGACAACATTCAACACACACTCAGGAGGGAAAACGCCAAAAAGCACAGTATGTCCCCTTTCAGACTTCATGTTAAGCTTCTACGCCGGACGCTCTTTATTGTTTCTGAAATGTCTTGTTGTCTTTCTGCGCAACACCACCTGCAGTTCCAACTTCCTCCACTGTCAAAGTTGCCACATAACACATCCTTTAACAATTTTCCATAACAGCAGCTATTAAGAGCGATACATGCTGCACACAACCTACACACAAGCCACATATGCACACGCACTATTCCCAGAATCCCACTATATCCCTTTAATCCTTCCTACTAGCGCAGCAGTTGGATAAGAGGTGTGAGACGGGTTGTGTAACTTTGCCCATGCAAAGCCGTAATGACTGACATTCAAACCTATCCTGCTCATTGGTCTGCATCAGTGACATCAATGTACATCAATGTGCCAGTGGGCCTTCATACGGATTTGATGATGAGGATTTAATCTCAAATGCGTTATTATTTGTTTTTCCATCTGGTTCAAAAACTCGCAGGATTTCTGAGAATTAAATGCAAGCGAGTGGGGATGAGTGGGCTATTTCTGTATGTTATAGTTTCCGTCCGCTCTGTCCTTCAGGGTCAACTGGCCAGATGCCCCACTGTAGGCTGAGCTATATAATGTGTCCTCATTACTTAATGAAATGTCACCAGACATGAACTTGCTCGCTCAGGCTTTGGTACTTTACCAAAATACAAAACTTAGTCTAGCTGTGTCAGCTTGAACTAGGAACTTCCTCATTTCAGACATTACACAAATATAATTTTACTGATTTTCCACAGAAGATTTTTTTTTAAGTTGCTATATTTGGCCAACCGGTTGCTAGGCATTATTGTCTTTATTCCATAGAAAACCAATGGGAATCCATAACTATTCAGAAAGAGTTTTGGCCATTTTGTGTCTTTGTGTGTTGCTGTTCAGGTCCGACTCAACATTTCACATTTGCATGGATCTTAGGATGACTAAAGTGGTTCAGCTTGTTTCTGTTTATATACTGTAGCTGCAGGAGATAATCTCTTGCATTTGTAGAGTGCATCCTTTTAATTCCACCCTCACCTCATGGATGACACTCTAAGTGGGTGACACTCTAAGTGGGTGACGCTGTAAGTACGATTAAATTCACGTTTGTCTTTGACGTCCTTTAAATTTGACAAATTTCTATTTTGCAGCTAATTAAACATACCTGACACTAAACAAGTACAGCATTATTTCATCAGCATACGGCACTACGGGCAGTTCTCACAGGTTTTCATGAAATTAGCTTTGTCAAATATTACGATGAAAGAGTTATAGTTACTCAGAAAGAGACAGAGGGAGGGAGAGAGGGTGAGAGGGTGAGAGGGAGAGAGGGAGAGAGAGAGAGGGAGAGAGAGAGCAGATCTCCAACCTACAACCACTAATCAGGTTAAAGATAGCAACAAGTGAAGCTGGGCTGTTCGCTGACTGACCTACTGTGCAGACAGAGTGAACTCAATCCTTCACCTCTGCCAGTCACTGGTTAGTTTTCCTCCTGACTTTGCACTTTAGAGTCATCTGTACACTGCTGGAACAAGAGGTGGACAAGCACAGGTGCAGATCTGTGTGAGACAGCAGGAATTAACAAGAACAATGCACTTCTTCTCCTGCAGATGTGAAATTTATGGGTGCACACTTTAGGATGAGCCATAGCTGCAAACACAAACACCCCTCCTCTATATCAGAGGGTCTCAAACCTCCACTGAGTAAACAAAAGTGCCACCTCTCATAAGAAACTATCTCAAAGGAAAAAGAAGTCACAGGAGAATTGAGAAGTTGACAGTAGGAGTATGTAAAGTTACACCCACACAGAACAGAAGTACATATTGTGCAAACCATTTTATTTGTGGATAATGTGCTGCAATAACAAAAGTTCCGTATTTGTTTTAAATCACTGCATAAATCTCATCTCAAGTCCATCTGGTGTTCCATCAGGGAACACTTTTAAGTACCAGTTTGGAAACCACTGCCACAAATAAAAACCCTATGTGTTAAATGTTTGGAACTTCATTTAACTGTAAACGCTTTGTGGAAACTAGTTAGTCTGACATATTCTTTTATTCGCAACTATCTTTTAACACCACAGTGATGCCAGACAAAGTCACCAACTACGCCAGAAGCCTGACCGAGGCAAAGAAGTCACATGTCTGATTCAACATGTCAGCCTCTGAGTCATCCCACCTCATGATAATTCATAAGCGCCTGTTCGCACTCGGCTCTAATTTAAATTACATAGAAATCTGTCCAGTCCGAGCGGTGTGTGACGGATCATCGCTTCCTCAAACATCCAGATTCTTTTTCTCCATCTTATTCTTCCCTTGTTAATCTCTTCATTCTGTTCTCAGGCTACATGAAATCAATCCATATTTATTTTCACTTTCCCAGCGAACTGTCATGCAGTGTTGTTCAAGCCTAACAAAATATGTTTGCTGGCAAAGTTGCTGTAATTTCAACACAGGCTTGCAGATATAATATGACTCAACAACTTTAAAGCAGAAGTCCATTTCTCTTTCAGATTGACTATTTATCTGATGATCTGATCTGAGGGCTTTGATGTCTTTCATGTAAATCATGTGCTTGATTGGGTAGAGTAGGGTGGTTTCACAGCTGCAGGGCAGGGATCTTTGCGGCATTATCATCTGCTTCAGTATCAATAAAGGCAGAATAAACAGCCTGGTGGAATTTTGATAAACTTTCCAATCAGAGGCTCACCTATTTCTTGTTATTGATTTGAATCTCAGTTTCGAATGAAAACTGGTTCAGAAGACTAACACGCCCATAAACATGGGATAAAGTGACATCATTCTTGCTTCATTTTGTAAGGAAGTATTTCAGTGTTTACAGCATTCCTTACCTGTCATAAATAACTCATGTGTAGACTTCATCAATACTGCACCCTTTTAAACCAGGACATAGAAGAAGAAACTTTACTGGGTCAAATCACATGCGAACACGTCTCCATGCAAACACTTCAACCTGAAATTTGTCTCACGTGCCCCTCTTACACACACACATATGTTTTCATTTTGTTAAGACTATAAAACTGTTGTTTCTCTTCGCTGGTGATCCTTGGCTATAATTTGTCACACTGTATAATGGAGAAATGGATTTGTCACACCACCGAAAGCCTGTAGTGTATGTAAATCACAACAATGTCACAATCTGAAGTCCACGTGTGAAGCTGCTAAACAGCATTATTCCCCCATATGCAGATAAATCAATAGCAATAAAGCTGTTGTAGCTTTTGTACAATTACTCCGGCGCCTCATAGCAGCCATTGTGTCTGATGGCCTACAGCCCCAGGCAGGTGGCTAACAAAGTCATCTGGGTTGTTACTGTTCGAACCAATTTCCCTCGTAACCCCTCAGAGATGGCAAAATCGAAGAACTGGAGGAGCACAGGGGGCAGGAAGGACACGGCTGGGGCAATAGAGGCCAATTAAAAAGCTGATTTCTCGCTGTCATTGTTCACTGTCTGTTCCCTGTATTCCTCAGGTGGCCCCCATGTCATGGAGACTGGTTTCCCTCGGGCGGGACTCCCATGCTCACGGGAGCTGTAACCAGACACCTGCTTTTGTTTTCTGGATGGTTCTCTAGGTAGATAAAAGAACAAATGAGGTGGGGGTTGGGTGGGGGGGGCAGGAGAGAGGGGAAGCAGGTGCGTCACAGCTCTTTGGTTTCAGCTATTCGGTGTCATGGTTTCAGCCGAGCAGGCAGAGTGAGGAGAGGGAAGAAACCGAGAGGCACAGAGGCAAAGGGAAGGAGAGCGAGAGAGAGGGAAGTGCGTCGAGGAAAGTTATTTGCCTGCGAATTGTACACTTTTCCGACCAGTGGCGCAGTGAGAGAGAGGGAGAGGAGAGAGGGAGACGGGAGGCAGGAGCAGAGCCAGAGAGATCATCCGTATGCACGCTGCCACCTGGACGCTCTGCATCACCACAGATACGCACATACATTCATCAGAGGTGCCTGGTATACACACTGCGAACATAATTACAGACACACACTGTGAACGGAGCACGGGAGGACATGAAGACCGGCAAGAAATCCTTCATAGGTAGGAGCTCCTTTCATTCAGTCTCTTATAAGTACATCTTGAGAATTCCACACAGCCTCTCAGAGCAGCACGGCAGAGATGAAGCACATTGAGACATGTCATTTCTCTCTTCCATGATTTAACAATCCATTGTCCTTTGTTTCCTTCATCTTGAAAGGGATTCTGAATGATTCTGAATGGTAAACTTGGTGTATCTTTCTTCCTTCATCATTCTCTATCAGCTTAAATTGACGTCATTGCCACCTTGGTCTTCTCACTGATTGGGTTAGGAGATAGCAAGATGTAAAGGGATCATTCAACCAGATAATAAAATCTTTGATCTTGTAACCAAGATCAAAAGGGGAGGATGCAGTTACTGTAACAAAAACATTTTGGTCCCTGAGATCCATTTTCGATGGCAGAGCTAAGCAGGAACATTCAACTGCTGAAGCGTCTCCAAATTTGCATATGTGCTTTGTTTTTGTACATCAGGGTGTCAGCCACTGTGAGATGTAAATATTTGGACTCCACTCTCTCGCCTTGCAAAGCCAGAGCACACATTTTTGCATCCTTTCCTTCTGCTCTGGCACAAAGGCTCATTGGGTATTTGATTAGATCAGGAGCATCGTCAATGGACACAAGACAAAATTACATTATCAGTGATTGGATCAGCCTTTTTTTTTAACTGACAGATAATGGACATACGTACCACCACATCTCTTTTCTGCACCTGATTGGACAAACGTGCCACTCACTACTAGGCTATCTATTTATGTGTTAACTTCCCATTTCCAAATTGGTATAAGAATACGTCTTAAGTACATTTCTTTGGAATTATGCACTTAAATCTATTCCTAGGTAGATTTGCAGTGATTGCAAAGCCGTCCAGTGTTTGGCACTCAGTTCAACTTCCAAATAAAGTTAGCTTGTCATCGCCGTCATCTGAAACACTCTGTACAGTTTGTTGAATGGATGACTTCCAGCTGCGGGCTCAATCGATTCTCTGTGGATGTTTGCCAGATGGGATTGGATAGTGAAAAGTGCCCTTGTGAGATTTACGCTGGATTTGTGAGGCTATCGATGTTCGTCAGACTACGAAATAAATGAATAACTTGGCAGGGGCTTCAGGCAACACCCCGTGTTCCTACAGAGAACAGCAGTGAGCGTGTTCACTTCGGTCTATAGTTGATAGTTTGTTTCGCAGAGTTTGGTTCAGTTGCTTTATTCATATGTCATATTGTCACAATGAAGGCCGTGAACAGAGAAACAAAAATGTGATTTGAGCAGTGCAATAACAAACCCGAGCCACAACAAACTGTCCATTGAGTCTGTGATGCGTGACCTAGATGGGTGCTGCAGCCAGTCAATGAGAGTGCAGTGCTCTGAATGAAAAGGCTTTCTCTGTCGTCTTATCTGCCGCCTCCTTGCTGAACTGTTGTAGCTTCAGTCATGCACAGAGAGCCTGCTGAGCTATGAAAGACTTGTGTCGACGCAGCGGCAGCACTGTGCTCACCATCATGGCAGTGATAAATGGAGAATCAAAGTCAGCCCTTTTTAATTCTATATGATCGCCTCAGCTAATTACACAAATGGACCGTATGGAATGGTTTGGCAGCAGTGTGTGTGTGTGTGTGTGTGAGTCATCACATGTGAAAATGTTCTATTCATCTGATGAAACCAGCGCAGGAGCAGCAATCTAATCTCCCTGTGGAGAATCGAATAAGTAAAACATCTACTTGGGAATTCAGGAGGCAAACAAAGAGAGTGTAATTCTAACTCGGTTTTCATGAGCCAAATCTGCGCCCACTCGCTGAGGCCTGAGGCTGCACTGCATCGCAGTCCGACCGGGCCGCTACCTCCAGTCTAAGTCTCCCTGTGGTTCTCTCTAAGAGTAATGCCAAGTGCCAGGGGTCTGTGCAAAGCTGATACCCAAGAGAAAACCAACCCAGGGGAAACGGGGGATAAACGAACCCAGGACTAAGATGCCTTGGGTGGATATCTGTTCCCAAGAACCTACAGAGCAGAGATTGTTGAGGTTGGCGTAACTGTGTGGGTGTGTAACCAAGCCCCTGATTGCTCTTCAGAGCTGGTCAACCAGACCCAGATTGTAATTAAAGATCCTCCAACCTTATTGGCCTAAAGCCTTCCTGCCAGTGGGTCACTAAGGACCTGTTTGACTGTATGACTCATTCATCAACCTCCGGCTGCCTCTTAAAATCTATGTTGGAAACAAGCAGCAAGGAAGGCAGATACTCCAGCTTAGTGAGCACAAAACAAATTAGAGCACTAATGAATCCGCAAACGAGATTTCATTCGGAAATTTCGACTTGTAGCTCCGCGGATGATCCAATTTGGTGAGCTTGGTCAGCGGTTTTGGCCTGAAGCTGGGTAACAATGAGCTGTGACAACCTGGGAGAGTAGGAAAGGCTTTGTCTTAGATCTGCTGGCAGGTTTCTTTGGTGATTCACTTGACTAATTGTCACTGACAGAGTGGAAGCCTGTCTGTTCTCCAGCAATCATTGACGGCAGTGACAGAAACAAACGGAACAGCTTTTGTGAAGGTGCTAAATTAAAACCTGATTGAACTGTTGAATAGAGAGAGAGACAGAAGTGAGTGAGTGAGTTTACTGAAGTGAAAGGAACAACTGTACCGAAAAGTAAACAAGTAATGATGCATGTGGCACTGAATGCATCAGTAATGAAAAGGTCACACAGTGAAAATAACGAATAGGACATTTTGGGGGGATTTCCATGCTTTCAGTTCCTTTTAATTATCATACACATGATTACACTCAGCTACAGTCCAGTAAACTCATCTATAATATATTGTCTGTTCATTTGCAGTTATAAAAAAAAGGCTCTGATCAGATGTGATAACTGCTGCGAGTGGGAGATTCCCTTTCACACATATCTCATGACAAACCTCAGAGAACTTCACACTCTGATATGACAGATGGCCAGGGTGAAGTTGGCCGTTATTACTCAGATAAACAACAAATTACCAGCAGGGGAAGTACCATCTCAACCCAACGCAAGCTCTGTTTTTGCTCAAAAGCACCTGACTTTCTGTTCCGTCCTTCGCAGAGACAAACAAAGGCAGAAGTTGACAGATGAGCAAACGCTGCGCCAGGAGAGCGAACCCAGCTGCATATGGTTTTTCAGAGATGAAAAACATGACACGCTTCAATTATTCAGAGAGTCAAAATAAGGTCTGGGCCCGTGAGAGGTGTCAGTGTCGCGCAATCAGATCTGGTTTGAGCGTAAAACAGCGGGAGCAGAGTGTAATGGTGCCCTCAGATAGCCTGCAGGTGTGCGTGCCCACGACTTTCCAAATATGTTTCAGGTGACACCGTACACGTAACGCTTCACTTCCTCTTCTCCGATTTCCAGAACTACTGGAGCCAAGTCTCGCTTCCTCTAAATTATGCATGATTGTCACATGTCAAACACAGGCTCGAACACGGGAATTTCCAAAGTAGGCACCGCTTGTGTTCAGCAGTATTTGTTTTCACATAATTAGTCGATTCAATCAGTCGTTTGTTTGTTGATGAATACGTTGATTATTTGACTATTTTATCGGGTAGAAATCCACAACTGTAGTTACCTTCAAACGTCATCATTTCAGCCCAGCGCAACAGGAACTCAATGGCTGAACAAATAAAGCATCAATCAACATAGACGCTGTAGAAATCAACACTAAAGCTGCCGTGCGCCTCACTCTCTCTTCTCCGGGCAGTGCAGATAACCGTGCGAGGGCAGAGTTACGTAACTTACATAATAGGGTTAGTGAACCACATCTGTCACAACTGGGCTGATCACTGCCTCGGCTTAGATGGGCATGATGTCATGTATTATGTATACATGACATTACCCTGTATGTATCTTGTATTACTTCAGAGAATTTATATAATTGTGCCACGATCGAGTCACCTTAGTATGACCTTTGACCTTGTCAGACCCAGTAAGCCTCGCGTGCATAGCATGAACGAAATCCACAAATGAGAAGTGGTATCAATGCGGTATTTATTCACAATTTGTCAAGTTTGCTGGCCATTTGTCGCCATTTATGACCCTACATAAGACAAGATGATGCATTGATCCATCTTTTCTTTGCGACTCTGGGTGGCATCACATATCCGTGCCGACAGAAGCTGAAATGCAGTTCTGTTGACTGATATTGCTCCTCACGCCTACAGCAGAACCAGACTGCAGGGAGGCATGAGGAGCTCTGCCAACAACCAGCAGCCCAGTCTGTGTGTGTGTCACGATCAGCAGCGAAAAGAGAATCCACTCTGTTCCTGCAGATCTCCCCTCCTTCCACCATATCTCACTTTAATCCCTTTGCATGCTGGGTGATTACAGCCGCTTCTGTCTTTTCATTGAGAGAAAATGAAGAGGAGGATGGTTTGTTTGTGTGTGTGTGTGTGGGTGGGTGCGGGGTCCTCCTCCTCCTCCCCCTCACATCCCTCCCTCCTCCTCCTCTGCGGTGGGCTCTCCGCGTCATCCTCCGCCTCCTGCAGGCAGAATATGGGTGCAGCGGAATCCCGTAACGTCACTACTCGGGCAGTTGCTTGGTTACACAAGTGATGTAAATGGGACTCGCCTCCAGTACCACGTGCTCCGTATATAATGACGCGCCTGTGCTGGTTAGAGACGGCAGTGTGTAGGAGCGGAGCGGCAACCGTGAAGCTCTGTGACTGAACGCGAACTAACCGAGGGAAACACTTACACGACAACTTTGATTTCTATTCTCTTTTCTGTGTTTGGATACGTTTCTCTGCTCAACATGGCTGTGACCGAAGCCGGATGCGATCTCACTTATTGCAAAATGAGGGGAATAGTCGGCGTTCTTACCGGTGAGCTGGAACATATGCTTAACATACCTGATCGAACATATCGATCCCGACTGATGTCTGCTGGTTGTGTATTTGTTATCGCTGAGTCACACGGTTGTTGTTCTTGAAGCGGCTTAAATAATCAATCAGCCTGGTGCGCTTCGTGGTTTGGAGTTTTTAGGGGAGGAATTTTCCGCCGAATAGTTTTTAAGTTAATGTTTCTGTAAATAAACATCGATTTATTTACGCTGTTTAATTAAGATTGAATATGTTTGGTTTGATGGTATCCCGATGAATGACCCAACCGGTTGCATAACTGTAAACCTGCAGCATTAGAGGTCTCTGCACGGCGCGCAAATCTACCCAACATGAAATTTAGAACCTTAAAACTCACTAACAGCTACAGGATTACAGATTACAAGATTGTTTTTAAATAGAAATAAAAGCTTTGGAGCTTCTGCACTGAGTGATTCTGTGTTGCGTTGCTGTGTTTGCTCTCCACTGACGTAAATGATTGCCTTTGTCTGTCCTCAGCTTTCATCAAGGAGAGAAAAATGGGTCTGAACGACTTCATCCAGAAGCTGGTGTCAACCCCACACATCTGCCAACAGTAAGTAGGGCAAATGTGACCTGTTAGAATGCTATTTCTAGGCTTCCATCTGTCAATGCAAATAGTACAATTTTTTAGATATGGAAGGGAAACTCCAACTCAAAATGACTAGAAAGATCCTTAATCGGTATTCGCCCTCTGCCAGTGTGCAATGGGCCAATCCAATCAGCCATCTGAGTATGCAGGGCAAGCTGTGAATAGCCTAATCTGGGTACAGAGCTAGTGTAAGAATATGACTTCTATGACGAGCTACTAACAACCTCTCCAGTGCCTAATCACCTTGACTGTAAATCCCCTCTGTTCCCGAGACGAGGATAAACCGCTAATTCAATTATTGCATGACATCGCTCGTCCTGTGTTTGTCTACTGACCTCCCCGGCCTGCAGGTCGGTGGGTGGCTTGTGTTGTGGAAAAATACCCGAGAAGCACAGCATCTGTTCTCTGCATATGGCCACAAAAGGTCTTAGATCTGAGCTGGACTGGAGTGTTGAGCACTGTAAGAACCATGTGAACACTGTAACTGTGGCTCTGTAACTTAAGTATCTCGGACACAGATATATGCTCTTAAGCCTGAACTGAACCTGACCTGTCTGTAGGCGTCAGCTCCGTATCAGCTTTCATTCAGATTGTCAGTTACATTTCATTGTACGGCAAAACAGAAAGCTAGTAGTCAGACTATCATAACAACAGTAACAGCTGATATCAAATTGCAGTCGAATGATTCCACTTGCCACCATTAACCCTCTGTCTTTTTTCCACCCCAGTGTTGAAGTTAACAACTTCCTCAAGATTGATGAGAATGAGAATGAGGAGGCTGAAAACGGTGACAACCCGGTGAGCAAAAGACTTCACCCTCCTACGTCACATGTGTTCATTTCAAATTGACGATTTTATATTTATGTTTATGTTTTTCTTATATTTCAGCTGTGCCTGCATTCAAAAAGTTCATTGGCTGAGGACACGCAGTAAGTGGCCTTAAATTTAACAGTGTTTAAAAACAATGGCAACTTCCACATCAACTGTACTTCTCACCAAGTGTCGATGTTATTCTAACCTTTTACTCCGTCTTCCCCATTAGGATCAAACCCTGCGATTTTGACTACCTCAGAATCATTGGCAAAGGCAGCTTTGGAAAGGTGAGACTATATTACTGAATTTGGTTATGTGCTCATATCTGTAGTTGCTGCAGCATATCACTGATGGGAATGTTTGCTTGGTTACAGGTTCTGCTGGCTCGACACAAAGAATCCTCCAAGTACTACGCTGTCAAAGTGCTTCAGAAGAAAATTATCCTGAAGAAGAAAGAAGTAAGTCACGTGTTTTATCTTGAATTAAACATCCGAAAAGATCAAGATTACTCATTACTCTAATTAGTTTAGTATCCTCTAATCTTTCAAACTGCATTTAAGTACTAATTTATATAATCATCTTTCCAGCAAAAGCATATCATGGCTGAACGAAGTGTTCTGATGAAGAATATCAAGCATCCATTCCTGGTGGGGCTGCACTACTCCTTCCAGACAACTGACAAGCTCTATTTTGTCCTCGACTACGTGAATGGTGGAGAGGTAAAGCACAACATTCCCATTACAGAGAAATCAACCTCAGAACTGAAATCCAATCAGAAAATCCAAATATATTTCAGAGTTCTAAACAGATGTCCACTTCTTCTTTTTTCCCTCCAGCTGTTCTACCATCTTCAAAGAGAGAGGATCTTCTTGGAGCCCAGGGCCAGATTCTATGCAGCTGAAATTGCAAGCGCTCTGGGCTACCTCCACTCCCTGCACATCGTTTACAGGTACTAAACAAGCCTACAGTGCCCCCTAGTGGACAATAGTTCAGCTACATAAACAGACTGGAACTGAAGGAAGATGTCAATAGGATTAGTCAGTAACTTTGATACATTTCATCATCCTCATGTTGATCTCCTTTACTTGACAGGGACTTGAAGCCGGAGAACATCCTGTTGGATTCAAAGGGTCATATTGTGCTGACAGACTTTGGTCTCTGCAAAGAAGGTCTGGAGCCTAATGGAACTACAACAACCTTCTGTGGGACACCTGAGGTAGATAGAAAATTCCTAAAAGTGGATACATTCTCTGAAACACTGCTGAGGACAACTGAAGTACGTGAACTGACTTTTTCTTGGTATATTTTTCACAGTACTTGGCTCCTGAAGTCCTGCAGAAGCAAGCGTATGACCGCTCTGTGGACTGGTGGTGCCTGGGATCTGTGCTCTATGAGATGCTCTATGGACTGGTAAGTGAAGCTTCTGTAATATCCTTGTCAGTCTTCACGCAAATTCCCAGTTGGTCATAGAAGGTAAACTCTATTTGTTGTCACTTTCTGCTTTTACAGCCTCCATTCTACAGTCGCAACACTGCTGAAATGTACAACAACATCTTGCACAAGGCTCCAGTGCTCAAGCCTAATGTCTCAAACGCAGGCAGGGAACTTCTGGAAGGACTCCTACAGAAGGATCGTACCAAGAGGCTGGGAGTAAAGGACGACTTTGTAAGTGTACAGAGCTGATCCATATGTGTACCCAACACAGACATCTTGAAGAAGATCACTTAGTCTTTTCTAATATTACTCTGCTGACCTAGAATTTCATTTCCCTTGTAGCTGGAACTCAAGCACCATTCCTTCTTCTCTCCAATCAACTGGGATGACCTGATGGCCAAGAAGATCACACCTCCATTCATCCCTTCAGTGGTACGTTCACAGTGAGATCTCTTCACAAGATGAAACTGCAGTTAACAAATGAGTTCTACCATGACGTGATATTGTTTTTCTAATATCTTCTCCCGCTTGGATTCACAGAGTGGACCCACAGATCTCCGACACTTTGACCCTGAGTTCACCCACCTGCCCGTGAGCTCATCCCTGTGCAACGCTGACGCCCTGACTGTGACAAGCAGTGTCAAGGAAGCGGCTGGTGCATTCCCAGGCTTCTCCTACGGGCCTCCGGCAGGTCACTCCTTCATGTGAACGCCCACATCTCTATCTTCTTGTACTAGGAATTCATAGCAAACAAGAAAATGCTCTGGATTGAAAGAGACTAGAGGGACCACACCAGAGCAGCTTGCCTGGGGGGACATAAGAGGATCTTGCCGATGTGGAGGACATGAATGCTCGGGGACATCTCTTGAAGGATCATCTGCATGGATAGTGTACAGATTGGGAGTGTCATATTCCAACACCACTGGCCCCATTCTTCTGCCTCAGCCACTCAAAACTAAAGAAACGTGTGCCAAGTACGGAAATGGGGTCAAGACGACGGCTCTGGATGTCGCAGCTGTTGGTGAAGTGACACGAGGAGAAGTGCCTGAAGTTCAAAAGGCAGTTTGGACAGCAGAAGCAGCAGCAGTGTTGGCAGGAGCCGGGTTTATCAAAACACAAGACCGTTTAACTTGTTTTTGGACTTATGACCAGGGCACTGGGCATTGAGGGCGACGCCTTCATTACATGTCTGCATATTTGTCTCACAATGCTTCTTTTTTTTGTGTGTGTGTGAATGCTGAATTGCACTTGAGGAAACAAGGGTCAAGTAAAGTAAACATTTCAGCTTGAAGCATCTACTACTTGGTTTTTAGACAGCTACATATCTGTTTACTTCTGAAATCATATATCCTCTTTGAGCAAATCAATTCATTATTATGGCATTTCAATGTTGCACACTATTAGTGATACTTGGACCAAACAATTACCTATAGTATGCTTTAACACAAAGACTTTTTTGACCAGTTTGTCCTCGTAATACTGAAGATCAAAGTTGTACTGTACTGTGTAAAATAAATTGTTACATATATTTTCCTGCTAAACCAAATTGATTTTTCCATGTTTTAATAACCAGACATTCACTGTTTACTTTGATATATGAAGAAAGTCCTACACATATTATAAATGACTAAATGTTTCCCAGTAAAGATATATATATATATACCTAATGATGATAGTTTCTATATGGCAATATGATTAATTTGACATTTCTTCCAGCCCCTTCGACATATATTTCTTTTAACCAATCCAGAGAATGCATACACAGTTCAACCAGCAATAACAGACCTGCATTAATGATAGCACATATATCAGTCATGTTACTTCTTTGGGATTTGCAGTGATTGCTGTTTTATTGCAAACACTCCAGACATACTAGAATCTATTACATGTGTTTATATTTATGCATCATGTAGAGAAGAACTGTGAATGTCTTGTGCCTGATCCATGTATACTCTATGTACATATCTCTTTTCCTACTAAGCTGTTGGTCCATTTTCTAGAAAAGGATCTGCATTAAAAAGTGCTTCATTAACTCAAAGGACCACTGGGTGGAGCAGACACTGGCATTCCCATTAACAGTGTTTAGCCACTAACCTGTGTTTGGTTTCTTGAAGGTGCAATAAATATCGTATGCTTAGAAAGAACAACTATCATTCTGATGGAAGTGTAACTCGTAATGTATCATCTGATATCCATTAAATCATTAAGAGAGGATCTATTTCTGTCAAAATGTGTCGGCAGACAACTGTCCTTACCTTTGTTTTGCCCTCTGTCGCAGCTCCATGTTGCAGGCTGGAATACTGACACATATGAGCATTTTCAAGCCTGCTGAAGAAGAAAAAAAACACACAGTTCAACACAGTTCTAAATCATTTCTTCCATTTTTGGGAAGCATTGCGTTTCTGTTTTGTATTTTGATGTATATTTATTTACATGCCACTGCTACTGTATAAAGAGGATATTCCCATGATCAGATGATATGCGAAACTATAATCTGTTTCAGAAATGATAAATAAATTATATAAATTGAGTCAAGAGTGTCTTTAAATCCTTTACCCTACTTTTTCTAGGGAATAAATGGAATAAGGAATACATGGAATAAGTGGAATTAATCGCAGTTTTCTGAGCCATTACTTTGAGGGTCTACATGCCGTTGAAAGTTGTCTAAAACATTCGTACATTTGTGAGGAGTGACACACACTAAAACAACATTCTTCCTCTGTGTGTAAGTCATGTTTTCCCTCACCTGTCACACCTGTCGCCTCTTGTAGCGCCAAGGACTCTCGTGACTCTTGTGGCTGTGTGGTCGCGCATGCGCAGTCGGCGCGGCAACTGAAACTTCCTGCAAAATAGTGCTCCCTGACAACAGACAAAGCTTCATCCTGTGGATCAGTTGAAGACGATTAAATAAAAGCACGGGACATTTAGTCATTCAATGGTAAGATTTATACGCATGCTCTAAATGTGTCCGCGACGCTCGATTCCTCTGTAGTTTTGTAGTCGGCTACAGCCGGAGTGAGACGCTCTTACACGCTGCCATTACATTACCCACTCCAATGGCTGGCGCAGACTATTTACAGGAAAGGGAAACTTTATGTCTGGGCGAAGTACAGCTACTTAGATACCCGCAAGCGTTACATGTTAACGGTAGCGTGTGTTTTTAAATTGAGAACCGATGATACTTTACTTTCTCTGGCAAAATTGTTGTAGCGCGTTCAAAATGTCGAGGAGGGTTATTATTATCGACGTTGTTTTGCTAACGCTACCATTGTAAAGCTTGAATGGTGGCTAATTACTGGGACCCTACGCTCGCCAAGTGCCTGTTATATTGGGGGGAAAAACAAATGGTTGTATCTTTAAGTTGCACACATCTACGTTTGTTTGTGCTAAATTGTGATTCTCGTATTTAAGATACTGCCTGGTTTTGAATTAAAACGCAAGAGTCATTGTGTTTCAGGAAATAGTCTTGTGTCAGACGTCACCTTCAGAGTAAATCGTCCTCGGCGGGGTTATTTACTGGATTCGGCGGGTAGCTAATGTAAAATGTAGATAGGAAATAGATAATATGGACACAAAGTTACTTAAAGCAGATGTTCTGTCGTGCCTAGTTTACCTCTAAACGGTGTAAAATCGCAGTCTTCAGGCCCGGGAGCGTTGCAGAGATCGACCGCAACTCGGATCTCTAATCTCTCAGCGCGTCTATCGTGATTACAAACCATAAATACACAATCACAACATAGTACTAACATAATAATGGAATTATATTACATATGATTGTCACAAAAGGTGGCAAAGACAGTTACCATCAGTTACCGAATAACAACATGTAACCTGGAGCTGAATTTTTTAATCAGTACGACAATTTACTGATCTTATTGCATAGAAATACATATTTAACAAAAAAACCCATATCAATTCCAAAAAAATGGTTGATGAAGGTTCACTCTTCTTTTACCTCATTATTAATGGATGTGTGTTCATGTTGAGGCTGTAGGCCACAGTTGTATTAGAGCGCACAGGTCTGAGGGCTCTGCTGGACTTATTACTGCCCTTTAGAAAGGACAATCAAACAAATACCAAAGGATCCTGTGTAAGGCCTGTGCTGTTCCTCAGGTGGGACCATTATGTCGTCAGGTTGCTTACTAGGGAGAGCCGGCTTTGGAGTGTGAGCAGCTTTGTCGCCATTGGCAACAGACAGAAAGGGTAGCTGAATTGAAGTCCAGATAACAAGCAGCTGATCGACATGTTTATGGAATTATGTCAAATTATAAAATTGGGGGTTATTACTGGCCTTATTGTCCTCCTAATGCACCGCCCCTTTCATGGATCTTGTATAAACCGACATGTGCGTCGGTTTGGCCCGACCAATTCAGGTGGCACCCTGTTGACTCAAAGTGTGAGTCCATTAACAAGTGCCTGACATACTCCTGTGGTTTAGAATTTTCCATCCGGCCTATTTTCCTTCCACCAACCATTATGTCAGTTATATAAATGTTCCATCTCTCCAGCCATGGGGAAAGGGCAGTTGAGTGAGCAGTGGACAAAGCGAGGTTAGATCTTATCCCCCTGAGGCCCCCTATTGATACCACACCTTGCACCTGAGCACCTAATGCCTGTGGGAGAATATGTTTTCACACAATGTAGGTTAGGTCAGGCGGCACAGCTGGAAACGCAATAATGGTGGGGACATTGGGTAACATCGGCGCCACACGTGCCTCACCTGCAGCTCTCGTGCGGGAGATTAGACCAGGACGTTCCACTTCCTCAATCGCTACCATGTCCCTGCTGGCCAGGAGAGGGGAGGGGTGCGTTCAGGAGTGTTACACAGGCATGGGGAGGGGATTAGACTCAGGAGTGTACATAAGGCATCACACCTTTCCACCTATTCTGAGCCCCAAGTGTGTTTCCAGGGTCCGTACAGGCTTCCCAGGTACAGAGAGTAGGCTGAACGTGCAGACATGTCGGGTCGCTCTGCTGCAGACATGGACGACTCACAGGAGCTGCCTGAGCTACCGGTGAGTCCAACATCATCTTCCTCATCGTCATTTACCTTCCTCAGAGCAGAGGCTCAAAGTGTTTCTGCAGATTTACTATAAATTAAATTGTTTGTATTGTGTTGCCGTAGTAACAGTGTCACCGCGATGACTTCTTACATAAATGTGCACCGTTTCCCTTGCAGGCAAAGAAAGCCAAGCTTGAGTTAGACGGTGGACTGGAGAAAGATCAAAGGTCGGTCTCCACTGCTTCTAAACTTCTGCTCTCTCTTGGTTATTCTTTACAAAGCTTTATGCCAGCAGCAGAAATTCTATAATAATGGATTCTCATTGATCTTCCAGTAATTTGGGGGATGATGGGAGCCCGACTGCTGTGCTGGGTTCATCAGAGCAGGGACGCTCTTACTCTGCCCTGTCTAGCGCCCCACTTGATTCTGGTACGTAGTTACAGTGAATGTGTGTGAAAGCCTCACAAAGCCAATAAAGGGCCGGTGCAGAAAGTCACTGGTTTGCCTCCCGTTGCAGGGGACCAGGAGCAGTCTGAGGCAGCCACAGGAGCGGCACCTCAAGCCTGTGGCGACTCCATGAACTCGTATGCACATTCTGGTAGGAAGAGGAACATTCTCAGTTCTTCTTTATGCATGATAACATCCAGAGAAGAAGGAAACAGCAGTTTAATATCAACCACTTTTTCTTTGTGATGCAGTTTTGACCTGCAAAGAAACGGACACAACAGCCACACCTGAATACGCCCAACAGATTTACCAAGGAAGCAAGTGAGTAACCTGCAGGCTACAAATACAGATGTATCTTTGAGCAGATCAGGCGGTAAACACAAGTACTTGCTCGTTTGTGATTCTCTCTCCCTCTCTTTTCCCTCCTTCAGCCCAGCAGTGACATCATACACTAGCCAGGTGGCCTTTCCTCCTCTGGCTCAGTCCGCCGTGTACTCAGCCTTCCCACAGACAGGCCAGACCTATGGCCTCCCACCCTTTGGTTAGTCCCCATCCTTACCCTTAAAGCCCATTTATCACTGTCTGCTTACTAAAACCCAAGCATTGCACCTTTCTTACTGTGCTTACTGCGCTTGGGCGCTGTGAAATCAAAATGCTTTTGACCCCCCCTGCTCACACCCAAGGCCCGGGACTCGACTGGGAGACCTTGTTTATTAACCTCGCCCCCTCTTACCACGATCCTCTTCCCTCTCTGCCTTTCGATTTCTGCTTCCATTGCTCTCTCTTCATCTTCAGGTGCTATGTGGCCAGGCATAAAAACAGAGACAGGGCTGCCTGAGGCGCCCTCTGTTGGTCAGCCTGGGTTTCTCAGCTTCAGCACCACATATACCTCAACCCCGCCAGGCCAAGTGCACTACTCATACCCCAGCCAAGGCAAGCTGCAAACCCTCACACTTTCTCTGTCCATACTCTTTCCAAATATGTGAATCACACGAGCAATCACGGAGAGTTTGGATCTGCAATGGCACAGCTCTTGTTTTCCTCTCTTTGCTGTTAGTCACATAAATCACCAACCCCGGGGTAACAACGCATCTATGTTCACTTCAGACATTCAGCTTTTCTTCTCCCGCTTTTCGATTGTTTTTTAAATGACTGCTTTCTTTCTCCACCAGGCTCCAGCTTCACCACATCCAGTGTGTACTCCAACGTCCCCTCAGCTACGGCCGCCGCCACGGCACCCACCAGTGTTCCCCACCAGGTAACGGAGTCCAAATTTAGAGATGCGTTTGCGTATCTCAGACAAATAAGGTCACTCAAAACAAATCCCCCGGTTCATCAGTAAAACAAATGAACCGGGGGAAAAGAATGTCCTCACTTGAAGAAAGACATTAAACCTGTTGGAATCTGTGTGGTGCATTTCCAGCTCGACTTCATTGTCTAGTTCCACAGAATCTGAATTTATCTTACTTAAATGGAATATTGTGAAATGCCTTGTAGGTGGTAATTATCTGCATTTTTTTAATGGGATATTTGCTTCTTTCCTTCCAAACCCCTCACTGATCAGACTTGTTTTGGTTCTGTCGTTTCCTCCAGGAGTTCAGCAGTTACAACAACCTTGGACAGAATCAGTTCTCCCAGTACTACGCCCTGCCCCCGAGTTACGTTCCCGCCGGGCTGCCGAGCACCGACAACCACGCTGCCAATGTGGGCGTGGCGGGGTACTCGGCGGTGAAATCAGAGGAAGCCCCCCCAGCCGCACTGCCTACCAGAGGTGTTTGCGTTGTCTGATTATCTGTGTTTAGATCAGGATGGGACATTGGATGAACGCCATATGATCATTCTCCCCTCTTTTGTACCAAAACAATGTTGTAGTCACGACACGTTTCAGTATCGATGTGTTGATCAAGTACTAAAGCCAAATCCTTTACCTTTCACGCACCAAGATGCTTCCCCACAAGAGAACCTCCCTGCAGGTGTGTCTCTCCCCGCGGGGACCAGAGACCACGATGAAGTCGGACGCAGGAACTCCGTCGGGAAAGCCAAAGGAAAGGGGAAGAAGTTGGAGAACTCCCCGCCTGCTGACAGCGACCTCGAGGTAACACAAACTTGTGGTAACAAAAGTACAGAGTACAGACAAAACGATTTTACCGCTTAATCCATGAAACTTCTTCTTCTTGGCCGTTTTTAGCGCGTCTTTCTGTGGGACTTGGACGAGACCATCATCATATTCCACTCACTGCTCACTGGCTCTTATGCCCAGAAGTTTGGAAAGGTTTGTATCTGTGAATAGAGAAGAATGAAGACATATTCAAGCTCAGTTTAAACATTTCATGTACTGTTAAACCTTCTGATGTTGGCTCCGTGTTTTTGGCTCAGGACCCAGCGACGGTGCTGAACTTGGGCTTACAGATGGAGGAGCTGATCTTTGAGCTGGCCGACACACACCTTTTCTTCAATGACCTGGAGGTGCAGTGAGATTTGTTTGGATTAGTTTGGCCACATCTGCTGTTGTTTTGACTCAAACCGTCACACACTTCCCCTCAACCAGCTATTTTTAAACATGTACCAGTCTAGAGGTGCCACGTATCGTCTTATCCACAGTTGCAAGATGTTAGGCTCTGTCTGTTTCCTGTTCTGAAGTTGCCCAAGTGTCATTTCCCACAGAGGTTGTCAGGTTAAAGTTGTGCTTATTTTATCGCAGGAGTGTGATCAAGTCCACGTTGAGGACGTGGCCTCCGATGATAATGGACAGGACCTGAGGTGTGTTTCATGCAGCGGTGTCATAAAATGTCTTGCATAACAAAGACGGCTCATGATTTGCATGCTAAGTGGACAGTATTTGCTTTGACGCCGTACGCCTCTGACAGTTTGTTCTTCTTCCTCGCCGTTTCCTCCCACTTTAGCAACTACAACTTCTTGGCCGACGGCTTTAACGGCCCCAGTGGCGGCGGCGGTGGCGGCGGAGCGTCGGGAGCGGCGACAGGGGTTCAGGGCGGAGTGGAGTGGATGCGTAAACTGGCCTTTCGCTACCGCCGTCTAAAAGAGATCTACAACAGCTACAAAGCCAACGTCGGAGGTGAGATTGCGTCACGTGAAACCGAAAATACTGCAACCAACGCATCTTATAAGAACAAACATGCTCACCGTCCAAAATCCTCCATTCCTTAACTGCTCGTTGTCCTCTGCCCTCTTCTCCTCCAGGCTTGCTGAGTCCTATAAAGCGGGATTTGCTCTTGCGGCTTCAGTCTGAGATCGAGAGCGTGACAGACGCGTGGCTCAGGACAGCGCTCAAGTCTCTGCTGCTCATCCAGTCCAGGTCTGAAAGCCAACTGGTTACTTTGGTAACCATTTACACTGTAGAATGTATAGAGGTCATTAAGATACAAAGTATTGGATTTAACATGTTTTTCTGTCTCTGTAAAAAGCAAAAATACATTCAAAGTGAACATTTTTTACTCCAATTTCAAGTTATGCTTACCTGAACACACAACAGAACTGTGGTCTAACTGTGTGTGTGTGTGTGTGTGTGTGTGTGTGTGTGTGTGTGTGTGTGTGTGTGTGTGTGTGTGTGTGTGTGTGTGTGTGTGTGTGTGTGTGTGTGTGTGTGTGTGTGTGTGTGTGTGTGTGTGTGTGTGTGTCCGATAGGGGAAAATGTATGAATGTCTTGGTCACCACCACTCAACTGGTTCCGGCTCTGGCCAAAGTGTTGCTCTACGGCCTGGGAGACGTCTTCCCTATTGAGAACATCTACAGCGCCACCAAAATAGGTACGTGTGTGACGACCAGCAGTTGTGTTAAGACCCCCTACAACCCCCCCCCCCTGTTTGAGTTTCTTTACTAGGTGGGGGGTTTGACAGTGACATGTGATCAGTGGGATTCTTCTTCTTCTTCCCTCACAGGGAAAGAGAGTTGCTTCGAAAGGATCGTCTCTCGCTTCGGGAAGAAAGTGACGTACGTAGTCATTGGCGACGGTCGGGATGAGGAATTTGCAGCAAAGCAGGTACAGTTTACAACAGGAGAGGAAGCATGAACGAACACAAATCAGTTTCCCCAAAAGAGGATTAGATTTACTATAAAGGAAGTGCAGCCAAACAAAACCAAATGCTTTACTTCCTCTCCCTTTCTAGCACAACATGCCTTTCTGGAGGATCTCCACCCACGGAGACCTCGTGTCCCTGCACCAAGCGCTGGAGCTGGACTTCTTGTAAAGGATGTGGCGGCAACATGTAACGCACTAACAGGGGAAATGTGGCTTGCAGAGCACGTCGCGCCTTCCTGAGAATCCTCCACAACTCCAGCGACTCTCACATACACACACACGCACACATGCAAACACACCCACACACACGTTAGAAAGATGACTCATTGTGTGGTGGTGATGAACTGAGGTGGATTTTGGGTCGACTGTGAGAATCAGACTGGGTGCACAGTCCCAGCAATCCCTCCTCCAAGGCAGCTAACCTCACCCAGGCTGAAACTGGCACTGATCTGGACACGGAAGGGGACGACATGTACACACCTGTGTCTGCCCACCCCCGCCTTCCTGTATGGCTCGCTTTTTCTTTCCACATATCACGCGTCAGTCCCCCTGCAGCGTCCTCCTCTTCATCTTCTGTAGAAACGACAGCATGGACTGGGCTACTTCTTCTTCACTTAGGTCGTCTTCATGTTTGGGTTGTCCTCTCGTCCCCGTTTGCTGAGTGAATGAAACGACATCACCACAGGTTTTTTTTTGCACTCATTCCAAGACTTGAAAGCACCGACGTCTCATTTTGCAGTCTCGTATGCAAACTGGAGGTCAGCGCTCCGTTTTAAATGTCCAATAATCTCATTGCTTTGTAAATGTAGCCAATCCAATATTTCACATAAGGTACTAGATGGTGTTATAACCGCAAAGTCCTCTCCTGACCAAACCACACCACCCTGTCTGTCTGTCTGTCTGTCAGCTGCCCCGACCTCTTCCACTGTGTCACAACAGCAGGCATGCGGCCCCCTTTACGGACGTCTGATCTGCGGTCAGAGGAAGGAAGTGACTCGCAGCTCACCAGTACTCAACCTGCTAATCGTCAAGCCGGCACTGGAGTCACACCGGAAAAGGGAAACACGCACACGGCCCTCGAGCCAAACACTGATCAATTTCGGTAATGCCGATCAAATATCAAATATACCGCCCACTTATCGATAAGCGGTAGACAAAGAGCTGAATTCCCCTGTTGTTGTGTTTGTGACGAGTAAAGAAAGGATACTCTTTGTTCCTCGGGTCGGGCGTTCCTCAGAGCACAGTCCTAAGTGTCCTTGAAATCCCAGCCAGGAAAACCATCCATCACACAAAAAAAAGCTTTTAAAAGTGTTTCAGGTGAAAGTGAACGACCGGCACATGTTGTAGTAAATACAGCGCCTTTGTTTGACCGCGTTAACCCCGTGTGTTCCGTTACGTTCAGGGACATTCGTGCTTTTGTCGTTCAGCCGGAGACTCGAAGCTCAAACCAAAACCATTTTTTTGTTTAGAATTTCGGTGGAAAGTCGGAATATTTCATTGCAGTGTTGGAACGACTTGAGGAAGCGATGTAGACGAAGCAGTTGGACAATTTTTATTCGGGTTGAACAATTGAGCTTTTCAGCAATGGAGTGTTTTTCTTCAGGCAGGATTGAGGAAGTTGTCAGCCACTTATAGGTTTAGTCTTCTTTACTCTATAAACGCTGAATGTCTCATCAGTCAATTCCCTTCTTTCTCCCAAAGATTTTGTTTTCAGGTACTTACACTCCGGCTCGGTGACATTTTGGGGGTTCAGTTATTGTGACTGACAGCTGGGGGGAGGGGGGGGGGACATGGGAAGATGACTGTGCAATACAATAGTAGGTTTTTTTTTTTGCTCATTAACTGTATTTCAGTGGATTGAATTTGCCTGTAGCAGCCGGCGAAGGCAGCAGGAGGGTCGACTTTGCCCGGTCTGTATGAGATTATGACTGAACAATACTGAGCCTGAAGAAGATTTCGTATTTTACACACATGCAGCTTGACCGTTAAGAATGTGTTTTCCTATGTATTTGTCTTTCTGTTGTGACTGTGCATATTTATATTGTGCCTTTATCCATCATCTGTACTCAGAATCTCAAAGGGAATTATGTATGATTTTTTTGTTTCATACGTTATCACCGTGTTGTTATATTATCTGAAGTGTTACTTTACTTTTTTAATCTTTTGTTTTTTTTAAGTGCTTTGTCAGATGTTGTTACCGAGCTGGACGTTACTTTGACTGTCGGCTCTGCACTGTATTTCAACGGCTCTCCTAGTCAACTCTGTGTTGATCAGTGTTTGAAGAAACATTCTCTCAAATATGTTCTCCTAAGTGAAGGCTTCAAGATGGCATCAGGAAGTGGATATCTCATTTTTAGAATGGCCACTCATTCATTTCATACATTTATTAGTGACACACAGGTTCCTTGCTTTGTACTAGATTTTTCCTTTTGAAAAGGAAATTGCAATTACTGTGTTGCTGTGAAATGCTTAGCATTGCTTAAGGACAATCACAATCCGATACACGGTATTTCCAATGCAGATCAGAGACATATTCCGTAAGCAACGCTATGCTAGGTGTGCTTTTTGTTCAGTGTTGTACTACCTAAGTGAATCAAAGGGAAATGGGCTCATCAATATCTCCTCTTTTTTCTGCAGAATCAATGTTGTTCCCTGTAAGAGACCGTATGCAAGCTTTACTTTAAACTTTACTAGCTTGTGGAATGTGTTTTCTGTACTTTATTTGCATGACAACAGTTATGTTTAAGGACTATATGCATTAGATTTTACTTTGTCCTATTTTTTCAATGCCAAATACCTTTATTTTAAATATGCTGTGTCTGGATTTGTTCCCTTTTTTTGTTATTTCATCTCATTTTCAAAGATCTGTGAGGCTACTTGGGCCCATGAGAGGCTGAACGTCATTTTGTAAACTGAACCCTATCATCATACTCAGTGCTAATTTAATTGCATTAATCACTAATTCTCTCCAGTAGCTGTTTGGGACTTGGACACTCTTTATGGTCCTGTCATGTTTTCCTGTGTACCTAAGATACTCAATACAATGTTAAATAAATTTTAAAAGGTTTCAGAATTCCACATTTACTCATTTAGTACAATAGATTTTAATTAGAAAAAATAACAAATAAAATACTATTACATCAAGTTGTCAAAAACATGTTACATAAAGAGATAGTACTTTCTTTTTATATCAGAGAGAGTCAGTGTTTCAATCAGGGAATGTGGTAGCGTGGAGGAAACATCCGGAAAACCAAAGATTAAATAAAATACTTCACTTCTCACAATTATGTTCCTGTCTTTCTCCATGAGATTGTCTGTGGCTTCAGTGTCCTCGGTCCCACACAAGCCCATGACAGTGAGGAAGTTGGTTTTGACCGACATATGCATGACTCCGCCTCTTTCTAAGAAAGTTATGTGGCTGTCAAGTGACTCACATCAGGAGTAGAAGTTACCAGCTAACTTCATCATTCTTTTATTTTGTCGTTTTTGGACAGATGCTGGGTCAGGAGCTCCGAAAGGAGATGGGTCAAAAGCTACGTGAGGAGGTCTGACAGGAGCTAGGGTAGGAGCTGGGACAGACATGCTCCGAAATGCAGATTGAGGCACTCCATCAAATTGAACGGACTCTGTGTCCAATTGAGGTGGGTCTGTATAGTCTCCACTGTCCATTTCAATTGTGCGACGGATTTGCATTTCTTCCCCTGAATCCGACGCAGATTGAAAGTCACAATCAGAGTTGTCCACCACGTCTTCTTGAAGCGGTGCAGCACACATTACATGTTCAGTTTTACTCCGTTGTTGACCAATATTTGGATGGTAAAGCCTATAATAAACTAATTTCAATCCAAGACCCAGCATGTAAACTCCAACAACACAAACACTAGTGATTATGGCATACAGGAAGGAGATTTGGGTGTAGATTTGCCAGCACCACAGGCCACACAAAAAGCACAAATCGGCCACTATATAGATATGGTAGAGCAAAGACTTGTATCTCGTCTTTCCTTTAACCACATTGAACCAGCTAAAGAACCAAATGAGGCCTACAGTGGCCTGGAAGAGCACTTCCCCAGCAGCGCTGTCCATGAAGTCTGTCTGAGCTCGCCAGGCAAAGAACCACAGCACCCCCCATGAGAAGATAAAGTGGGACAAGATGTAACAGGGCAAGACGGAGGCGAAAAGGGTGAGCGCAACAAGGCGAGGAGCGATGAGCAGCAGGTTCCACAGAAGGTAAACAACTGATGCGCCCTTCAGTTGCTGCTTTTTGTCAGTCAGAAAGAAGCGCAGGGAGCGGTGGTACATGGTCACACTGAAGGCCATGGCTGAGGCGGAGGCCACTGCCTTCAACACTGGAGGAGGAGGAGATTCAATCAGAGGAGGAACGACAGCTGACGTGATTCACAATCTGGGTTCTAGTGTGTAAATTGGTATCAAAAACACTTTCCTAGCTCAGTACTCTCACAACTTCCATGCATTTGTACTTTTGAATACATCCTGAATCTCATGCCATAAGATTCATTGCTATAATGTGTGTAATATTGTAAGTGTCTTCTAATTTTAGTTTAAATGGATACTTGATAAGTGGAAACTATTCATGGGTGTATATTTTGCTAATAATGCGATAAACAGAGTCTCTGAGACTCTGAATGTATGAACATTTCCCAATAACAACATAGCTGCATAACTAATACTCTACTTTCCAAAAGCTGCTGTTGTTCTTGATTGTCTTGTACCTGTGACAGGATCCAGTAAGCCCCTGTGCAAAATGCGGGTGAGCATGAGGACGAGTTGGGGCGCACTCTCTGAGAAGGTCTCTATGAGTCCCAGCATGCTGAGGTCGTGTCTCAGGAACAAGGTCTTCTCCTGTGAGAGACGCTGATTTGGGATGAAACTGCAGATAGCGGCCTCGAAGACACCCGCATGCCTGACGGGGGAGGGAATTATGAGTGAAGTAGACTTGAATTATGTACAGAATGAAAGGGAACCAGTTTTGGAATTCATAGATACAAAGTGAAACAAAAACTGGCGTACCCTCATTAATATTCACATTTAAACTGCAAGGTCTTCCAGATTCAGATTCTCTAATGAGAAACCTGTGGAGCATATTACTCAATTTCTATTGTTTCCAAGTTACTCTTAGCAATGTGTTTGTGTTGAGACAAACACCATGGAAGCCTAAAACCCTTTCTTACTGTATCTACCAAAGACACACACCATAGCTGAAAACCAACTTCAGAGTAGACAGTGTTTCTAGTAGAAAAAAAGTGAATAGTGTTTCTATTTAGAGTACCCTCTAAATTATGGAGGAGTTAGTTTCACTCATTCCCCCACAGAAAACATAACCATGCCGTATAATAAAAGCAAAACAGCCTGCCGCTCAGTAGAGCATGATCTGGAGTCAATAAACTTTATGCAACCTGAGATAGACCCCCAGCTGGAACACATGGAGAAGTCTGAGCTTGAGCAGGCTCAGACTCTTCTCCACCCTCGTCACCCTCTCGTAGTTGTCGTATTTATACCACAGCCAGCTGTAGACTTGAGCAAGCACCGATGATCCCAGAAGGAAGAGCAGCAGCAGACCCAGACACAGGTAGTCCTTTTCCTGATAGAAAGTCACAACTGCACATGCATCCAGAACTATGTCAAGCAGTGAAAAAAACAGACCCAGGCAGGTCATAACGAAATCAAAGGGAGAGTGCTTAGGTCCCTCCATTATTGCCGTCAAAGAAGAGACCAACACTTATCTGCTTGCTCCCAGAACTGTGTGCCACAGAGCTGTGTGTGTCCGTTCATGTAAAGCCTCATGAGTGAAAACTGAAAGTAAGCGGTCAAGGTTCAGCCTTCAAACATAACTCCTCCTTTCCAAACACTCCTCCCGTAGGATCAGGTGAAGTCTGAATGGAGCAACCAGTTTTACACACATGTCCATCTAACTGTTTACAGTTTCAGCTGTGTAACGGTGACATGTTGTAAACCCTAATGTGTATGTGAGATGTACATTAAGATACAAATCAGACTTTAACAGGAGTGTCAGTGAAAATACTTGCAAGTTGATACACTCAATCTTTTTTATTATAGAACACATGAGGTAAGAGAACTACAACCAATAGTGGCCCTGCTTTCTGAATTTGTGACAAATAAATGACTTCACTTTGTATGAACACAATAATGTAACAAGGGCTGCATGTCATCATGTGATACATACAAACCTGACTTTATACTTAACACCAACCTCAACACATTAGGACACCCAAACTGTTGAACATTATAACAGTGTACTTAAAGCAGCTACATGACCACCAGATGAGGGAGGTAACACCCAAGACTAACATTTGGTTTTCCACATCTGACATCTTAACACAAACCCTGTAAGGTGATCTTCAATAGCTGCATGGCAGAGTGACAGCATTAAAGATCACTGGTGACCAAATTTTAAGTGACTGTCCTGAAGTACAACAATCCAGTGGTCACAGGTAAAAAAAGTGGCACACAACATAAAACACAGCCCATATTTATGTGTTGTTGCAGTCGTGCACCTTGCAAATCCAATTTCCTATTTGTGTCTATGAGTGTATTAGCAACATGGCCAACAGGGCAGTGACAAAATAGTCAAATTTGATGTTCAAAAAATTTACTATTTTTAATATCTCAATAATGTTGCATTATTTATCAAACTTGTTATTTTGGGAAAGCAAGATGTTTCCATATCAGCAACAATACAATCACTTGACCATACAGTTTCTATGGTAACTATGTCAACTTCGACATACAAATATTTACAAAAATCAAGAAATTCTAGAGTCAGTGTTTCAATAAGGGACCATGTTAGACTGGAGGAAGCATCTGGAAAAACCAAAGATTAAATAACATTTATAATTTAAAATTTCACAATTATGTTCCAGTCTTTAGCCATGAGATTGTTTGTGGGTTCAATGTCCTCAGTCCACACAAGCCCATGACAGTGAGGAAGTTGGTTTGAAAGACATATGCATGACTCTGCCTCTTTCTAAGAAAGTCGTGTGGCTGTCAAGTGACTCACATCAGGAGTAGAAGTTACCAGCTAACTTCATCATTCTTTTATTTTGTCGTTTTTGGACAGATGCTGGGACAGGAGCTGGGACAGGAGCTGGGACAGACGCTGGGACAGGCGCTGGGACAGGCGCTGGGACAGGCGCTGGGTCAAGAGCTTCGGCAGCCCCCACTCCGTCAAATTTAATGGACCGATAGTCTAATGGAATGGAGTCTACACTGTCTACTTCAATTGTGTGACCCTCTGCATTCGGATAATCAGTAGTGTTTCCCGATTGCAAAGGTGCTAGCATGAAAACGCTGCCCGATTCAAGGTCGTCCTCCGTGTCTTCTTGAAGCGGGGCAGCACACATTACATGTTCAGTTTTACTCCCCTGCCCAATATTTGGATGGTAGAGCCTATAATAAATTAATTTCAACCCAAGACCCAGCATGTAAACTCCAACTACACAAAAACTAGTGATTATGGCATACAGGAAGGAGATTTTGGTGTAGACTTGCCAGCACCACAGGCCACACAAAAGGCACACATCGGCCATTATGTACACATGGTAGAGCAAAGACTTGTATCTCGTCTTTCCTTCAACCACACTAAACCAGCTAAAGAACCAAATGAGGCCTACGGTGGCCTGGAAGAGCACTTCCCCAGCAGTGCTGTCCATTAATTCTGTGTCAGCTCGCCAGGCAAAGAACCACAGCACCAGCCATGAGACGCTAAAGTGGGAGAAGATATACCAGGGCAAGACGGAGGCAAAAAGGGCGAGTGCAACAAGGCGAGGAGCGATGAGCAGCAGGTTCCACAGAAAGCAAACAACTGATGCGCCCATCCGTTGCTGCTTTTTGTCAGGAAGGAAGGAGCGCAGGGAGCGGTGGTACATGGTCACACTGCAGGCCATGGCTGAGGCGGAGGCCACTGCCTTCAACACTGGAGGAGGAGGAGGAGGAGAGTCAATCAGGGAATGTAGCTGACGTGACACACAATCGGGGTTCTAGAGTGTAAATGGGTATTTTTATAGATACTTGACAAGTGGACACTATTAATGGGTGTATAATTTGAAAATGCAATAAACAGAGTCTCTGAGACTCTGAATGTATGAACATTTCCCAATAACAACATAGCTGCGTAACTAATACTCTACTTTCCAAAAGCTGCTGTGGTTCTTGATTGTCTTGTACCTGTGACAGGATCCAGTAAGCCCCTGTGCAAAATGAGGGTGAGCATGAGGACGAGTTGGGGCGCACTCTCTGAGAAGGTCTCTATGAGTCGCAGCATGCTGAGGTCGTGGCTCAGGAACACGGTCTTCTCCTTTGAGAGACGCTGATTTGGGATGAAACTGCAGATGGCGGCCTCAAAGACACCCGCATGCCTGACGGGAGAGGGAATTATAAGTGAAATAGACTTCAATTATGTACAGAATGAAAGGGAACCAGTTAGTCATAGATACAAAGTGAAACAAAAACTGGCGTACCCTCATTAATATTCACATTTAAACTGCAAGGTCTTCCAGATTCTCTATGAGAAACCTGTGGAGCAAATTACTTCATTTCTATTGTTCCCAAGTTACTCTTAGCAATGTGTTTGTGTTGAGACACCATGGAAGCCTAAAACCTTTTCTTACTGTATCTACCAAAGACACACACCATAGATGAAAACCAACTTCAGAGTAGACAGTGTTTATAGTAGAAAATAGTGAATGGTGTTTCTATTTAGAGTAGTTCCCTCCAAACTATGGAGGAGTTAGTTTCACTCATTCCCCCACAGATAACATAACCATGCAGCGCAATGAAAGCAAAACAGCCTGCCGCTCAGTAGAGCATGATCTGGAGTCAACAAACTTTACTCAACCTGAGATAGACCCCCAGCTGGAACACATGGAGAAGTCTGAGCGTGAGCAGGCTCACACTCTTCTCCACCCTCGTCACCCTCTCGTAGTTGTCGTATTTATACCACAGCAAGCTGTAGACTTGAGCAAGCACCGATGATCCCAGGAGGAAGAGCAGCAGCAGACCCATACACAGGTAGTCCTTTTCCTGATAGAAAGTCACAACTGCCCATGCATCCAGAACTATGTCAGTCAGTAAAAACAGCAGACCCAGGCAGGTCATAAAGATATCAAAGGGAGAGTGCTTAAGTCCCTCCATTATTGCCGTCAAACAAGAATCCAGTTATCTGCTTGCTCCCATAAGCTGTGTGCCGCAGAGCTGTGTGTGTCCGTCCATGTAAAGCCTCATGAGTGGAAACCGAAAGTAAGCAGCTTCAAACATAACCCCTCCTTTCCAAACACTCCTCCTGTAGGATCATGTGAAGTCATGTGAAGCAACCAGTTTTACATACATGTCCATGTGACTGTTTACAGTTTCAGCTGTGTAACGGTCACATGTTGTAAACCCTAATGTGTATGTGAGATGTACATTAGGATACACATCAGAGTTTAATAGGAGTGTAAGTGAAAATAAAAATACTTGCAAGTTGATCAAAACTCAATCTTTTTATTATAGAACACACTGAAACATGAGGTAAGAGAACTACAACCAATAGTGGCCCTGCTTTCTGAATTTGTGACAAATAAATGGCTTCACTTTGTATGAACACAATAATGTAACTAGGGCTGTATGTCATCCTGTGATACATACAAACCTGACTTTATACTTAACACCAACCTCAACACATTAGGACACCCAAACTGTTTGGAACATTATAACAGTGTACCTCGGGATAATAAACTTTCATCTTATCTTAAAGCAGCTCATTGACCACCAGATGAGGGAGGTAACACCCAAGACAAACATTTGGTTTTCCACATCTGACATCTTAACACAAACCCTGTAAGGTGTTCTTCAATAGCTGCATGGCAGAGTAACAGCATAAAAGATCACTGGTGACCAAATTTAAATTCCCTGTCCTAAAGTACAACAATCCAGTGGTCACAGGTAAAACAGTGTCACATGTATCAAAAAATATATATGAATATGTGAATAGATAGTACATGTTTTAAATCAGAAAGAGTCAGTGTTTCAATAAGGGACCATGTTAGTCTGGAGGAAGTATCTGGATTAAATAACATGCTTTACTTCTCAATTATGTTCCTGTTTTCCTCCATGACTGTCTGGTTTCAGTGTCCTCAGTCAAGTCCATGACAGTGAGGAAGTTGGTTTTGACTCACATATGCATGACTGCCTCTTTCTAAGAAAATTGTGTGGCTGTCAAGTGACTCACATCAGGAGTAGAAGTTATGAGCTAACTTCATCATTCTTTTATTTTGCAGTTTTTGGACAGGAGCTGGGACAGGAGGGACCGGCTTCATTTGTGTGACCCTCTGCATTCGGATAATCAGCAGTGTTTCCCGATTGCAAAGGTGCTAGTATGGCAACTCTGCCCAATTCAAGGTTGTCCACCACGTCTTCTCCAAGCGGTGCAGCACACGTCAAATCTTCAGTTTTACTCTTGTTGGCCACTATTTGAATGGTAAAACCTATAATACATTAATTTCAATCCGAGACCCAGCATGTAAACTCCACAAACAAAAGTGGGGGGAGTTAGTTTCACTCATTCCACCACAGAAAACATAACCATGCAGTACAACCAAAGCAAAAACAGCCTGCCGCTCAGTAGAGCATGATCTGGAGTTAACAAAGTTTACCTGAGAGAGACCCCCAGCTGGAACACATGGAGAAGTCTGAGCGTGAGCAGGCTCACACTCTTCTCCACCCTCGTCACCATCTCGTAGTTGTCGTATTTATACCACAGCCAGCTGTAGACTTGAGCAAGCACCAATGATCCCAGGAGGAAGAGCAGCAGCAGACCCAGACACGTAGTCCTTTTCCTGCCAGGCAGGTCATAAAGTTATTAAAGGGAGAGTGCTTAGGTCCCTCCATTTTTCCTGTCAAACCAGATTCCAATATGTTAACTGCCTGCTACTAGAAGCTGTGTGCCGCATAGCTGTGTGTGTCCGTCCATGTAAAGCCTCATGAGTGAAAACTAAACAGGTCATGTTTGAAGGTTCAGTCTTCAAACATAACCCCTCCTTTCAAAACACTCCTGTAGGTTCAGGTGAAGTCAGTTTAAGTGAAAATAAAAATACTTGCAAGTTGATCAAAACTCAATCATTTTATTATAGAACACACTGAAACATGAGGTAAGAGATTAACAACCAATAGTGGCCCTGCTTTCTGGTTTGTGAATCTGTGACTTCACTTTGTATGAACACAATAATGTAACTAGGGCTGCATGTCATCATGTGATACATACAAACCTGACTTTATACTTATATAAAGTCAGTTATATACCAACCTCAACACATTTGGACACCCAAACTGTTTGGGACACAACAGTGTACTTAAAGCAGCTACATTTGGTTTTCCACATCCCAAATCTTAACACAAACCCTGTAAGGTGGTCTTCAATAGCTGCATGGCAGAGTAACAGCATAAAAGATCACTGGTGACCACAATCCAGTGGTCACAGGTAAAAAAAGTGGCACACAACATAAAACAGCCTACATTTATGTGTTGCTGTCATGCACCTTGCAAATCCAATTTCATATTTATGTCTATAAGTATTAGCAACATGGCCAACAGGGCAGTGACAAATAGTCAAATTTGATGTTCAAAAAATGTACTATTTTTAATATCTCAATAATGTTGCATTATTTGTCAAACTTGTCATTTTGGGAAGGCAAGATGTTCCCATATCAGCAACAATACAATCACTTGACCATACAGTTTCTATGGTAACTGTCAACTTCGACATACAAATATTTACAAAAATCTAGAAATTTTTGTTTTGATTGAAAATATATTGCCGATGAAAAAGTAGCACAAAGAGCCGACAGTCTAAAGTCTAGAGATAGAAACGAGAAGTAGTGCATGTTTGTCCCTGAGGCCATCAAGCGTGTGACGCCTCAGGTTCCTCTGTCGAGTTTCTGCCGACCTTCTGCTCCGAGTAAAAACGAGCGGCATGGCAGGCCATCCTTCTGTTGAGGAGCAGGGAGGACGGGGCGTCGTCGTGGATGGTGAAGTGTTTTAAAGAGACCTCTGCATCGGGCAAGTCCTCAGGCTGCCCTGGATCCCTCATGGGGGGCCTCCAGAGCTTGGGGTGGAAGCAGCAGTAGTAAAGAGCCTTAAATAACAGTCCAAGGAGGTAGGTGAGAGGCAGAGCGAGGAGCAGGGCCAGGGCATACGCCTCAGACAGGACAGGATCCCTGTAGAACCACCATGTGGCCAGCAGGATTACTCCATCTGTGGCCAAGAACACATGGTAGATGACGCTCCTGCCTCGAGTGCGACCCTCTGCTACATTAAACCAGCTGATGTACCAGATGAGCCCCACAGTGGCCCTGTAGAGCCACTCGCCCGCCACGCTGTCCATGAAGTCTGTCCTCTGTCGCCAGACCCAGAACATAAAGACGGGCCAAAGCATCAGAAAGTGGGCGGCGATGTACTCGGGCAGGACAGAAGCGAAGAGGGCAAGAGTTGCCACACGTGGCGTGATCAGCAGCAGGTTCCACAGGAAGTAGATAGAGGAAGAGCCCCAGCCTTGCTTCGCCTTATCTGGGAGGAAGGCGCGCAGGGAGCGGTGGTAGTCCACCACCATCCAGGCCATGGAAGTGGTGGATGCAACAACGCTTACAACTACAAAAACAGAAGTTGCATGATCAGTATAACCACCAAGAGGAAGTTGAAACAATTATGTGGTGTGTAGCTTTACTGTAATATGTAATATGGGATTGTTTCTCAACCACGCAACTCATTTTAAATCTAATCCCCAAATAAAAATCTCTTGTTTGAAGTGAAAGTGAATGGAGGCAGTAGCTCACACTGGACAGTCCTGGCCTTGTTGGTTCGCAGCATGACGTAGATCATGAGGGTGAGCTGAGGAGCACTTTCACAGAAGGTCTCGATGAGCCGGAGCATGCTGAGGTCATGCGTCAGGTAAACGGCGTACTCGGACCCTCGCTCTTTCCACCACCACACCCGGAAGCCTTGGCGGATGGCAGAGATGTGCCTACAGGAAACGATGAGGGCGTTTGACACTTAACATGACACAAACGGCTTAAAATAAAGCTGCAACACTCACACAAGTTCCCTTTTCTAATAAAACATGCACTTTGGCACGATAACAAGTGATGTCACCATATTGGGAGCTTTATCCATGGTTGTTTGCTCATTTTGCATGTATTCATTATTTCTACAATAAGCGGTGATACTGGATTGACTTGTTGCTGCACCAGTCAGATGTCGTTACACACGCTTGCCTGAGCTGCACAGGTACACAATGTTATGGGAAGAAACTTCTACAGTGGACATTTAAACTACCCTGTTTCTAACCATTCAAACCTTTCAATTGCAATCTAAAGAGAAGTCTACACTGTTTCCATCATATCTGAATAAAATGGACGTAATAGCATTGATGAAGTGACGGATAAATGAGTTTTTACACAGTATTTCTACGTTGTTTAAATGTAAACAATAGTATGAAAACATAACAGAGCTCAGCAACCTGCAGAAGAAGCCGAGCTGCATCACATGCAACAGGCAGGAGACCTTCACTCGGTCGCCGAAGAAGAGCACCGTGCTAAGTCCACTCTGATCGCCAAAACCCGGGAGCTCTCGGTCGTAGGTGAACCAGAACCAGCTGAACATTTGGACCACGACCGACGACAGAACCATGAGGCCGACCATCACCGCGAACCAGGGGAAGTCTCCTCGGCAATAAAACTCCGTGGCCACCCACAAGTCCGAGCACCAGTCCAACAGGAAGGTGCACACTCCGACCACGGAGAAGAGAAAATCGAGCCAGGAGTATTTCCAAATGCTCGAGGACTCCATGGCTGTTTGAGCCCGAGGTAGTTGCTCCAGTTGAGGCGACCTGTTGCTGTTATGCTAACATTCCGCTAACCTCGCGCACCTTTATTCTGCCCCCGTGCGCCTTCAGCGCCTTCAACCCGTTGCTGAAAACTTGCTTCCTCGATTCGTCTCATTTTGTTTAATACTGAATAATATCTAACACGGTACGAGTCAAAAGATATAAATAACCCACATGAAAGAGTAACGGGTTTGCAGCTTTGTCGCCTAGTTGTTAGCCCCGCCCACTTGACTTAGAACGGACGTAGTCACGCGTGTATCCTCACGCTGAAGTGGTTGTTTATTTTGAAAAACGGACGTAAGTCTTTTGTGTATCCTTACGCCAACCTTTCCCTTCTCAATACATTAAAGGCGCGTCCATTCTGAATGTAGGTGCGGCTGATTTGACCACGGAGTTTCAAAGTTTCTTTTAAAGTGTTCTGAAGACTTTTTATTCTTTTAAGACCTCCTTACTAAGGAACCCTCTTCAAACTATGTTCTTGATACATGGACAGGTACGAGAGAATTTGCAGGACGCTGTAGTAAAAACCAGACTCCCCCAGGATTTGAACTTGGTACTTCCATCGGGTGGATGGATGTGTTACCATATAACACCGTAGGAGTTTGTGAGGTTGCTGCAGCGCCCCGTAGTGGAGACAGGAATGATTTGCTTCTACTTTGTCATTTCAATGTCTAACCCTCAAATAAAACCAACAATTTCAACTTCCTTAAAAATTTGTCCAGTGAAAATTGTCCAAGTACAAAACATTTCAATGAACAGACAAGAACCCCAAGCAGCATTGTATTGTTTGCAGCACTGAAGGTTTGAAAGAGTGAAGGCACACAGGCCTTTGTAGATGGGAAACAGTATTGAAAATAACAAACTCATATATATGATCCACACACAAACAGCGGAATGTTAGCGTGTGCAAGTGTGCAACATTCAGCAAGAAACATCTCGAGACCAACAAACTATTTCAAGATAAGCACCAGCAGAGTTTGGTTCCTACCTGTTGCTGTCATCTGGCTGTGGGAAGCAAACAAGCCTGCTGCTGCTCCAGGTGAACTTTATAGAGCTGGGTTAAACCATCACTGATTGAGTGAGAGGGGGTTTCTAATTTTGAAGAGGTTTTGTTTCCATAGGTAGTCATATTGACAAACTATGACAAACTATATTGTCATTGTTATATTATATTTATATCGATGTATATTGGTAAACTGTAAATCTATATATACATGTGTTTATTTATGGGGACAAGGTCTCTGTTTGTATGTGAATGTGCCGAGCTTGGTTTGGTCCACACACACGTAGATCACCATCAGCTGTAAAGGCTTTTTAATCAACAAACGAGAAACCGCCACTAGAGGGCGCAGTGAAGGGACGAGCGCATGATACTGAAGGGAGATGGAGAGAGAAATGGCAGAAAATGTAACATTCAGCTGCTGTATTAATGCTTTGCTAATGGGGCGACAAAGCTTTATTTACTCTCACAGACCTCAGTGCCATGAATGATAAACAGACAGACTGTCAAGTGTCTTTTAAACAAACAACAATGTTATGAGTCACAATGCAGGTTATTGTTGTAAGATAAGATAAGAGAGATAAGATAAGATAAGATAAGATGAAATTTTATTATCCCGAGGGAAATTACTGTGCAACAGTTACAGTACAGCATGAAAAAACAAGACCCAGAAATCAGAAATCAGAAATCACCCAACTAGTGCAACAATGAAAAAGTGCAAGAACGGGCTCAGATCCCTATGTCCCAACCGTCCCACCTCGACCCGAGGTAGCTTTATTAAACAGTCCAATGGCCACAGGAAGAAAGGATTTCCTATGGCGCTCAGTAGTACACCTGGGGACAATGAGTCTGTTACTGAAGGTGCTCTTGTATGAGGCCAGCACCTGGTGGAGAGGGTGAGAGTACATTGTTGATTGTTGTTGTACATTGTACATTGTTGAGAGTTGATTGTACATCAAGAGGCTCAGTTTTGTCTCAGTCTCAGTCTTTATTTTAGGGAGAAAATAAAATAAAAACCTTTTTACAGACATTTGTTTTCATTTACTGGTTCATTTCCTTCCTTCCTTCCTTCCTTCCTTCCTTCCTTCCTTCCTTCCCTCCTCATTACTTTCTATATTATCCCCCCAATGTACAGCACAGAGGATATTGGCATTCCAACCCAGGAGAAAATCACATAGAAATACTACATTGTGGTGGGAGGAGCATAGGTTTGCTCTCCGCAGTGATGTTTGTCACGGTTTACAGAGAACCTGAATCTCTCCTACATATGATTTGCAGTTAATAATACATCGCAAAATTGCTTTGAATTCTCACCAAATGGTTTGATTGAAAACCTAATAATTTACTGACACACACCCACCATAATATGTCACTGTAGAAAACCCCTGTTAGTCTGTATATTACATTATTCATTATTATTACCTGTCTGCTTGCACAAAAGCCATGACACTGGCAGTTCAGCTCAGCATGACAGACAACAACATTATTGTTAAAAATACAACCCAAGTTGAGATAAATATTGCACCCAAAGCTCCAATAGCTCTGTGGCTCTGCAGTAATAAGGTTGGAACCATATTTGGTATCCCCTAGTGACAACATAAACATTCAGGATGTGACATGCATGTTTTGCTCAGCTACTTCATGAACATGGCTCAGTTTAGACAGAGCAGTATTAATCAACTTCCCCACTCTTCCGCCCAGTTCCAGCCTTAATCTGATTTCCTCATCCATGGCTGATGTTCTTTCCGCTATCAACAGTTTACAATCAGAGTCATCTATGTTGCTCAATCTAATCTCCAAGCTACGCCCCTGACATAAATGACCAATTTCCATTAACAAATTACCTTTGCTACACTTGAGGTTTATTTTTTGGTCAACACCTTTGTCTTTTTCCCCTCTGAGTGTAAGGTTCTTTCAAAACAATCATCTCTGAGACCAAGACTACAGAGGAATACAAGAACAGGAATTGTCTATCTTAGTCTATATAGTTGGTCTGGAGCTTTGTATTATCAATGTAAGTGTAATGTAACTATTCTGAGAACAAATATCTCAGAAGGCTGTAAATGTAAGGCCATGGTGTTTGTCTTTGCAGAGTTGAATCTCTAGTCTGTGATGTCACTGGGAACTTTTAGCTACAGGCTGAGACAGACAGACAGACAGCGATGGGGAAGAGGGAAAAGTCAAACAAAGGACTAATAAAGCTAAATACAGCACTCTTAAAAGGAATGATGTAAGAGAGGAACCAGTAAAACTCAAGGTAATAAACAAAACCAGAGAGGAATCAGTCTGCCCAAAGGTTTACGCTTCTTACATGTGTTTATCTGGTTGAACAGTTTGTTTATATTCACCTCTGGCCTCTTAAACCGTCCCTCCATTCTGCCAACTTTGTTTCAAACTTAGGTCATTATATAATCTTATAAAGGAGAACAAAATAACTGTGTCGTCTATTTTATTGCCCTTTTTTGCTGTGTGTGTTCCCTCTTTTCCTTCCAGTCTTTCAGCAGCACCACCCCAAGTCATTTCCACACTGATGGAGTGTAAAAACATGACAGGGTGGAGCATGAACCTCAGGGTGGGTGGCGGTTACTCTCATTACTTCAGTTTACCGCCTTCAGGATAATTGTGCCGGAGCAGAACTGAACAACTGCAACAACTGAAATCTGAAGTTTTACCTATTTGATGATATCCAGGTAAGAATTTGATCTCTCTATATATCTTAGTTTATAGAGACATGTTATACAGAGAGCAGATCTGAGTTCATCTGACTTTAATGTCCTATTTAAGCAGTTAATCTCTTATGTATGGCTGATTGATGAGTGTATTATTTAATGATTTATATCTGTAAATATGAATGAAGCTCAATGTTTTGGACGAGGGTCAGGTTTAGTTTGTTCTTGCAGCTTCGACAACATTGTGGATCACATAATGAGAAGCCTACAGGTCAAATCCTTCAAGCTCGTAAACTTAAAGATTAGATTGGACACATTTTGATGCTGCTGATGATGATGATGAAGGCATAGATATTTGATTTATGGCTTCAGATGCAAATAGAGGACAAAGCATCTCTGTTATTTGATGCAATTCATTTTAAACTTTAAATTCAATATTTGGTAGATTTTCATAGAGCAAACTTTGACTTTTGATTTTCCATCTTAAAAAGTGGCATTTTCCTTTCTGATCATTTTGTCTTTATATAAATTTTTCCTGCCAGAGAAATTTCAAACAAGGTTTCACTCTAAATTGGATTATCCTACACAATGCACAATGTGTAACACTTTAGTATAATTTGTTTATCTGACAAGGCCCAAAGGTCTAATCTACTTATTTACTCATAAACTACAGCGCCTATTATGTTATAATAGTTTCCTCTTTCCTTGCAGGGATAGATGATTGTCGGCTTGTAAACAGACAACCAGAACGTTTGAAATTATTCGCGCTACGACAACAAAGCAGAAGACATCTCAAATAACTGTTGGACAACCGGAATCATTCACTGAATCACCGAAATGTCAAAAACGGATTACAAGAGACTGGAATTCCTCAACAGCATCCTGAGCAGGTGCAGTGAAGTTCCATCCTGTAACGACTCCCAGTTGATTTACCACAACACCAGCCTCATCTACGAGTTGGACCTCCCTGGCGATGGGTCCCCGTGGTTACGAACGATGATCTCAGTGGTATACTTTGTTGTAGCCACTGCTGGAATGTTAGGGAACCTGTTAGTGATGTTCCTTTTGTATTCCACTCGCACCATCACCACTGGCACCATCAATTTCTTTGTCTTCAACCTGGCTTTGGCTCACCTACTCTTCTCCTTAGCTTTGCCCTTCTGGGCGGTGGACATTGCACTGGACTACAACTGGCCCTTTAGTTTGACCACATGCAAGGCCGTGTCCTTACTCACGGGCCTCAACGTCTACGCAAGCTGCTTTTTCTTGACAGCCATGAGTTTGACCCGTTATTGCTACGTGGCAACTGCGCTGAAACCCTCTGCTTCCCTCTGCAGCAGGTCTTGCACCTCCATAGTGACCACAGTGTTGGTCTGGGCCGCAGCTCTCATAGCTTCAGTACCTCGAGCTGTGTTCGCTGATCTCACCCACGTGGGAATCAGTAACGACACGGCATGTCTGCTCCGTTTCCCCGATGGGACGGGCTGGCTTGGAATAAACCAACTCCTACGGGTGGTGGTGGGCTTTCTGCTTCCGTATGCCATCATCATTCTCTCCTACCTGCTCCTGCTGCGCTTTCTCTGTCGCCATAACCTGAAAGGCAGCAACTCTCGCAGGAAGGCAGACGTTTCAAAGTCAGTGGCAGTAGTGGTGCTTTCATTCTGTGCCTGCTGGTTCCCATACAACGTCCTCTCCCTGTGGGGTGCCCTCATTCAGCTTGATATCGTTGATATCACTCCCTCCTATTTTTTGGCCCAAACATACTTTTTCCCTCTGGCCAACTGCTTGGCTTTCACCAGCAGCTGTTTCAACCCAGTTATCTACTGCCTGGTCCGTAAAGAATACCGCCTGGCTCTCCGTAATGTCGTATTAAAATTGGGTCTGGCTGTCATGTCCAAGGTCTGCCTGTATGCCGGTAAGTCTGATCAGGGACAACCGGCCATTCCTCTCAATAACATGGAAAGCCAGACGGTCCAGACTGACACAAGGAGGTTTGGGCCACAATCCACACTTCCATCAGTGGTTTCTGCTCTATAAAGCCACAGTTAAAGGATGAGTAAGCTTATTGACAGCATTATATAAGGATATAGATGTATCTCAGAAGCTGCATCTGAAGCCTTATTGTACATTGAAATGCTTTGTGCAGATCCTGTAGGCTATCCTGAGTGTTATGTGAGTGTACAGCTTTAACTGTGTCAAAGTTGATGTGCACAAGATGATGTGATTTCTTTTTTTAGTCCATACAATAATCTAACTTTGTCATGTGGACTTTTGTATGTTGACCTGTTTGTGTGTTGGTTTATCCAGACATGTAACAGTTTCCTTCTTTAATGTCATTTACTTAAACCATATTAAAAAATAGGTTTGGGTCTTTCTTCCAGCTTTCTGCTCTTTCCTATCGTCCATCACCTCAATGGGGTTTCTAATAAAATAACCTTCTAGTCAGATACACTCAATGAAAAAAACATCAGAATCTGTTTTCATTTGACGACCACAGTAAGTAAAAGCTTATGTGTAAAATTCAGCCGAGTGTGTTTCTGTAAACAAAACCACGTATGTCACTTTCAAAATGAGCTTTCAACACCAATGCTGATTGAAGTAATGTTTGTAGTCAATCCTTGCCGCTGAGACAGCCTGAGGCTTTCCTCTGGCTCGATAGAAGTAATTTAAAAAGTTAATTCGCTTAAATAATTTTCCACTAAACGGTTTCTCTCCTGTGTGGACTCGTGTGTATATTTAGATCTAACTGCCTCTCAGGTTTTTTCCCCACAATCACTGCAGCTGAGTGGGTTTTCTCCTGTGTGCACTTGTGTGTTTCTTCAGACGTAGCTGCTTTTAAAAAAAAAATCCTCTCCAACAAATATGGCAGCTACACGGTCACTCTGCTGCTGTTTGGCTTCCAAAGGCCCAAAGCTGTCAGTCAAAGTTTAGATAAGATGAGAGAGAGAGTGAGAGAGATGTATTCACTCTCTCTTGTTATTATCTGAAATCCGTCTCTTAGAAATTTTAGTGAATTGCAGAACATTGTAATTTTGTCAAAGAGGTTGTCATAGAGATGCGATTCCATTAACTGTGCCAAATTCAATCAAATTCATCCACTTCAGTTTTTGCCACCTCAGGAGGAAGACGGCTCACCATTGTTCCCCTCTTTTAACTTCATGTCATTCCGAGCTTCAATGGCCCCTCATAATGAGACTGAGTGGACATGTGATACATTTCCCAAGTCCTTGGAGTCTGACAAGTGTTCCACTTTCTACATTTTGTGTCCGTGATGTTCCTACTTGTCACAGTGCCGAAAACAAAAACAACAGTTTGGGTGTAAATTGTAGAAGAGCTACAGCGATCAGCCTGTTCCCAAGACTAAGAATTACAGTAGGAGGCGGTTAAATCATGAGCTGATTACAGAGACAAAGCTGCCCTCAGCAATTGTTTTCATACTTAAATATCATCTGTAGACCTTTTTATTCTAACTAGATTTTTCACTTCAATCCACGTGAGTTGAGACTGAAAGCAGTGCCATGGAAGCTCTGGACTTCGCTAATAATGAACAGAAACTGAGGTAGGTGTGTGTCGCGCTTTATCCAGGGCTGATTTAGATTAGAGAGCAACACAATGGGGAAATGTAACCGTGGACGTTACATTTGTATTTCACGTCATTGCTCATGTCGTCTCTTTGGTCCTGTTTCTAACTGGACTGTAATAAAGAAAATGAGTATTTTAAATTTAGAATTTGCAGGGAAAGGTGACCCACTTTATGTCTGCACGCCCTCGCAGGTGTCTTTAATTATTCAGAGGAAACTGGGCAGAGGTTCGCCGCTCCATAGAGACAGATCAACCATAAGAGCTGCAAGTCAACTATCAAAAGACACCAGGAGATGTCAGTCAAGCACAGGCACAGGCAACCACAAAGAGACATTAGATCAGACAGAATAAGGGAAATCAGACATGTATAGGTGCAATTCTGAACCATTCCAATGAATCCACATGTTCACGCTGTACACATCTGCACTGAACATAATCAGAGTAAAGTATCTGAAAGGAAAACAGTCGTCAATCAGGGATTTAATAATTTATTTCAATCACTCAGAAAAATCACCTGAAAAATGAATACATTCCCTTTGTTCAAACATAACAAATCATATCAATCAAGTATACTTACACTAATAATAAGCATTACGAGCGCAATCATACCTACAATATACCATTATAAATCAAATTTACCAACATTTTACATAATATATCCACTATACAACAGCGGGGGAGTCGAGGGTATGGCTTATCTGAGGGGCATGGCTTCTTTCAAAAGAAATGGCAAAGAAATGAAGGTCATAAATACATCCAGTAGGGCTAATTCAAGTCAGTAATCCAACTAGATCAAGTGTGACACAGTAGATTAATTGTGCTGAATAGCTGCCAAGAAAAATATTTGTTTCATTCCAAAAAATGCCATACATTGATTTGAGAAACATAAATATATATCGATTGATGTTAAGATCCTTTATTCCACATATACAGGTTATTTAATTTCATTTAAAATCGATTATGATGCCCTTATAAGGTTATCCTCTAAAATGTTACAATTCTCACATTTGGAGTAATAGATTGAATGACACACGCACACACAAAGTGAGTCTTATATACTGTAGGTGGGATGAGGGGCAGAAATCAACTAACGCAAAGAGAGTTGTTACCTCAGCATTTAATGTGCTTTCCATTCCAAAAAGTCTAAATAAAAAAAGTCTCACTAATACTTTTGGGCATTTGCATTTCACGTATATTAAAAGTTCTTGCGAGCAATCTCTTTTTTTTTTGTTCCCGGTAACACCTGAGAGTCTGAAACACCTGGAACACACCGGCCTTTGTCCCATAATGGCAATAACAGCACTGACTACTACTATAGCAAACAGTACAAACTTTTTAAAAATGGCCTTTTTTTGGCAGCAAATGTCAGAAATCTTAAAATAGCTATGAAGAAAATTAAGCCCGAGATTTTGCATCTGGTTAGAGAGAAAGAGATGTTTGGAGTTTGTTACTGTATCTTGACTGTGTGTGGACATGATAGGAGAGGTAGCATTCTGTACCACTAATATATATATACTGTATAAAGAGAGATTCATTTTGTTATAATTTCAAGAGTACACGGGTATATTGTATATCTGATGAAGGTAGTTTCAAATAATGGGGCTTCTTGATTGATTGATTGATGAAAGCACCACTGCCAGTCTGATCTGTGGTCTGCCACAACGTATGATTGGATATTTTGAAGAAGGAGTTTGGCTGCATTCCTTCATCTTCAACAGAAAGGTGCTATTGACTGAGCTTCTCCCACGCCAGGCAGCACCACTGTCTCTGGATGTGCGGCGTTATAAGCGTCGAGCTCCACCGCAAACTCCACACGCCAGTAACTGCCCACCCGTGATTTGAATACAGTTTACATAGAAGAATAAGATATACGTTAAGCTATTTTGTACATTTCTAGAACATAAACATAGAATTTTGTATCGTTGATATTAATCTTGGAAAAAAAGTATTCTTAAAGGCAAGAGGTTAAGATAAAGTATATCAATTATACCATTAAATCAGCAATGTAAATGATTGTGACCAACATAGAGTTAACCAACACACTGCTTATTAATTCATCACCCGACTACAAAAACAGATAATATACAAAGTAGTTTACAGGTCTTTTTGTGTTGGCATTGTTATTTTGGGCCGTAAGGCAGTCAGCTCCTATGCACATATACTACAGATCCCTGCGCTCTCTCTCGCTGTCGCCTCTCCTCTTTGTGTCCTTCCTGTCCGTCTCCTGTGTTATAAATGCAAAAGGCCATAAGCTGCCCTCTTCTGAAAAAAGCAGAAGAGTCGGCAGGTTGGGTAGAAAAATTACGCCTTTCGATAAGAAAGCCTCGTCAACGCTTTTTGTACATTTGAATAATATCTAACAGCAAAACCGACGTACTTTTCCTCGCGTTTTTACATTTTTTATTCTTTTTAAAGCACATGCAGAACTGTAGCACACCTATGCTTCGGATACATTAAACACAACGGATGAGTCACTACTCGCTTCAATATGATTTGTTTCTAGTAGCACATACGGTTTATAATCATAGTTATTATCTCTGTATGTATAACACTTTTTAAAACCAACCAAGCTCAAAAGATAAATAATAGAAATGTCAAAAAAGGTAAAGGGCTGGGAAGTCCCTACATTCTCAGGCTCCGAAGGCCTCCGGTTGAAGCGTTCCTCTGGTCAGATGGATCGGTTTTGGTGGCTGGTTAGGCTGGTTTGGACCTTCGCTATCAGAGGGCGTCAGTGAGTGAGTGAGTGAGCGAGTGTGCAGACCGGAATCCGCCGTTTTAATGAAATTAAAACGGTTGACAACTTTTGCCGCTCTGTTATAATGTCGTCGTTTTCAGATAGAATTAAAGCATTTGTCGTTTTCCTGTAAGGCTGTAAATACGTCATTACGTCCTCACCCTGTTTGCTGTAACCCTGTCAACTTTATAATATTATTATACACATTTAAGGTTAGATTAATTTAGAAAAGAGGTTGATATATCTATATATATTTATATATAACTGAGTACTGCTTTGACAACAAACCCTCCTGTAGTTGTGGCTGTACATTGTGCATCACAGCAGAATCTAACATACGAGATGTCTCAGATTTGTCCTTGAAGCCGTTGTGATGCAGTTTGACAGCTGCACCACAAAAGACACAAAACAAATCCCAGTTCTAGAGTTAGTGATTGAAAACATTTTGCCCTGTGAAGATCAGTTTCCTGCATGACTTGACTGTATCAGTGAGCGTAGATAAGAAAATGAAGACGAAGATGTTTCCTGTCTGTGTAGTTCTGTCACAGCGTCACTAGGGGCATATTGTGCTTGTGTTTAAGTCTCTTCTACGTTTGCCTGGGCCGCTCCAGTGAGAAGCGAGCAGCATACTTGTAGCACAGCAACCATCATCCTCACTCTTTTTACAACCCTTCATTCTCCTGATTAAAGAATGAAAACTCCTTAGGTTCGGTATTGCCATCGTTGTGGCATTGGCTTATATTCAGTTCATAGTGTGCAGAAAGTGCACAGGATGCTCCTCACACTACACTGATTGTCGACTCCTGGTACAGGCTTAGGTTAAATATGTGCAAAGATTTAAAGAACGGTGTGAGATGACGCTTCTGATCGTCCTGCTGGATTTACTGCAGTTTCTTTTCTTTCTTTTTTTAAAAGTCAAAGTCAAAGTCTTCTTACACTTGGGTGACCGTCATTAACTGTCCCCCAGTTTGTGGTGGTCAGGATCCTGGGTGGCCACCGTAGCCCTGGTTGATGGACTGAAGGGAGAGACAGAAAACAAAAAGACAATAACACATAATGATGACATCACACTTTGGTTGCTGTCACGAGGTAAGAACTCAAAGGGTCGAAAAACAAAAAAGCGTTTTTAGCCTCTGTGAGCGTCAATATTGAGCGGGTGTGTGATGGGAACACGGGAACCCCCGGCAACGGCTCACCGACTAATCCCACTTCCTCCAACATAAAAACTTAACTAACTTCACTTCATCTAAATCAAGCTGGAGCATCTGTGAGTCTGCCCCCCCCATCGCTCACTGGTGTTTGTTCTGCAGATCTAACAGGCAAACATAAAAAGTAGACCCAGAGAAGAATGGACTGTAACAACAAACTGAAATGTTGATGGTGACAGCGACAGTGGATTCTGTCTCACAGCTTGTTCACCCGCGTCACAACTCAGCTTACATGACGCCGGGTCCCTAAAGAAGCAGGGTGATGCTGCGGATGAGTCACAGTAGCCGAGGCTTTACGATGTCTGGGAAAGTTTTGCAGCATAATGACGCTCCTTTTTGTGGCGCATAACGACACTGCTTGTTAGACGAGATGGGCGAACTAACACGACCTCTGTGTTTACTCAGAGATCCGTTGCCGTAAGTGAGTGACAGAGCGACACAGAATGAACTTGGGGTGCTTCAGACATTAATGCAGCGGATGGAAATGGGCGAACTCTTTGCCCTGCGCTGACTTTGGCAAGCGTTGAAAGCTCAGCGTGTGATACGGCGGATATGCAAGCTGTTTAATGACTGATTTAGTGACTTGTAGCTGAAATATGAATGATAAAATAAAGATGAAGACACAGGCACAAACCTGGTCTGTGAGGATTCGAGGCTTAATATCAGGAATGGCACCCCCTCTCAGCTCATCTTCCACAGCCATGAGTCTGACAACAGGGAAATAGAAACAAACATACCGGTTGAGAAGAATATAGAACTAGAAATAGAAAAGCCGGCATTTTTTAAAATTGACTGTAAAATGATGTGGCCATATGATGATATTAAGTTCTGCCTATATTGATTTGGATTTCTCTACATTGCTTTATGGAAGTGTCGGATTATAGTTCAGGCAGGTCAAATTCAGCAGCTACAGGTACAGAACGAGTGTGTGTGCACTATAGTGGCTGGACTGACACACAGCGGACGGCAGCTTCGGGGCGCGTCTAACAAACCAACATCCATCCGTGACCCTGACAGCACGGCTGTAGTCAAAAAAGGAGGGGTTCCACTGTGACTGAACTGAAGGAGGTGTGATCTCTGGTTTACACCAACGTCAAATCCCCAAAAGAATGAGTAAAGAATGTAAACACCCAAACACAAAATTCAATGTCGTTCCACAAGCGTTTCCTCCAAGTAGGTGAGGTTTGGCCTGTCTTAATCTGAAGCTACGGTATTTACATTTACTTTTACACCCAAGCTGGATTTCACTGGATGATTTCAGGGAATTGGCGTGAATTGAATTCTTCCCCCCCGTTGTGTTTTTCTGTTTCTGCAACACTTTGGGACAAAATCTGGCAAAAGCTGCACGCTGGAGCTGCAGCGAAGATGACTCTCGCTCGCGTGACTTTAACGTGAGCGCGTTGGTCCTGAAGTGATGATATTAGATGGCGTTGGCATTGTGAAATAGAGGCGTGAGACCCAACCAAAACCATCATGACAAACAAACTTGGAGATGTTCAGGAATAATGAAAGAAAGAGTAGGAGATCCAGGTCACCGCCAGGAGGACCAATCACCTGTTGATGATGCCTTTGATTTGGGAATCCTTCTCCACTTGCTGCTGCTTCAGCCGCCGCTCGCTGTCCTCCAGGCGGTTCTGATACTGCATCAAGATCTTGCTGGTCTGCTGCTCCTGCGAGAAGAGTCTGTGCTCGTATTCCTCAAGCTTGCGGTGAGACATTTTCAGCCGCTCCTTCAGAGAATGGATTTCTTCTTCGTACTCCCTCACCTGAAAGAGGAGCAAACTTAGTGACTCGGTTCTCAGAAGGATTCAGCGTTTCTTCCGCATATTCAATGCTTTTTTTTTTTATATCACAGTTTATTTTAAGCAGTAAGTGGGCAGTCAAAGCTGTGGTGGAATCGTTTAAGACTTAAGAGTCTGCGTAATCATGAATATCAATGTTGGAACAGGCGATCTGCTTCTCCCTTCCATCAAGTGTCTAATCCGACTCATGCATGTTTGCCTTATAGATCCGTTTTCTATTTTAACCTAAAGCGTCTCACAGGAAATGAGTAAGACTTCTAATTAAAGAGGTGGAGATAAAACGTGTGGACCGACCCTCTCCAGCCGTGACTCATCCATGCTCTTGGAGTACTCCTTCAGCTGACCCTCGCGGTCCGGCCGCAGGCTCTCGATGTCGGCGGAGAGATGGGGCATGTTGGACACCCACGCCACGGTCCGTTCATTAGGACCTGTTGTGCTCAAAGTGGACTGGGAACCCTGAGACCACAGAGCAGATGGGCCACGTTTTCAATTCACGTCAGGAATATTCTTCAGTTGTAGTGTAGCAGAGTAGTGGTGGTAGTAGTGTAAGTCAGCCTCACCTGTTTATTAGTAACTGGTTTGAGCAAATGCTGCTGCGGAGGCTGCAGCTGCCCCAGTTGAGACTTCCTGGTGCTTTTCGTTGGCGTATCTGTGGAGTCTTCGCCGGCCGCTGGCGGCCCCTGGTTTTCTCTGGCCGAGCTTGTCTGGTATGGAAGTCCAGGCGCCGGGCTGTCTGTGACCGACATTTGTGCCTCTTGTTGTAGTTGCTGCTGTGCCTGCTGCTGCGCCTGCATCTGCTGCGCCTGCTGCTGCTGTGCCTGCATCTGCTGTGCCTGCTGCTGCGCCTGCATCTGCGCCTGCTGCTGCGCCTGCATCTGCGCCTGCTGCTGCGCCTGCGTCTGCGTCTGCTGCGTCTGCTGCTGTTGCTGTTGCTGCGTTGGCTGCTGAGGTTGCCGTGGTTTCTGCTGGCTGCCAGCAAAGTTCGTTTCTGCAGACTCGAGGAGAATGTTCCTGCTCTGGGGACGAACCTTCGGCGGCGTGGCTGTGGCGGGAGTGTTGATGGACCGCTGTGACTTGAGGTGCTGTGGGGGGGCCATGGATGTGTGGCGCACAGGATGGACAGTAGTAGGAGGCGTGGCCAAAGAGGCGGGGGTGCCTGTGCCCGTGGGCGTCTGAGAGGCCAATCCCATCAGGTGCTGCTGCTGCTGCTGGAGAGACTCCTGAGAGGACAAAAGGACAAAGACACTTCAAACCTTCTTTAAGGGTCGATTGATGTGTTTTGAGCCTATGGAAAGGTAGTATTGTGTGTCTTTGGAACTTGATTCAAAGACATAGATAGATAGATAGATAGATAGATAGATAGATAGATAGATAGATAGATAGATAGATAGATAGATAGATAGATAGATAGATAGATAGATAGATAGATAGATAGATAAACAAGTCCATCTGCATTACTAGGCAGGAGCCTTGTTATGTTTGTTCCATTAAAGCCCACGCAGCAGGATGGAAATAGCTCAAGACTACATGACAGTATCATTGAGTGCTGTGATTTGAAGCAGAGATGCTGTAGTAAACCTATCAGTGCGATAGATCAGCACACACTGCATGCTCCATCAAACCAGGGCCGAAGGATCAATTTAGCTGTTTCTAGTTGGTGAAAAGCTCCTTTACCACAGACAGGAGGTTAACAAATGAACACATGCAAATGCAAGCCAACAACACTTGGGCTGACTGAGCTTCTGTGCAGTCTTGACTCTGAAATATAAAAACGGAGGCCGTGCTCCTGTACACAGAGGAATAAAGTATGTAGCATAACAAGTGGCATCAGAAGCGCCCTTATGTCAGTGTTAAGCAAGAAGGGGCCATCTTCTAAACATTTCAACCCTTTTCATTTTTAACTGCAATCTGAGGAAGTCGACCATTACACCACAAACAATAGCACAGAGCGCCACAAAGGCCAGTCTGAATCTGACGTAAAACCAAAGTAAAACCAAGGCTATAAATGTGTCGGGAAAGAGAGAAAATGAAGCAAAACAGTCCAGCTGCCGAACACATAATTGGTGGCTGTGATCACAACATTACGCAAAGGAAGTGAAGGGATAATTCTGGGTTTGTGACGGCTAACATAAAGGAAACAGCTGCTGAAGTGTATTTACATCCACCCTGAACGCCACTGTGCCTGGTTGATAATCAACAAGGTCAAATTAATATTCTATTCAATCAAAATCTTTCACAGGGATCTTGTTGAAGTTGGTAGTTTTGACTCTGTTTCTTTGTCTTACGTCTAAAGGACTTACAGTCAATCTTGGTGCATGAGAGAACGGTGAGATAACATTCTGCTGATTCCTGATAAATGACGACACACATTTCTGGACATGTTGCACGTCATTACAAACACAAACGCAGCATTTTGATCAAGCTGGAGGCGATCTTACTGTAACACACACAGATACCTACCTGCACCTGCAGTGACAGCTGGTGCCAGGCGTAATCATTGCTCTGATTCTGTCGGGTGAAATCATCGCTGTAACTGTGTGAGTGGACGATGCTGGGCTGCACCAGACTGCTCTGTGACCGCAGGCCCGACAAGTCCTCGCTGCGGGAGAAGGCGCTATTGCCAAAGGCCGGCGCGTAATCGTGGTGGCCGTTCTCAGGCTCCGGGGCGAGCAGGAGAGGAGGGGGAGGGTGCTGAGACTGAGCGGGGGAGTTCTGGGCAGCCAGATGGAATAGCGGATTTTGGAAAGACAGGGGGAAGTGCATGGCCGCTGCCGCCTGCTGCTGCTGTTGAGAGATGGATTCCGTGGGCCCCCCTAGGTGGCCCATCTGGCTTAGCCTCAAACCGGAGCCTGCCGACCCCGTGGACACGTGCCCTCCCATGCGAAGCGGGCCGCCCAGGTTTCCAAAGCTGTGAGCCAGGCCGGCGATGGACGCTTGAGAGTTGGTCAGCATGTCTCCAACACAGTTCAGGTTGGAAATGCTGTTCATACGGGAGTCCTGCAGGTCCATCATGGACACACTCTTATTTACGCTGTGGACCTTGGAGACAAAAACAGAACATTTACTCCTACAACATTTTGATCCCAATATTTCTTTAAATTCAGCTTATCTAGAAGATGAAGAACATGTTTCCTTCACTGTCCTCTATAAACTGGAGCTGGAAAAATGGAAAATGTGCCTGTGATGTTTCAGGAATATTGATGCACTTTGTGTCCATTTGTAGACTTAAATGCCACGGAGACGGCCGCACCTTTGGGTCGGGTTCTGTGATGTCCGAGCTGCTGGTGCAGTACGCAGGGCTGGAGCGAGCCAGCGGCGGGCGGGTCACATAGAAAACCTCCCTGGATGAGCGCAGGTCTCGCTCTGCGTGGCGCCTCATGTTCAAATTGGATGCCAGGGATTCGACAGCTGAGACTCCGGTCGTAGGGGACGGCAAGCGGGAGATGTCAATGGAACTGCAGAGCCAAGCCGGGGGAAAACAAAATCAGACACATTTCACACTTAATCCAAGAATATGGACTATATCTGCTTGTATTTCGTATTGTATTGTAGACACTCCTGGCTTAAGTTGCTGAAATCTGCATTAATGTGTATTTGTTAAATAACCACCGAGTTGCAGTAAAGCCAAGTAGTTGAAAATAGAAAGTTGAGCTGCTGCACTTGTGCCCAATATAAAAGTGCTTGATAGGAGCGACTACCTAATGGCTGCAGAGGGATCCTGGGATACTTGTGCTCTTATTTGTCTTACTTAAGGGTTCCCTATTAAAGCAGTTATGTTGCATTGAGAGCAGCTCCCTCTTGGCAATAACAGAGTGCAGACAAGAATTGACACACAGTGGAAAGAGGTTTGGTGAAATGAGTCTAAGAACAGATGGTGCTTGGCAATTACAGATTGATAAAATACTTCAAAAGCCTGAAGAGATGCATAACCATTATCATTATGGACTCTTAGTGTGTTGTGTTTTCAACTGCACAATCTGCATATGACGTGTTTATTCCTCATTGTTTAATCCACCCACTGTGAAACCGTACAATGTCTTCATTGACTTCCTCTCAATAGCTGCATATTTTATGCAATTAGGATCTTACATAGAGCCTTGATGAAGATGCTGCAGGCCTTTACAAATGAGCATAACCCATCTAGGAGCTTGTACTTGAGGGCTATCATTATTAGACTGTTTATTATCTACCAAGCACACATTTTGGAGAAACTAATACAGCTTTAAGTGTAGAAAACCCTCAATACTGTAACATAAAACACTTATGTTTGATATCACACCAGAAGAAGTCACCTGTTTAAGTCACGCATCATGAGGCTTTGGAAGTCGGTGGACATGAGACGATTGAAAGATGGCCGGGAGAAGGGTCTGTCCTTGGGTCGGTCTGGCTGGTGATTGGCCGGCATGTGGAGCTGCGGGTTCCTCAGAGCTACGCTGATGTCGTTCAGCAGCCGTGGGAGGGGTCCCAACTTGAGAATAGCATCCTGTTTTGTAAAAAAGATAAAGGAATGCAAGATTGTAAGAGATGCAACACAGCCACTGCACACTGATCCGAACGTAGTGTAGATGGATGGATGCAGACTAAATTTCCTTCAGTAGAGTTCAAATCACTTTCAACCTCTGATCAAAACACATCAAAGAACCGTTTGATGTTTCAGATTCTTACAGTTCACCTACTTTGCTCAGCTGGCCCATGACTTCCCACAGTAAACTATGGAGCATGGACAACTCTCTGCCCAGGTCGATGTAGCCCTCAAAGCCTCCTGCGTTTCCACCTGTGTCCATGTTGGAGATCTCATACAGAAACTGTTGCATGGAGCCCCACTCCATCTCCAAGAACTCGTTCATGAAATACATGTATTCCTCCTTGGGTCCAAACCTGCAGAAATTCAGAAGAAAGACCATGAGAACAAACAGAAGATGAGAAGATGAAAAGATAAGGGAATAAGCAGGGATGTAGAACAGATGTACATGGTAAATGTTTAATCTGAATCCTGAATTAACGCAAAATCCTGTATTATGGAGTCCAAACTTTGGGATGTTGTTGTCAAATAGGAATATTACTAAATACATTTTTCCAATCGGAGACATTTTCTGCATGAAATAATCCACTAAAGAAGCACTCAAGTAAATAAAACAGCAGTTCCGCTTCCCTCCCTTGCTGTGAGACTTTACTTCCCACGATGTCGCCTCAAAGCCAATTTTCCCCCCATTTTATCACCAATTTTCGGAAGGTTCCCTCCTCTCTGCTCCACCAACAAACTCTCAACGTCTTAAACACAGATGCCAAAAAACGCCGGGGACAAATGTCTGGCGGCTGACGGACTCTGAGCTCGGTGTAGGTGAGGGAAACTTTCTGCCCAGGCAGGCAAAAACCTCCAGCCTCTGCCTCTGTGATGTCACTCTGCGTCACGCATCTCCCACCTACCTGGCGTGTCACAGCGTGTTGATAACTCTAAAAATAAACCGGATGTAACTGATTTTAAATGTTGCAGACGTCGGTGAGGGAAGAAGAGGACGGAGAAGAAGAAGAAGACGGTGACTCACTTGCTGAAGCTGGCCAAGTTCTGCATCACCTTGGCGATGAGCGTGAGAGTGCGGGAGGTGCGTTCGGCCGGGTACTCCTGCATCAGGTTGAACAGGGAGGGGGACATGATGGCCGGGCACATGAAGCGCAGGAAGAGGGAGGAGCTGATGAGGCTGTCGGCGAGGTCCTCTCTCCCGCGCTCAGCACATCTGGCTCGCCACGAGGCAAAAACTTCCTTCAGCTCCCGAGGAAATATGCTGAGAACGAGAAGTTGGGAGTCGGGAGAGAAGCAAAATAAAAACCCCAGCAGCTTCTTCAAAACCCGGAGGAATTCAAGGTTACAACATATGGTGAATCACCGAGCAACATCCGAGTCGTCTTATAACTATTTGAAAGCGTTCTCTGCTAACACACGTGAAGCAAAACTGACCAGAGGGAGTTGATAATTTTGCAGAGTAACAGTTCACAACACATGCGCAGGTTGGCTTGATGGTCAGCGAGGACCGACGGCGGGACGCGCATGGGGTCCACCTCGCAGTTCTCCTCCGACTCGTACAAGGCGCGGACGAAGTCACCTGCAAGTAGGGAACATCGCTAAGGTCAACATGTTTCCCCAGATGTTCCTTCAGACGGCACATCTTAAACATCAGCTGGCTTTACCGATGGCTTCCTTGAGGTATCTGTGACCGATCAGCTTGAGGTACTCTTCCACGGCCTTCGTCGCGAGCGTGTTCTCCCGAAAGATCAGATGCTCGCGGTCCATGAATCGATCCACCTCGCACATCGCCATGTCGGACAGGAACTCCTGAGGAAAGATCAGAGGTTTAAAATGGATTCTAAGGCAAAAGAAGAAAGGGAAGACGTTCACTTTTCTTCGTTCCTTCCTAGTTTACCTTAGTCTTCCCTGTGCTTTGAAGGATGTGCACCAGCGCAAAAGCCACTTCCTCTTTGCTTTTCACACTCAGCAGCGGCTCCAGCACGGCACACAGCGTCCTGTAGTTATTGGTGATGTACTCGGCAAATTCCTTATACAGCTCCATCGGAAGGATGTTCATGGTCTGATAGCGAGACTTGACTCGGAGTGAGGCGTTGATGACTTTGGTGCTTCCCACGCCGCCGCTTTTGGCCAAAACGCTGGACTGGATCACCGGGTACCACTGCTCCACGAACTGCCGGCCCGTGATGCTGGAGATGGGGATGCTGACCAGGCCGAGGTACGTGCTCTTCTCCTAGGGTTAAGATGGACGTGGATCATTTAGGAGTTATGTTAGATGAAAACTCTGCTGTGATTATGTGAGTGTTTAAAGTGAGATCTGGTATTTAAGTTCATAGTAAAACTGCATTACCAGTCTCTCATTCTGGAGTCACTTTAAATTAAATTAAATCCTAATTGAAATGGGAGGATTTTATAAAAATGTTGGAGTTAAATTTACATAAAAAAACTAAAACGTCTAAAAGTGAACAGTCTTTTAGATTTGATCGATTTATTTAAATTTCAACCAAATTAAAGTCAAGTAAATAAATTTAACGGGGAAATGCATGAAATGTTGCAGACACTACTGAAGAAAACAAGATCGGAATATTAAATATAATTCAAATAAAAATCTCTTTTCTAAATCTCTACGTTTACCTTGCGTCTTTTCTTGTCCGTTTCCTTGTAGAGGTGCAGACGGAGGCTACGGATGGTGGGCAGGTTGTTGAACTCAAAGTGTTCCCCCCAGAAGACGGTGTCCGTGCGGGGCTTGCTGGTGGTGCGGGCGTACAGCATGTCGTCCAGGCACAGCTCACAGTAGTAGCGCTTCTTCGCCGGGAGGTCGCGGGCCTCGATGATCCACAGCTTAAGCACATTGTCCGTCCGTCTGCTGTTATCCTGGAAGCACGGCGAGGACGTCTGTTATTGTATTATTACAGTCCTTGTTTGGAAACGTCCTTGAATATACAATCCAACAAGATTTCTTTACAGGTAGAGATTCTACATACAGGTAGAGTATATATAGAAGCAGGGAGGAAGTGGGTTGTTTGTGTTTACCTTGTTAGGTTTGACAGCTCGTTGCAGGTTTTCAATCCATTTGTCTCTTTCCGAAGCAGAACGGCAGGCAAAACATTTTGTTCCTGAATTGGTGGTTACCTACAGAGAAGAAGACATCTTGATTGATTTCCAATATATGGAAAACGAATATCATTTAAACCATCCAACACTTGGTTTGTGTTTTGGATTACAGCTTCATCTCACTTTAACCAGATCACTGTGTGTTTGTGTGTTATCGTGTTGCAGAAACAAAACACCTCAGCTATTTTTGTACACCTGCATTGTTTTGATCTGTGATTAGAACCTAAACTTCCAGAGGTTCCCAAGGCTCTGTGGGGCACAGGACAGACAAACTAGGCCAATGTTACGTACAACTACGCCGCTATCCATTAAGTGACACTTCACACACCTCAAAGCAGTATTCCTGTCCTAAAATGCTGGAATGAACGGGTTTGATTATGGCGTCTTCGTCCAAAACTAGATCCAAAGCCTCCGCCGCGCTGCTGGGAGAAAGTAGGGACTCATGGGAGTGGGACTCTTTGAAGCTCTGCATCAGACGCGTCCTGTGAGGGGGGGGGAGAAAAGCTGAATTTACACTTAGCATTCAATAAAAGACTTCCATATCAAATACAGAATGAGTCGCCGCAGCTGAGGAAAACCCTGCCGTTCACTTTGTGAGGCTGCAGCTTCTTTTGTCATTCCAATATTTCTACAGGATCCTTTTGTGATGAGTTTTACGGGAAAAGTCAAGACCGCCAGATTTTCATCTCCTCAGAATTTATATTTCAGTCTGTTGACTCAGCTCGTGCATGGGATGGACTGTTCAAGTGACTCACACACACACACACTTGGTGGTGTTGCCAATTTGATTTCCAATAGCTAAAATAGGAGCCAAAGTGTGCTAATATGAGATTAGAGGTGATGTTGATGGATCATTCTGGGTAAATGGATCAAAAATAGAGCTGATCAGAAGGCGTTCAGCATCCCAACAGTCTGCAGGGATGATGTCATAAAAATGACAAGGAGGATTAGGGCTGATATAAACAGGAGGTGGGACTGAAGGTAGAAAGGCGCGCCATGGTAGAGAGGGGTCAGCGGGTCAGATGAGGAAAATGATAGAGCGCAGAGATATGAGAGGAAAGGAGGGAAAGTAAATGAGATTTAAGATGGGAAGTAACCTCCAATGCTGCTGAGGGCCCCAGGCTGCCCTTTCGCTCCAGCTTTTGCTTTTCAGCCCGAGGTGCAGCAAATTGAAGGGATATGTGAGCCATTAAAACAGATTTGCTGACCGATCAAAAGCCTGGAGACGGACAAACTTCAGGCTCAGAAGCTCAGGTGTTGCTTCGGGGGTCAGCATGGCGGCTCAGAGGTGAGCGCCACATAAGGATTGTTAAGGCTCAAAACATTTGAGCGGTTTAGATGAGACGGCTGACCTTCACCGCCTTTCTGTACTGTAGGTAAACCAAAATATTGATCATGAACTGAGGAGATCTGAGGTTGGCCTGCTCTTCCTGCAGAGGAATCAGGGACATTAGTGGCTGAATCAAACACAGCCATTTCAATGAATTACTATTACTTTTCTCTTGACCTCTCCGATGCTACAATTACTTTCACTCGTGCTCACAAATACATCAATAAAGAAAGACAAATTAATTACCGGTCTGGATTGAACCCTTAATTATTGTAATAAAGAAAACTATGACAAGATGAACTGGAGGCCTGAGATCGTCATTCGGTGTGACTGGTTACATGGATGGATGGTTTAGTTTCAAGCTTAATAACATTAACATAATCTGACTCTCCGTATAGAAGAACAAATGCAAGAATTCATAGCTGGAAGCAAGAAAAGGGTTCAGTATTGTTAAATGGCAACAGGTATGAAGAAACGGCAGATATCGCAGGAAACAATGAGATAATTTAAGGATTTAATGCAGCCGCAGTGAATCATCTTCAAAACGCCGTAGGAAAGGAGGAAAAAAATCGTTGGTGAACCAAAGTTGGCAGCAGAGGCAGAGCAGCTGCGTCGGAAAGCTAGAGCGTGAAGTTGGATGCCGAGGGTTTGTAGCAAAGTCAACTTAACACTACTGGGTGAATTGAGCTGTGTGGGCCGAACTTGAAGCAGGCTGTGAAGGCAGCTGTGGAGCCGCTGAATGGCTGCTGCAGGGAAGAAAAAAATCATACTGAAGGGTGAAGACAGTTATTTTAATCCCAACATGAGTGAGCGCTGTCACCGCAGTTCACCCTCAGGTTAGTCACTGTTTGTCTTTGCGTCTGAAGGGAGCCTCTGTGTCGATGCTCGCCCTCATTTACAGCACGGAGGATTTTTAAATCTCCTGCTAAATGACACCTTCCACATCTGAGGGCGTCCACGTGCGCAAACCGGCCTGGAAACGTCCATTATGTAGGGAAAATGTAACATCAGCGTTACATTTTTACACTCCGCCTCCACGCAGCTCTGCATCCCCCCCCCCCCCACAAACCAGCGCTGTGACAGGAGTGTGTGAGGACGGCATAAAAATTTGATCACAAAGCAAACCAGGTTCCTTTGGGATCTGAGCTCAACCAGTCAGAATACAGAGCAAAAACACCTGGAATAGCATCTGGAATTATTAGAGTTGTTGCATACAAATCCTGTCAACACTACACAGTGCACATCCATGTAGGGCTATACTATAAATCATACACAAATGAAGTAGATCTCCTGTTTTGCAGCGAATTTGAAATGAACTGATCAATCAACACTTGGCATAAGAGTACAGATTGTGATATTTTCCTCCCCTAACTTATATGGTTTTGCTTTTGCAGGTCGTCACTTAACCTCCAAATGTCAAAATTAATAAATGTTGAGGTCATAAATGTCAATGTGGCCAGTATTAGTGTGTAGGCGTGTGAAGGCACTTTACCTCTCTTGGTCCGCGCTGCGAAAACGAGGTAAAATCATTTGCCGGAAGCTGCTGGTCCGGTCGAGCTTGGGCTGACTTTTGGCCCTCTTAATGGAGCCCTTCAACCTTCGATTGAGAAAACTCTAAAAGCCCCGGCGGGAGGAGAAAGGACAAATACAGATTATGTGAGCAGAAATAAACATTGTGTACTCGCTACACACTCCAATATATCCATCATTCCAAAGATCCAACTTCCAAATCTGTAACTGAATGCATGTAGCTGCAACAACGACAGACATTTTAAAAATACTGCTACGAAAAAAGCAATAACCAATGTAAAAGTAATTTCCTGTGTAAACCTTCCTTCCCGCTTTGCTTCCCCCTGCTTGTTTTTTTTTGCTGTTTACAATATTACACTGAGCGAAAAGAAAGCCAGTTTCTACCATGATTCCTCCGTGAGAACAAAGCAGGCGTTTCTCAGAGTTGCATCAGTGTGCGTCCACCTCGCTGTACTCACGGGCTGTCTGAAGGCCTGCGGCGTGGCGTTTGGAGGAGTCTCCATGCTTGAAGATCTGACCGAGGCAAAGCTTGCCCTGCGACTGCGATCTGGCGGGAAAAAAGGGCAAAAGAAATGGGAAATAAGCAGCCTGGAAAATGATTATAATTGTTATTAATTCACAAATATACACGTTTGTACACAGGAATTGAAAACAGAACGCCACACGAAACGCACTAAGTCTGCGCCAACAGCGACACAGGTTGATCATATTAATTTTGAATGACAACAGCATGAAACAGCTTTCAAAGCTCTCTGACGCTCATGTGTGACCTTTCAAAACAACATGAGGTCAATAACAACGTTCCAGATGCCTCCAACCAACTGATACAGGATTAACCATCAAGTAAGTTATGTCTAAACAATCTCAATGTCCTGTTAAAATAGGTCAGAAATGAGGTATAACCCATATACAATTAGCCGTTTCAGGTTCAGTAATAATGTGGATTGGTTATTTCACAAATTGAGCTGTTAAATTAGATTTCGCTGATTTAATTACAAGATTAGGAGGTAAAGATGCAGAAATGTTGCATTGTTTCCCGACAGCTCATTTTCAACCCAATTTAGAGGACGCTTTCATCGTGACAAAGGAAACGCTTGACAACACACACACACGCATCATAAGCCAGTGACAAGGACAAATGGCTACAGCGTCAATTCTCTCTTTTTTTCTATACACAGAACAGAACTGAACAATGCTGAATGAAAATGAAAATATGTTTGTGAGTCAGATAGCCGATATATTCAGACGCCATTCAAACGCTCCCGTCTCCACATCCGAGGGAAAATGTAGTCTTTACCTAAGATTTGGGTTTTTAAAGTGGTAGGCTGACCTCACCTGTCTGCATTCTGTTTGCAAAGTCACAATTACGCAACACTCAAAGCCAACGATGATTTTCTAGATTTGGTTGTGCAAAAGTGCCACGCTATTTAGGATGGTTGTATATTCCACTATACATATAAAGAAGCTAAAACATGCTCACAAGCTAATATTCATGTTATGATGATATTCTTAATTGTTTTTAACGACCCCATACCTACACGAACGCTTCCCTTCCTTCGTACAGACAGAATTAAGACTCTGTCATCTTAGGTTTCGCACAATCCCATAGCCTGTAAATAGGCGACGCTCCAGGTTCTATTCTGAATCCCGGCTAATTGTTTGGTATCCATGGAAACAACTCCAAGGGCTTGTACTTGAACTGTAGAAGATATTGGCACACACACACACAAACGACTCCACAATAAAGACGGTGAGAAACACTGTGAAACACTGGATTGTGTGGCGCACAACACAGCGCTTTTTTAGAAACACACACACACACACACACACACACACACACACACACACGTGCATGTTTTATCCTGCATGGAAGAGATTGTTCTCCGCACACACACCCACACACACAGACACACACACAGAGAGACACACACGGACATCCTGAAAAATACATATTTAGTCATTTTAGACTTAAACATCTCCTCTCTACTCAAACAGTCAGCTGTAACTGCGCTGCACTTGAAGTGAATGTGACATATTAGAGCCCATGGATGTGTTCACATGGGCTATTCTGAATGTAAATTGCTGTCAGGATGGAGTGTGTGGGCGGCAACAGCCTCTAGCTAACTGTGATACAGAGGGAGAGAGAGAGAGAGAGAGAGAGAGAGAGAGAGAGAGAGAGAGAGAGAGAGAGAGAGAGAGAGAGAGAGAGAGAGAGAGAGAGAGAAAGAGGAAGACTGCGAGTGGGTGTTGGAGAAACATACTCAACCTTTAGCATATAAGGCAGCTCTCTATTAATACACATTTTAGAAGTAAATTGTTTAAAATCCTCACTTTCTCCACAGGATGAACGTCTATTATAGGAATTGGAAACAAAAGATGCATTCAAACGAAAACATCTCTCAACAAAACGTGCAATGCCATAGATTATGAATTCTCACACAATCATTTGCCTCGTCCTATTCTCCATTTAGCCCTGGCGAAGTGATCTTTGCTGAAATCACAGGAGAAAATGTAAGAAGTGCCCGTGGGTTGGCTTACAGACGCGATTCATCACAAAAGAAGTGAGGCTTACAAGATTCCTTGTGAACAAAGTTTCACACATATTATAAAACTGTTCACAGCCCCGCACAGTTTCAGCTTGGACGGAAAGTTATTTTAAAAAGTTGAGAGTTTGGAATGTGTCCTGGCAAAAGGATGCCCGTGTCAAGTGGAGGACACTGAGCACCCGAAGGAGGACACAGCAGGGACGGTATAATATGCTGAATGGATTACATCACAGGAATCCATATTAACAAACCACTGCAGCTGGAAGTAAAGGAAACCTTATGCATGAAAAGACACAAAATGATTACAAAAGTACTCACTTCTAAAAGCTCAAAAGGTCATTTCTGCTATTTTACTTTTGCAGTAATTCACCTTGACTCTGCTCCCTTTCAGCAGATTAAGATTCATTTCTACAAACAACCTGAAAGAAGTGGATCTGTACGCAAATCTGCTCACATTTCTATCTCTTGATAGCAGAAAATGACTTTGATTGCCCCAAAAATGAAAGAATTCTGCAGTAAAAATGTAATGTCAATGTAAAACAGCAGCTTTAAACTCTCTGTATACTTGGTCATTTGGTTTTACGTCAATCCGCTAACATCAGATGTCATATTTAAGAGCCCGCTGGTGCCGCTTGGCTTAGGAATTTATGCAGCTATAAAGTGAGACTCCTTTCATTGCGTTTCCGCCCGTAGTGCTGATGGTACAGTCTGTGGCATTATACTTACTGTACTCAAGAGGTCTGACTTCTGTTCTCTTCTACCATCTGACTGCAGGGAGCCTCTGCTGCTGACTCACAGACAGACACGCCGCGGTAGATGTCACATTCGTGTCATATGGAAGTCGGCCTAATTGCTGTTTTCTTGACTAGTAAACAATGTACACACACCAACAGACCAGTGGCAATTAAGACATTTGGATATTTCTTGTTTTAATATGTTATGTCCCTAATTTAATGCTACTTTGACCACACACACACACACACACACACACACACACACACACACACACACACACTTCATTAAAGGTCATTATTATTTATAGACTGAATATAATCACTCACACTGTTTTGATGTAAAGATATGAGAGAGATTTGTTTGAATGATCACAGTCTTGAGTTCTCATTTTTCAGGCGTTTGAAAAATGCTTTCTGCTGTTCAACATAAGAACGCTGCCACAGATTTAGTTAGAAAGTGTATCATCTAAATTGTCCAGGACATTCTGAGAAGTTTTGAGTGAATTCCGAACATAGCAAAACTGGGAGTCAGTATCAGGTCTTCAAAAGGAAATCTAAAGGACAAATCAGACGTTTTTATTCCTTAACAGACTAATAATGTGTAGAAATATAAAGCGATTAGCTTACTTACTAATTAACTATTTTGCCAGGGCTTGTTTGGCCTTAGTTGTGCGATTTGTAACATATGTCTGAAAGCAACATCACTGATCCATCCCTGTTCTCCACAAGGCCTCAGGTCACGTTTCAGCAAGTTCAATGTTCCTTGTTCACATGAAAGATAAAACTGCTGAATAACCTGAAACGGTGAAGCTGCGTGCAGAAAGTGGAGGTCGTTCATTAACAGCGAGAGTTCCTGAAACAAGCAGCAAGGCGTGACTGACAGGAGGAAAACCTCACTGCATCAACACTGCAGCTGTTTCACCCGCCAACAGCATCACCCCAGGAAGTTTGACGCCATTTAAGAGTAAGCAGTGACTCGCAAAGATAAAAAAAAACGAAGATTCCAAACACGCTCGGGCTAACGGAGGAGCAGCAGCGTCATCGCACCGATTCTCAGCTAGCTTTTCAGTAGGTTTGGCTTTTATTTGCAGCCTCAAAGGGATCCTTTAATTGACAGGATGACAAATTTCAAATGTCTTGATTGTAGAAAACATTCTTTATGAGAATGTGAGGGAAGAGAATCTACAACTTAATCATTCAAACTGTACGGCCAAAGAAAATACAAGAAAATTAAATCTAAAATAATAAAATCATCAATCTACTTCATTTTAGAAACACTAAGAAAAGAAAAAAGCAGATCTAAAACCCTCAAATTTACTCTTAAGATTGCCAACTTCATTATTACTAAAATTCTAATCAATACCAAATGCTTGAAAAACTAAAAAATCTGTCATCTTGCCTCGTAAATGATTTTCTTTTACGGCACAACTTGTGGTAAATGGTTACAAATGACATTCAGCTACAATGCCATTCAACTGCAAAACTCCAGCATCCTAAAGTTCACTGCACTTTAACTGAACACCAATAAACATCTGGATGAGTGGAACAGGTCGGCGTGTGAGCTGAAAAATGAGCGAGTGACGCGAGTTGTTCTAGTCGCTCCTGTGCTATTTTTAGAAACAGCGGCGTAATGAAATGCATGTAAGAAGTTCAGACAAGGTGCTGCAGGGTTTGGATGTGCGAGGGTGTCAGGGGTGTGAGGGGGCAACGGGGGGGGGAACCTGGGGAGCCCGTGAAGAGATATTTTAGGAGGAAGGGCTGCAAAACCCTAGAAATAGGGTGATATTCCGCAGAGTAACCGCCCAGGAGGCCACTTTCAACATGTAAATACCGTTTGAAAAGCATGAAAACGCCTAAATACATAAGCAATCTCAAGTTGCCGTCTGTCACGTGTTGGTTTCCACTATTCCTGACGCTCTCCTGCCTGTGTGAAGGAGCCGTGTGCACTGTGTCCTTGTTACCATAGGAACGTGTTAATGGCGTGCTGTTCTCCATCCGTCTAACTTCCCTCACGTATTTGGTGATTTGAATGCTGGGGCTTCTAAACCCAGCAGAGCTACCACACAATTAACTTAGACAGCTGAAAGTAAAAACACTTACACATCTGAAAAGGTCCAAGTGCCATTTTCACACAACCGAATGTCTGAAAGGGAAGAACATCATCACTGCGGTAACAAAGGAAAGAATCATTTCTCCTCCGTCCCCCCAGAGGGAGCAGGGAGGGGTGCTTTCATGAGAGGAAGAAGACGTGTAAAGAGCAAACGAGTGTGACGAAGGTGCGAGTGAGCCTCTAGTGAAGGAGAGGAGCGGCAGGAATCCTTAATCTGAGGGATTTTGGTAGAGATTCATAGTAGGGAATAAAGCTGCAGCAGAGGAGAAACACTTCAGATTAAAGTTTCAGACAAAGGTGGAGGGGATGGATTGAAACCAAGGACTAACTCTCTGGAATCTGACGTGGAAACGAGTCGATCCCGAGTCAATCCAGAGTCAATCCACCTGTGAATGCATCCCGAACATAAAATCATTTCATGAAGTGTCGAGGCTTGGATGTTGAAAGGAATCAGAATAAACCGCAATTATGAAAATGACACTTGACGATAGATTTGAAATCATTCCTCCTACGTCATTCCATGATTTTCCTGACAAAATGCTTCATTATTCTACAAAACTACACTTCTAACCTGCCGATCATCACCAACAACATCGCCAGCAGGCCAAACCACATCAGAATAAGGCCTTAAAATAGGCACTTTACCAGAGCTTTGACACCTGGATCAAACACACACACACACACACACACACACACACACACACACACACACACACACACACACACACACACACACACACACACACACACACACACACACACACACACACACACACACACACACACACACACACACACCGGGTTTAATCGTCTGAAAATCCTCACATATCAATTACAGGCATGAGTCAGCCAGCTGTCATTTCTCCTGCTGTCTTGTCGCTGCTCACTCATGGGCTCATGTGGTTGATTGACAGAATGTCCAATTGGAATTTTGGCCAACATAAACAGGAAAGGAACGGGCACAAATGGCTTCTTTATAAGGTGTGAGAACGTAGAACAGGCAACCAGTGTTTTAAATGTCATGCAAACCAGGACGTTCATACATCTTGGATATGACATCGTACATTGAGAGGAGAGGCGTTTGAGGGATCGTGTTGCGTTCGAGGCCGAATCGTTGCGGGTAAGAAGATCCGGTTGTTTCTCTGTTGGGTTTCTGGCCACAAAAACACAGATTGGCTCAAAAATCTCATGGCCTGAGGCAGAACAAAACAATGGGTGAAGAATGCACGGTGGCAGCTTTCTGACAGCAAGTCCTTACTTTTTATAGAACATTTAAATAGATTGACAAAATCCTCTCCTCCTTGGTAGGCAGGGAAAGCAGCCCCTCTTTTGTGTTCCCACTGAAGATGGATGGACAGCAGCAGAACTGCAGCAACTTGCTTTTTTGGACTTACATCAACTCTCTGCAGGCTGTCAGGCAACCGAGCGGCTGACAACTGTGACTGAGTGGCGAGAAGTCCAGATTCACAAGGATTCCAGAACGATTCATACACGGCCAGGACTCCGGGCTTCTACGCTTCTCCTTTTTGGATAAAGTAAGAATTTAAATACATGTATAAGAGTGTTAACATCTTAATAATAAGTGGATACGTGTATGTTTGATCTGCTCTCACTACACAAAGATGCTACCTCTTGTCTTATGTTTCCTGTGTTAACACTCCAATAAACATCAACATCTGTACTTAGCAGTTAAAATAAACAAAGAAACTAAATTAAGAGTGACCGGTGAGTATTTTGCGATCAATACGAGCATATCAGGCACGAACGCTTAAACATTTCGTCCACTATAACACGCATTACCCCCAGTACTGTTAGTTTAATGGCGCCTGTGTGACACTGCACATCACAAGATATTGCGTAACTTGCATTTTGTTTTGAAGGAGCCTTCTGCTCCATCAAATCCTTGCAAGGAGTCGCCCATTTCCATTTTGTGCCACTTCGCTGTTTGTCCATATCCAAGGACAGAAAACCTACAGAACAAAATCTAACAGGAAAGCAAAAGTGTGATCATCCTGCGCAGAAATGAATCCCAAGTGTGGAATATTAATAATGCATTAAAACCGCAATTATATCATAATGATTCAAAATAATAAAATAACGTGGCGCAAACAGAAACACCCCAAGGATTAGTTTGTTCCACAGAATAAACCCTTTGTGCATGAAATCCACTCTGTGCCACTTTGCACTCGATCCACTGAAAAGAACATGGTGCGTATTAGGAAACCTATGTTATTAATTGCGCCTCATTAGATCTCATTAAAGCGTCTCATCAAACTGCTTCTGTGCCGCACAGCCGGTTCAACCAATGGGTCAATTTGCTCCTACACCAAATCCTTCATCAGCCTGACTTACTGAGAGGAGGAATGTCAATAGTTCTAAACACATTTCTCTTATATAACACGACTTAGAAGTACAAAACAATGCAGCCAAGAATCGGGCCTCCTTGTTCAAAGAGCAACGCAAGGTTACCCCAATATGTTCTACTTTGCTGATGTCCCACTTCTTTGACCCATAAGCACACTGTGTGTATGTGTACGCAGTGTGTGTGTGTGTGTGTGTGTGCTCAGAGGTCAGAGAAGCGTGTGATGCTCCAGGTTTGGCGAGGAACTGAACCTGGGTAACAAAAGGATGTGAAGAGCATGAAGAGCATTTCTGGGAGAGGAAGTGGAGACAAATTGGCTTGAGCTCCTTCACGGTGGCGACCTACTGAGAGTTAGTGAGCACCACAGATGTTAACAGCTGGAACATACACACACACACACACATTCCTGACCTACCAGCAATGCAAGACTCACATTTTAAAGAAGGCCAGACGCATTTTTCTACCGGGAGGCCGACTGACAGAAACACTAGGTTGAACTTTTGGCTGTGAGATTGGACCATAGGGACGCACCAACCCAAGTTCCCCCCCAGTGTTCCACCTCCCCCTGCCTGGTCCACTCACCCAGACACACACACACACACACACACACACAGGGCTCACTGATGATGATTCCAGAAAGATGGACAACATAAGTTACATGAATGGCTGCAGGACCAATTTGCTGGACTTCCACGACACTTGCAGAGGGCTTGAGCTCCTTGCCTTTTCAGGGGGAATGGGGTGTGTGTGTGTGTGGGGGGGGGGGGGGGGGGGGGGGTCGTGGGGGGCAAAGTGTACAATGTGTGTGTGTGTGTGTGTGTGTGTGTGTGTGTGTGTGTGTGTGTGTGTGTGTGTGTGTGTGTGCACTGACCTGAGACTTGGCTTCCACGCAAAAGGCTCGCGTTGTCTTCTTTCACAGAGAGGTGTATTCTATTCATGAGGCCAATTCTTGTTGATGGCTGGCAGCGCCGCTAGTGTCCCTGACCTCACAATCTATTCAATCAACAATACGAAGCTTGGCTTGGCTCGGCTTGTCGGCTGTCATACGGATCCTTCACCTTCCAGGGCTCAGTCCATCACTGACGCCAGAGCTTCGCCTCCAGCAGCGGCTGTGCGGTGCAGCTCGGCGGCTCTCCCGTGGTGCTTCTTCTCCTCCCTCTCTGCTTCTGCTTCTGCCCCCTTTCCTCCAACTCGGTTGCAATCCAGGAACTGAGCTGCGATCCCAATGCGGTAACGAAGAGACTCTCTTCTGGGGACGGCTTTTGTCATCTTAATTGTTTGTTCCGGGCGCATGTGACTTCAAAAACAGCCGCTGCGTCGCTTTATGATCTTGGAATAATGAACACGAACTGTTTTAATGCGTTTTTTTTAAGCCAATTAGTCCATCGCGTTTACATGCACGTTACTCTGCACATCAATCATACCGATAATTATAATGCCAAAAAAAGAGAGAAGGTGAAGCCTGTGGTCACCGCCAACTCTGAGCGGTGCTGTGCGCGCTAAAACGCATCACCATCAACGCAAACATGCACCGCTTTCCATCAGATCCCGAGCAGGCGAACATCTAAGCAGGTAGATTCTGATTTATGCACATTTTACGCGCCGCTTGCTCCTCAAGCCAGAGCGATTTAGTCTTGGAGAGGCTCTGTGCTTTCACCCTGCGCGGCACATCGGCGTCCCCATAATCCAGGAAAGGCGATTCCAGAAAAAGCGCCCCGAATCGACGTCCCTTTGCGCCGGCGAGGGTCCGAATTTGGGGTTTGGGTTTGACGGCGGTGAGAGAGAGAGTGTGTAAGAGAGAGAGAGGCGCTCGGTTGCTCGGCGGTGTGTCTCCTCGGCGGGCGGAGATGATGGAGAGAGAGAGAGAGAGTGAGGAAAAAGAGAGGCGCAGAAACCGACGCCCCCCAAAGGCAGCAGAGTTCCACCCATCGCCGTTTGTAACACCCCAAAATAACGCGACGCGATGACGGTTCGCCCGCCCACTGCGCCCAATAATTGCGATGTAAATGAGGGTAGAGTGCATCAGAAAGTTCATGCCGAGTCACCCAGAGAGTGCGTGGAGTGCTACGTCAGAGAAATCCAGCAGAAATGCTTTATGCAACGTTTAATTTGAAGGTATATTGCCTAAATTTGCACTCATTTAGGCAGAAAACTGTGAGTTTCTTTGATGCTTTGCTGAATTCTGCAGCAACAATCTCTCAGTCACCCCCACATATGAGCACACACACTACTAAATATAGCATTTCTACATGCATATATGCAGTGTGTATAGTGGATTATCATGCGTGTCACCCTCATCATCATCATCATCAGAAACAGAGACAGATTTTGGTCTCAGCTTATTTTGTGCGAGCTGGTCACTGACATTACAGCTGTCTCTCTCCCGCTCCGCTAACGAGTCAGGACCACAAGTCTGCCAAGTGCCACACACTGATTTACACAACGCTGCATGCAAAGGCCCTCGCACCTTCATGTCAATCAGGCAAAAAAAAAAAAGAGAGTTGCGTGTAGGAGAAAAGTGGCAGGTCAAAGGTCAAACTGTCTGTAATGTACAGAGATGTGGAGGCTTCAGGTTATGTAAATATGTAAAGCAACTTATGATCTCCTGCATGTCTGACAGAGATTCATACAGACTGTTACATAAAGGCCATGAGGAAGGAATTTGGTTCCTGGCTTTACATTTAATGATAAATACTGATAATTATGTGTAGTTCAAGTCTTTAGAAACGCAGTGACCGTATTAAAAATCCTAGATCAGTTGGATGTTTGTGTTTTGACATATTTATAGACTCCGGCTGTGACTTGGCTGTGCTTCATATTGGTTACAGCAGCGCAGCAGGATGATCAGCAGGTTCAGATTTGATCGCTCTAATCTGCAGAGATGCGCGGGACAAGCCAGAGGAAGAGAGTGAACCTGTGTGAACATCAGCAGCATCATCATCCTCCTGCCTGAGATCCTCACACGGGACATCGGACGACAGGCGATTAAAAATAGACACGGAGACGCCTGTGCACTGGAAACTAAGAAATCTAAACCCGGAAATGACATATACACCTCCGAGCTCTTTATTCTCAACCCTCTTCACTCACTCAGTCATTCTCCACACACACACACACACACACACACACACACACACACACACACACACTCACACACACACACACACACACATCTCCATGGAAACTGATAAGAGAATAGCTGGCCTCCAAAAAGAAGATATTGCCAAGCACACACAAGAACACTAATGGTCAGCACGAAACAAATTTCTGAAAAAGTCCATATCTGCTCTTATCGAACACCAAGAGGGAAGCAATTGGCATCGACACTGAAAACGGTGATGTGAGGCAATGCCCTCAACTGCTTTCACAAGTGGTTCCAAATCAACTTTGTGCCATTTTGTTGCGATCAGTCGACAGGCCGTTCAAGTTCGAATTCGCAAACGGTTTGACGCTGAAGAAGGAAACAATGGCGTGCAAAAAGAAAAAAAGAGATTCAAGTCGACGTGAAAGAGTGAAAGTTACGTGGATGCTGCAGATAACAGAAGAGAGAGGGTGGGCAAGAGACGAGGGGAGAGGACAAGGGAAGGAGTACTGCACAGAGTACAGCACAGTACACCACCTACACTTGTCTCCATGGCAACTACCACACTAGAACGAGTGATAATGCAGTTCCCCTCTTCCTATTCTGAAAACTGTTCAATTGGTACCATATGCACTGTGCAGCATGTGGGAGACAAAGCTATCAGTATGCAGAAGATACTAGAAGCCATTTAGCAGGATAACATTTTCAAAACGTCAAATACTGGACTTTGGCGTTGAAATCTTCCAGAATATCTATTTCACCGTACACGTAATATCTTCATTCCCTCAGAGACGCCACATTGGCCTGACACCCAATGAATCACGACCGCTTAGAGGGATAACTTGGCATTTTTGAATTAATGTGTTTTTCCCTTTTCACCAAAGCAAGTGTGTGTGGGCAGCAGCCGCTTCAAAAGAACCAACGTTGAGCTTGATGCAACCGAGGCGCATGATGGTAAATTAAATTCCCCTCATGCTGGCGTTTAGCTGCGTATGTAAAGCGATGCCACATTAGTTGATGAAGTCGCCTTCGTCTATTCTTTCCACTCATGATCCTGACATGGAGTCTGTGATCTGAACATGCTGCTCTATTGGGCCCATCACTGTTTGATTCCCTGTAATTACTTTGCCAAAATTCCACTAATTTTTGTAAATGGGTTTCATTCAAATGGATCCAGAGCAGAACATAGGCCGACTGGAACATCAGCTGGATAATTTGTTGTAATATTCAAGCTATTAGGTAGTTGGATTGGACCCAAAGGTGCTTCTAAGTGGCAATGCCGTTCCAAAGTCCAATCAACAACCTCTGATTAAAAACATTTGTTGTGCAATTGGATTCCAAGGTTGCGGATTCACAATCCTGTCTACGGTCTTTGTATCATCCCATAATTTTCCCACAATGCAACTCAAGTGAGCTCGGAACTAAAGCTGGGCTATACAGCTTCCGGATGACATCGTCTTTACGCAGAGTAGAGATCAGGTCAAGTCCAAACCCAAGTCCACAGATTCGCCGATGACCCCATTCTGTTTGCTTAGGTGATTGAACTATTTTGGAACTGTATTGAACTTTACTCACTGACATTTCAGCACAGGTCTGGAGCTTCTTGTTGTTGTCACAGGGCTGGATTTGGGCTGCAGACCCTGGAGAGTGATGGTGCATCCTGGTGACTCACTGTCTGCTCTCTGAAAATCAAGTCTATAAAAACACCTCAATCTATATACAGTACAGCTGTGCATACACACCACACACACACACACACTGAGGTTGAATCTTTACAGGATGAGTCAGGCTCTAGTCTCTCGTTAAGTATGTATACATTGACTTTAGTACTTGAGTACAATTTCACTGAATACATGTTTTGTTTGATCAAATCTTGAATGTAGAATAGTCGCTCACTATTTGTTCTAGATTTTCATTTTCACCGCTGTGCCGCTGTGGTGAATGAATCCATTTTGTAACGTCTCATTACAGCAGAACAGTGCGTCAACAATGTGGGCATGTGTGATAAATTCTATCTTGAGTTATAAGAAATATTGGGAAATTGTTTAGACCGTGTTAGCTACAGCGACACCTCCTGCTTTAGCATCAATGAGCTTCTTTTCTTTTCTTATTTTTGTTTTGTTATGTTTTGTTGGATTAAACCTGCTTGCTTCACCGCAGAACTGCTGCTATGTTCCTTCTGCTGCCCCATACATGAATCAGTTTTGGCATTTAGTGACCTTAGTGTTAGAAAGTTCTTATCGGAGATACAGGGTCTAAAGTGTCACCGCTCTCATCTGGCTGAACTCTGACGGTTTGTTGTGGTTGAAAAATACAAGTACATAAAGCAAACCTGAGTCACTTTGGAGGAAATGTCAGATAGAACCTTAGAATACAGAGGTCAGGATGTGGTCGGTCTGAGGAGACTCTTAAACTTTAGGGCTGGAATTCTTCCTCTAGTTGGATATTCTGTCACAGTCGTCACAGTATTTGACAAATATAGCGCAAGATGAGGCTGATGATGGGACGACCAATTAGGAAGCCCTCTAGATGGCCCAAGCTGCCTCTCTGTGTTACACCAGCACCGCCTATGTCAAAACTGAGACCATGTGACTGTGAAACAATGATACCAACAGAGGATGAGCCGTCATTGATGAAGAATGTTCATTTAAACGTCAAATCAGAACCCAGGTCTGTGTGCAAATACATAAATTACATCTTTCACTTGTTCTAGTAACATTCACACTTGTATTGCTCCCACATTTGTGCCAAGGATCTGATAGGTGACATTTGGAGAGATCCCTTTTGCCACACGTCTGCGGGAAGAAATACAACTTTGTTTTATTTTAGGCTAGGATCAGAAATTCCCTCACTTTCGAGGCTTTCAGCTGTTATGAAACAAGTGCCGTTACTGTGAGTAGAAGTCAGGGAACAGGGTTCTACATGTAATCATGCTAAATGCCTTTCCTCCTTCATGTGCTGCCAAAGAGCAGCTGACAGCTTAAGAACTGCAGATGAAGCCCAGGATTTGCTGTACAAGGACTGGCATCAGCAGCCTGGTTGCTTAGCAAAGGACAAAGACAGTTGACTGCTTATAGGAAGAGCAACAGGAAGTCAGCCTCAGTTCTGCCCAAATATCTTTGGCATCAATATAGATTTGGGAGATGTTCTTAGAGAGGCTGCACAATCTGCTGATGATTGAGCGGGATTTGTACCTGCAACCTGTACCTCCGTCACACACACACACACACACACACACAATAATTCCCTTGCAATTTCATCAATCTGTTTCAAGCATTTTATTCAAAATCAAGCATTTCTCAAACCTTGAAAATAACAAAATCAAACCCATTTCCTTGTGTGTGTGTGTGTCTGTGTGTGTGTCTGTGTGTGTGTGTGACCTATGTTGTGACTGCGCTCTGTTTGACAAGCATTTTCTGGCGAGCACCCTTAGGCGCAGAGGCGTCAAGTCCCGTCGTCCCGCCCGATGTGTTTGGGAATCCGTGAGCCGCCACGTATTTCCTGTACGCCTCTCTGATGATCCGGAAGGCTCGCGTGTTGGCGTACGGTATATCAGTGACCGGGTCTCTGTACAGCGCCGCTTTGTGCGTGACGGGACACACTTCCTGGACGGGCAGCGGGGGACTGGACTGCGAGCTGTGTGTGAACGCGGCCTCGAAAGAGTCGTCGTCGCTGAAGGTGATATAAGTACGAGAGCACAGACCTCCAGCCGGGTGCTGGGGAGGTGCGGTGGTGTTCGGTGCTGCGGTTTGAGGAAGATCCTGATCCAACCTTTGGAAAATAAAGGTGGATGTTACTCCTGCTGGTCTGTTTCTCTTTTCCTTCTTCATTTTTGTTCTTTGTTAGTCGAAGAGGGACCGGGCATGTTACATTGCAATATATAAACTTAACCCCATGAGGTCCGTCTGTCTGTCAGATTAGAGCAGAAACCTGCCTGTAAAGCTGAATATTGCTTCGTGGCTTGAGGGAGAAAGTTACCTCAAGCAAACACAACACCCGTATAGAACTCCTCTGAGAGCTCTATAGTCTCTCTCATTTACTTGCCTGGGAGAGAAAGAGAGGAAAACCTACTTACCCTTCAACATCCACGTTTTCTTCTTTTAAAATGGAGTGGGAGACTATTGGCATGAGGACGGAATGATATCTGATGGTCGGTCCTTCAAAACGCCGCTTCTTGTGAACTTGTTTCTTCTTGTCCGCCTCCAGTCGCTCATAGTTCTCTACAAAAAGAGACATTTTACAGAAATTAGGGATGGCATTATTTGAGTTATTGACGTGAAACAGTTCTATTTCTACTGTCAAACAAACGGTTGTTCCATTGCTTATTTCAGCGTAAATCCCTAGTGTGTAAACTCCTACACACAGCGCTGAATTGGTCCTTGCTCTCTCACCTAAAGAGCGAATGTTGAGCTCCTCTGTGATCTTGGCCTCGGCCAGCAGCTCTTCCTGCGTCAGGGGTCGGTCGCGGTGAGCGCCTCTGCGTCGCCGAGGGGCGTCTTGCCGCTCCTGCAAGCGCAGATTGGTCTTCCTGGTGTGTTCGCTGGTGGACTGTCGCACCGACTTACGGGCTAAAGATGGATTGCAGCAAAGGGAAACGGGTTTATGAAAAGATTTCTATGCTCTTTGACTCATTTTATGTCATTAATTATATTGTCATTTTGTGCAATATCTGTAAACACACTGAGGGCAAGCAGTCTTACTTTCAGCAAAATCCTGGAATTCTGGTGGAATTCTCCTTTTGAGCTCCACTTTGGTCTTTTCCGTACTCTTCAGTTCCTCTGAGGGTCTCTTGGGTTTGGGCTTTGCCACCTTTATAGGTTCCTTTAATTAATCAAAATCAGTTAAAAATACGTTTGTTCACCTCTCCACTCTTTCAAAACTCTCCACACACAAGAAAATGACCAATTAGACTGAACACCTGATCTACATTGTCTGTTTCTACCTTATAAGCTTTAGTGACGACTCGACTCTTCCGCTTGGGTGCGTCTTCCTCCTGGTCACTGTCTGGTTCGTCACCTTCGTCGATGTCAAAGTCACTGTCCACCTCATCCTCGGTATCTGAATGTTCTCCGTGATATTCATCATCTCCGGATTCCTTGAAGGGAAAAACAGAAAAGACAAACATTTGTTGACAATATGTGATTGAACACAGAATAACCTCTCACACCAAGATGGTGATTAAATAAAACACTTAATAAGCAATGAAGACAAGAATAAAGTCTTTATAAAGTAGATACTCTAAGCCTCTAAGGTTGTTTTCCGCAGTAACACTGTTGTGTTACATATTATTGTTATTTCTTTTCACTCACATCGTTGAATCCTCCATATGTTGTCTTGTAGAACTCGTCCTCTTCTTCAGCATCCAGCAGTTTGGACATGCGGTTCCCCGCAGTCTTTCGGGGCTCTCGACCTACAACCAGAGTCATCACTGCGATCTCTAAACAACACCAAATACAACAACAATGCTAAGGCTAGCTCACGCGGCTAAACCCCTTTTGTACTTGTGTTTTACAAAGATATTTTCGTGTATCTCGGCCACTGTTCCTTTAATCGCTGGCCGCTATTTATGCAAGTTAAGCTAAATTTTAAAATAGACTTATTTTGGTATAAGGTATGTTACCTATTCATTCTGACAATATTAGCTTGGTAGGTAACATACAGCTAACACTCTCGAGCTAGCCTGCTAGCTACCGTCTTTTTTGAACTAGCACTTCCGGAGCAACGATTGTTTTTCCGTTCACCCGTACTGCGCTGTGTTCAAGATCGAAAAGGCTGTAAACTCAAACAGAGAGAATTGAAAGGATCGGTTGAATTAATGTAAAATGTAAAATCAATATGATATTGTTGTTATTAGTAGTAGTAGTAGTAGTAGTAGTAGTAGTTGTAGTAGTTTATTTTATTTTATTTTATTTTTATATTGTTGAATAGAAGCAAAGGTCGTGATTTGAGAGGCGTACTGATGAGTAAGAAAGGGTCTCATGGTGATTGAACTAAATGAGCACACAAAATAAAAATAAAAATCACATACTGGAAAGGACAGTAACTTTATTTAAATAACACTTGTACACAGTAAAGTTTCTCATGGAAATAGAAATGTAGGTGCATTCCATACATTATGTAGAATAAGAATACTAAACACACACAATGTTGCAAGTGCAGTGTATGTTTCCACGTAATTGTTAAACATGATGCAAGATATTTGATATCAGTCTTATAATTATATAATTAATGTAGAATACGATCATTTATATTTTATTGTAAATCATTATATTTTTAATAATGATGATAATGTAAAGTAGTAATTTGATGTACAAGCAAATATTCTAAAAACTTCTTATAGTTTCATTTATTTTTTACATAAGAGAACCAACCTTACAATTTATTTCACACTTACTATCTCAATAATGTATCTAAAGCAGGTGAAACAGCACATCTAAATGAAGCATAATGCATCACCATTACAGGATTTGACAGTATGATCATTTGCACTGAAACATGAATGGATTATGCATGTGTTTATTTGATTTCCATGACCTAGCAAAGCTGCACACTACACTAAATGTTTACTTTACGTTAGACTTCTCACTTACTGACTTATATCAGTTTCATTGTAAACCTGCCTGTCTCCATGTAGTTGCCTTTGGCCCCATCTCCACCTGACACGGTGCTTCGGGGCACATACGCAATCGTGGCCGTGTGCTTCAGTTGCCCCTTGCTCTTACTCCAGAAGAACATGAAAACGAAACATATGGTCACAGAGCTGAGAAATGACAGAAACCCAATGGCTACGGCTATCAGTAAGGTTTTGAGATCAGATGGGAGTTGCTGAGGTTCGTTTACACCCGGTGTGCTGGATGGAAAGGTGAACCTGCCTTTGAGGCGGAAGGAGTTTTGAGGAGACGATGGAAAGCTTTGGACATGGAGGGTAATAGGCAGGCTATCATTCCCTGCTGCATTAGACGCCACGCAGAGGTAAGTGCCGCTGTCTTGAGGCTGTGCGTAACGAACCTCCAGTGAACCATTAATAAGAACCCGGATTCTACCTACGGACGATAGCGGTCTCAGCTGTGGGTTAAGCCAGGTGACAGCCGGCAGAGGGTCACCATCTGCACTGCAATAAAACACCACTGTGTGTCCCTGATCTATCCTCACCGCCTGAGGTTTATGGTTCAAAATTCGAGCCCGCTGACAAGTGAGCAGGGCACGAAGCGCGGTCTCGGACAAGTCTAGAATTTTCCAGCTCTGCAGCGGGACTGAGGTCGTGCAGACGGGTGGAGTTCCACCAAAGTTCAGATGCGAGCGTCTGCGCACCATCCACAGCAAACGGCAGTCACATGCCAGCGGATTGTTATCAATTCCCACAATTTCTAGGCCATTCACGGAATGAAAAACTCCCATCTCGAGTGTGGTAAGAAGGTTTCTAGACACATTAAGGAATTTAAGATGCGGCAAACCCCTGAACGCCTGAAGTTCAATGTACAATAAGGCCCCGCCAACCAGGTGGAACTCTTGGAGCCGCAGCAAGCCGCCAAGCAAGTTCCCATGAATGTGAGTGATAGGATTAAAGGACAGGTCAAGGAAGGAAAGATAGACGAGATGATGCAACGCGACATAGGGCACAGCACTGAGATTACAGTTACTAATGGTTAGAGATGTAAGATTTAATCCAAAGAGGCTGTTTCCTGCCAGGGTCTCCAGCTGAGGCCAGTGGGAGACGATGAGTTCCTTGAGATGCCCCAGATGATGGAAAGAGTAGTTTGGCAGCGAGACGATTCTAAACAAGTGGAAATGAAGTCTTGTCAGCCCGTTGAGTTGCGTCAATGCCTCTGTTGGTACGGCCGTGAGGTTGAACCCATCCAGGTGGAGCTCTCGCAGGCAGCTGAGTCCATTGAAAGCGTGGCGAGAGATGAAGACTAAATCATTGTCGCATGCTTTCACGCAACGCAGGGCTGCTAAGTCACGGAAAGTAAAATCGAGAAAAACAAGAATGTCATTGCTGCTAATGTCCAGCAACTGCAGTTTTGTCAAGCCAGCAAACGCTCCCACGGGAATAATCTTCAGGCGATTACGAGCAAGATGCAGAGTTCGCAGGTTTTGCAACCCGAGGAAGGCTTCTGCTTCAATTATGACCAAAATGTTGTCACTTAAATCCAACTCCCGCAGCTGTGTTAACGTCTGGAACTGCTGCTGCGCCAAAGCCTTGATTTTATTATCGGTTAAGTTTAGGAGTTTGGAGTCTTTTGGGAGCGCATTGGGCACTGTGGTCAGCTGGTGACCCGAACAGTTCACCTCCAGCACCGCCGTGTTACAGCGGCACGTCTGTGGACACGGCGAGCGCGTTTGAGATGTCAGCGTCAAAATTGCCGCCAAGAGGTAGAAAACTCCCCGGCACACCCGATGGCAGACAGAGACAGAAGTGCCCTCAAACATCTGGCAGCCTGCATGGGAGACAGAAAGAGCTGTGAGACAGAGGGAGAGGGATGATCTCCCCTGTTATCACATTAGACTGAGAAAACACTAGTGACGTCCCATTGCAACACACAGAAGAAGAAGGAGAAGAAGGCAGGCAATGCTATAAATATGACTATTAAAGCTTGTAACATTGCTATTTGCATTAATATTACACTTAAACATGTTATCTGTATTTGTATTCAGATGCAAACAGGAGGAACACCTGGTTAAGCATTACTAAGATCATCAGCAAAAAGCTCTGTGCAGCACTATAAGAACATTACAATTCACATAATGTCGCCATTCATTTACAATGCATGATCTGTTCATTAGATGCAGCTTTATCTCTCGTATACGTCGTTGCCTCGCAAAGCGACGTCTGCCGATTTTACTCACGACTTCACGGAAAAACAGGAAGCGGCCTCTCATTACAGGAAAAGCTGTCAATCTCCTCAAGGCCTGTAGACGAAACAACAAATGAAAGGAAAACAAATGCGGCATGGTGTCAGATGATATGAGTCATCCTCCTCAAACTGTGAATACCAATTATTTTCAGGTTAGAGGAATGTTTACTGTAAAGCGATGATACGTTCGTGTACGTACACAACAGTGACACAGCGGATGTGTTCGCTTTCAGGCATTTATCTGGTTTGTGACGTTTGTTTTGAGGCTGTATAGAGACGTAAGATGGCTTATGTAAACCATAGAAACCATGAAAACTCCTATTTAACCTTTTCTTGCATGGACAAGGGGGTGTAAAATGTGTTTAAGGTCATAAATTACCATCTGGAAAAGTAGAGGTTGAGCAAAATACTGAAATTATACACCTTTAACGTTTTCAAACATCAAATGCGATAATATCTTGGTGGTGCTGCTTATTGAGACACAAGCAAGTCTGAGGGAATGAAGGTAAACGAACCAGTACGCTGTGTTTTCTTCTATTTTAAATTTCAGGGGCTTAATTACGTTGCATGACCGCATAATTGCTGCAACTGGAAAAGCATTATCAGTCTCCAGTATCTGCAAGCTTCACCTCAACTGGACGGTCAGAGCCTTCAGTTTATGTTCGCAGGATAATCTCATGAAACAAGGACAACACAAGCTGCAGATGTTTGGCAGCAGCGAAGCGACAAAACGAGGACAAAAACAGGAGCCAATTTGTGGTTTGACTGCAGCTCTTAGAGATGAGAAATGCTAAACAAGCAGTCAACAAGATGCTCCTCTGTCACCAGGGGATAATGTTGGCTTATTATGCAAAAAAATTTAAAAGACAGGGGGGAGGTGTGAGGGCTGCCGGTGTGTTTGTGTCGGACATTTATTCACACAGTTTAAAAGCAGGGAGTAAGAGGGAAAAACAGAGGCGGCGTCGCAGCCACAACTCAATTATCGGCGGGCAAAGTCTGAGCTTGTTTGTTTCGGCTGTGGCGTCCATTATTCCATTGGATACTTTAGTGTTGCTGTATTTAAGTGAAGTACACGCTGTCACTGTGAGTGCAGGTGGCAGACTCGTTTCTGGGCGTACAGGCTGTTATCGTGTTCCTTGTGAGACATCGTACTGCATAACACCTCCACCTCATAACATTTAGATGTTTTTGAGTTGTCTTATTAATGTTTTGGTAAAGCTTTCAAAAAATATCTTGATAACATCTGCAGCTACATTTCGGGGAATGGAGGAAGACGCGGGCGATGTCAGAGTGGCCTGCTCAATGCTCGAAAATGACATAATTCCCACGAGCGCTTATAATACCCACAATTGCCCAGAAATGAGGCCGCATCCATTATCAAATTATGTTTCTTTTCAACCTTTTAACATCAAAAACACTCTGATGAAAGGCAACAAACCATAGGCTGGTAAGGTTGGAGGGGAGTGAGGAATAGGAGAAGGGTTTGATGCTGTTACAAACTGCCAATAGAGGGCAGTATAGCAGGGGGGGGGGGGAGACGTGTGCATACAAGCTTAAGAAATGTGTTGATGCTGTTCAGGTACAGGCATTATGTAACACTGCATGGACATCGCCTGGGAATAAAGTGCAGCGGTCACGTAACAGTTTATGGCTCCAAATAAATGTGATAAGACGTCAGTGTCTGGTAACGACAACAAGCGTCTCCACAGCAAAGTGTAAACCTGTAAACAGGACGGAAGAATCGCCTCATCGGAATGTGTGAGTGGCCGGTAAAGTGCTAAGAAAATAACACCTTCAAGTGTGAAACCGCCCTCAGTTTTGGCAGCTGGCCACGCGTTGTCGTGCATAAGCAACACTATAGGGCGTGCGACAAGAGGGAGACAAAGGAAAAGGACGAATATTTCCTTTTTAGAACATTACTTTCAGCTGTAATTACAAATGTGACATATTAAAGGAACCCATTTTCCTCCAGACCAAGCCTGTGGTTATATTTTGGGGTTGTACCTCATAGAATCCCTAAATGGTCACGCTTACATGGTCTGATTTTGGATCTAACGCTGACGCAACAATCCCAATTTTGTTTTAACGAAGCAAGCGTGCCGGAATGAGTGAAATCATGTCCAGATCCCATTTTTCTGGTTACAATGCAGTCTCCACACAGACGTGGAGCTGGAGACTGAAGCCGGTGGCACAGTCGATCCCCATGCAGAGCGATGAATGACAGAGGATGATCCCTGCTGAACTCCTGTGGGAGTGTGTGCATGCTTAAAAGTGGTAAATGTGCTGCACAAAGGTGAAATCACAGTCATCTTCAAAGAGCTGACAGCTGCGAAGGCTAAAGTACTGAAGATGGTGAACATAAAAGCAAAAAGGGAATAAACTAAGATGAAAATACCAAAGGCTGAAACTCACCGACTCGTCACTGGAGCAGGCTTGTCATCGTGATGGCTCCATTCTCACCATTGTTTTGGTTGCAAGGGTACATTTACACGAGCAAGCTGTCTTTTCTGAAATTGTCTATGACAGAGTGTCGAAACAACTTCAGAAAATGAAGAAAGCCCTGCAGGATGCGCTGTTCGGATTCTCCTTTGTACTCTGATTACAGAAAAATCACGCTTAAAACATTGAATTGTTCCAATATACGCCAAATGGAGCCGTGCACGTTTAGGAGAAGCACAGACGCACTACAAGCAACAACGACTCATTCTCCCGTTCTGAAATGTTCGCCTGCATGGAGGCAGCGTGTTGGTGTAGCTTGGTTCCCCTGTTGCTTCGCTGTCCTCATGGCAACAGTATCCTCGCTGTCGACGTGCCTGTGCTTGGTGCATGCTGGGGGATTATATGGACTTGCTCATGGCCTCCATCCAGCAAGCTGCACTGGATGGCAGGAGGCAGCCGCAGGTCAGCCAAATATAGAGATTCAGGAGTAACAACAGATGGGAAGGAATTTAAGGAGCGACATTTGGAAATATGGGGATAGTTTGCATCTCTTCGGTCGATCGTTGCATCAGTTTGAGCAGAATAGATCTCTGATTTGGACCAACTAACGTGAAGTGTGTGTACATTTTGCATTAAATTTGTTTCGGGAATTCCTGACCATCAGTGAATGAAGGGAAGAGTTACATCAATTAGTCCAAATGCTTCTGTTTTGTTAATGTCTTGAGCAACCTTGTGGCGTTGCGTTGGAGACCAGGTGGTGAAGACTCAGAGCTCTGTAGGGTCAAGGACGGGGTACTATTCTCCGATCCAATAATACGTTTTTGCCTCTCAGTCGTTAAACCATCTATCTATTCAACGGCTCCGTTTGACTTCATTTATTCAGCCTTACGAGCCTATAACAGGTATTCCTCAGTGCATAAATTGTGCATGTAGGTGTGTTTTGTGTGTTTTGCACCACCATAAAAGAAGAAATGCCAGTGCTGAGTCAGAAAAATCACCATCTGGTCCCTTGGATCCCGCGTTCGTCAGCACTTCTGTGTCCAAAAAAATAGAAAAGATCAGCGACCAATGTCAACGACACCCTCAAACAAATCAAGTCAAATTTGGATAACATCTTCTTATCTTTAATTATCATATTGTTTCATCATTGTTTGGCGATGCATGCTGGGATGTTTCTGCAGAACTGAGCTGAACCTGGTGGACTAACATTGGACCTGGCACATTATTAAAGATAACAAACAAGCAACAACAACAACTATCCCAAATGATGCTGACTCTGCAGAATGTAGAATTTATTGTATATTCTGTTTATTATGGGGCTTTCGCTTCTCTTTAGGTCAGCATCTCACTGGAACAAGACACATCTTTGTTTTGGCTTGTTTAACCTTGGCAGGGGTATGAACACTAATGAGTGTCCTCCCAGTTGAGCTTCTGTCTTTCCACCCTGTACCTCTGCTCTCTGCATCTGGTTGTAAATTAAAATCACATGATGAATTCTCGTAACAGATGCAGAGAGAAAACAGAACTGGATAGCCACTTTGTGTCAGGAGACTATGCTTCCTCTTTCAAGTGTAAGTCTTCTGTGGTTTATAAAACAGAAGTGGACTTCCTCCCCGGGACAGATTTAACCCGGCAGCGTTCATAGCAGCAAGGTAAATGTAATTGTCTATGTTTCTTAGATTGTTTCCCATGGCTGATATGAGTTACAGATTTGCTGAAACAGGCTCAGATAAGTATTAATTTCAGACAGTATTAATTTAGATAAGTAGTAATTTCTATTCTATTCTATTTCTTTTGGAGAAATGATGTCTAATGTCCCACAATAGCAGCATGTGGCAGCCTTCAATAGTTTGTACAAAGTCTAACTGGCCGATAAATAGAAAATGATGATGAATTATGGTGATGATGAAGATGATGGTGATGAAGTTTCAGGTTGAACGCCATAATGTGCACATGTGTACTGTTGTATTGAGTTTTCTGACTTTCTTAAGCTGAGGCAGACACATGGGCACATCGAAGGTTGATTCATAAGTTCTGAGCCTGAATCTACTCACCTGATTTGTCCCCGTAGCCTTTTAATCTACTCATAGACATGTAAAAGATATATATTTGTTGTTTTGTCTCCAATGATGTCCCCAATCATAGCTTAGGTTGTCATTTAAATAATAATAATAATAATAATAATAACAAATAATAATAATTGCTTATTGATTAGAGTGTTAAAAGAGTAGAGTTGGCTCAGGACTTATCAATCGATCATTGCAGATAGCTTTAATTAATTAAGAAATCAGAATGATGCATGTATTTGTTTCTTGTGTTTGGACAGTTTATCTTGTGCCTTTAATGACTCCTACCTGCTCATATAAGGTGTCTGATCTTGTTTTTGTCTTGGCAGGATGAGCTTCTTGTCTGTTGCATTGCTTTCAACCTTTTTGGTTCTTGGTCAGTCCTCGTCTGCCTTAGATGAAGAGTGGGAAGAGTGGAAAATTAAGTACCATAAGGTTTACAATAATCAGGTACCACTGTAGAAATGTAACTCTGTCTCGTGTCACACACAAATACACAATCACACACACACACGTACACACACAGTAAACTATCCTATCCTGTTGTCATCATGTGTTTGTCACAGACTGAGCTGGTCTACAGGCGAGCTGTTTGGGAAAAGAACATGAAACGGGTGCTGAGACACAACCAGGGAGCCTCAGGAGGACAACACAGCTTCACTTTGGGAATAAACGAGCTGTCTGATATGGTACCTTCCTGCTCCGCTGACAACACAACGTGATTCTCACTCCTCCGCACAGAAAACAGGCCATTTTTCGAGATATAGGAGCGTAAATAGCAAATCTTCCTCACGCAAACATGTTGACTAAACCCTGAATGAACATCTAATCTTTCTCTAACATTCATGTAGGTTTTAGATATGTATGTAGTTTTGTTATTCTCTATGTATGTGGACCGATATTATAGAGGAAAATCTAATATATCTAAGAAAATATGATGTTATATAAGGATTACAGACCAGAGTCCAAAAACTATGAAAAATATATTTACAAGGCTCATTTCAATGCTTATTTTTTATTTGTTTTAGTGAAGAAACACGACGCAGACATGATTTACTGTATGTGTACAGTAGGCTATGATCTTTCACTTGGCTCAGGCCTGTAAATTGCTCATCAGGTGTGAAACACAAGTGGGACCTCTAGTGGATAAAAACAGCATGACAAACATTTTATCTGTCCCCCCATTGATCATAGTCAGTTACAATGTCTAATGATAAATATTTTATCATAAAGTGAGCAATAGTACAACGTAAAGTAAAGAAGAATCAATCAAGTCTAACACACCAAAATGTGGAGTTTTACACATTAAAATATGCAATTATACTGATTAATGTCCAAGAAGAGTGAAGAACCGTTGAATGCTGATGTTTTAGTCATCATCTTTTGTGTAAAGTCAGCAGAGGAGGTCAATGAGAAGATGAATGGCTTAAAGATGGACGAACCCATTCATTTTCAAAACTGGACCTTGAAGCAAATGAGCCGCTTACCTGAGAGTGTGAACTGGATGGAGAGAGGCCTGGTCAGTCCGGTCCGAAACCAGGTAAGAATGCAGACAGATCAGCTGTTTGAAAGAGGAAAACATGAATAAGGATAAACAGATTTCTACTTCTTCTTATTCTAAAAAAGGGTCCGTGTGGGTCATGCTGGGCATTCAGCGCTGTGGGGGCGCTGGAGGGCCAGATGAAGAAACGAACGGGTGTCCTCGTTCCTTTGAGTCCCCAGAACTTGGTGGACTGCAGCGTTAAGGAAGGCAACCATGGCTGCAGAGGGGGCAACATGGGCAAAGCTTTCAGATATGTCATCGCGAACGAAGGCATCGACTCAGAGAGCTTCTATCCCTACAAACACAAGGTCATCCTCAGCACACAATGGAGACGTATCAGCAGCACATGTATAAGATATTTCTAGTGTAAAAGAAACACAAATAGGACAAATTAAATGAATAAGTAAGAGCACAAAATCTACAAAGAAACAAAAGGAAGTATGAGTGCAGGCATATTGACCATCAGAACTGTTGGTAACTTACATTTCTGTTTGTAGGATGGGATATGTGTGTACGACGCCAAAGGAAAAGCTGGTTACTGCTCTGGCTACAAGTATCTTCCACGTGGAAACGAAATGTCCCTGCAGGCCGCCATCGCCACAGTGGGACCAGTGGCCACAGCTGTCAACGCCAACCTGCCATCTTTCCATCTGTACAAAAGAGGTATAGATTTAGGCCTGATGTTTAGTTAAGGCACAACATTTGAAATATACGTATATATATATATATCATATTTACTTCTGTTGGTCAGGTGTGTATGACACACCAAAGTGTGACCCCAGGAGGTTGAATCACGCCGTTCTGATCGTTGGCTATGGTGCAGACAGAGGAAAAGACTTTTGGCTGGTGAAAAACAGGTGATTGATTTATTTACATAGTCAACTTTACACTGTACATATGGAATTATTCAATAGGAGCGTTTTTTTGTGTGCTCCTAGTTGGGGAACGTCGTGGGGTGAAGGAGGATTCATCCGGATCGCCAGGAACAAGAGGAATATGTGTGGAATCGCCACTTTTCCAGTTTACCCGACACTGTGACAACAAATCACCAATCAGCCAAATCTGCTTATCTACTTAAACACAAACTTGAAACTGGTTTAAAGTTTGAATTTCATCGATAAATCTTTATTTTTGTGACTCTTTTGGTCTTTCTAAATGTTTTGCATATGATCACGAGTTCCTTTTTTAATTAAATGAGTTTTCATTCAGTATCTGCTTGTTGTCCCTTTAACAATGTCTTTCATATTCTTGATTATGTCATTTATTGATCATAGATGCATAGAAATTGATATATTTAGTATAAAAATATTAATATGATGGGCCAGTGAACAAACATATGATAACATACCAAATGTTCTGTAGTTTGTTTTGGCTTGAGAAGTTTAAAAAGGGCAAATAAACATAATCAGCACATCATCATCAGTTTCATTCGTGTCTTTTACCTGTATCATCTTGCCACAGGCTCACTTTACTGTTTCCTCCACCAATGGCAGCTGTGGCTTTGCTGTGTTAATTGCTGCAGCTGCTGATGGAATGATTTCCAGGTGCGCAGTAGAGCAGTGGAGCGTATATAAAGCCTCCTGGATGAAGAGCAGATGGAAGAAAAGGATTTGTCCTGCTGCTGTGTGGTGGTGAAGTGAGTTCTGGTTTCTGTGGAGCGTGTGATCATTTGGTAACGCTGACCCTGTTTGCGTTTGTTTATCTGGTGATGTTTTGAGCTCTGTGTGTATGTGGTTTGACATTTAGTCACCAAAGTTACTTACGAAACTCTTGTTCCACTTATGCAGATATGTCTACAGGCCTGCTCTTCCTTTTTGTGTCCGGCCTTGCAGCTGCATCGACTAAACCAGAACTTGACCAACACTGGGAACTGTGGAAAAAGATGCATGATAAAGTGTATTCTCATCAGGTAGAATGATCATGAAATACGGTCAAACTAGCAGTTTTGTTTTGTGTTCTCGTGCATGTATGACATTGGGTTAATGCTCTTTCCAGGTTGAGGAGTCTGGTCGTAGGTGGATTTGGGAAGAACACCTGGAAATGATTAACCTGCATAACCTGGAGGCCACCTTGGGCCTGCACACCTACGAACTAGCAATGAATCACCTGGGAGACATGGTGAGCATGGCGCACGTCACTTGTGTCCGTAACTCGGAAGCGTTTGCGTTATTTTGCGTCCTCTCCTGCAGACATCTGACGAGATCAAGAACATGCTCATGGGCAGCCATGAGCCCACTGACCTGGACAAGAGTACATCTGAACTTCCTGAGGTCAACGCCTCCATCCCGGCTATGGTGGACTGGAGAACACAAGGCCTTGTTACCCCGGTCAAAATGCAGGTGATGTGGCTATGCAAGTTAATACTGAAATAGCTGCTGGTTTCTGTGCGGATTATACACTGAGGCTGTGACGGTAACTTGTGCATTAATCAAAGCTGAGATATTGACCTCTGTGGGTCCAACTGTGACTTGCAGGGCAGTTGTGGCTCCTGTTGGGCCTTCAGTGCCGTCGGCTCTCTGGAGGGGCAACTCAAGAAGAAGACGGGCACCCTGATGTCATTGAGCACTCAGAACCTGATGGACTGCTCCTCAAAATACGGCAACCATGGGTGCGAAGGCGGCTTCATGGCCAACGCCTTCCTGTATGTCATGAAGAACGGCATCGCCTCTGAGAAGGCCTACCCGTATGAAGGAAAGGTGAGGCCTTGGTCTCCTGTTGACCCCTTTGGGCAAAAATCCTCCAGGACTCTGGGAGGGGGCCTTCATATGCTCACTGACTCTCTTACTCCTCAGGTTGGATCCTGCAGGTATAAGGCAGCAAAGAAGGTTGCTGGCTGCACTGGATACAGGTTCTTGCCACGCGGGGATGAGGGGGCACTGCAGAGAGCTGTGGCCTTTATCGGGCCCATCTCAGTCGCCATTGACGCTTCCCGGCACAAATTTAGCTTCTACCGCCACGGTGAGTGGTTAATAGTTTCAGGTTTAGAAGCAGAACAAACTTGAGGAGGTGGGGGATGCAGGGGTTATACCATGTAAAGTCTGGCCTTTGCTGAAAAGAGGAACTGTCTCCCAGGTGTGTACGTGGACAACACCTGCACCTGGTACACTAACCACGGCGTGCTGGTTGTAGGCTACGGCACTGAGGGTGGACAAGATTACTGGCTCGTCAAAAACAGGTTGGTGCACTAAGGTGACTTCTATACTTTACTGCTCTTAACAATGCCCTTAACTTTTTCTTGTACTCGCTCGTAGTTGGAGTGAAAGATATGGCGACAAAGGCTACGTCAAGATGGCTCGCAACAGGAAGAACCAGTGCGGCATCGCCCGCTTTGCTTGCTATCCCAAAATGTGATCGCCAGCTGGCACAGACCTGGATGCACTGTCAAATCATGATTCATCAAAGGCATGAATGTAGTCTCTAAAGCTCTGCTGACAAAACTGAAATAAACAACTTGATTTCAAAATTGACTTGTGGGCTTTTAAGGATTTTATGATGGGTTTACTTTAGCTTGGAGCGCCTGACTGACTCTGCAGGTGGAGGGGAAGCAATGGCCGGTACATGAAGATGATGGGTGTAGGACTTACTTCATGGTTCATCAAGTTACAGAAGCCAGACCTTACCAATCAACCTTAAGGTATCTCACAATAGACATGCTTGAGCACTAAATTAAAATGTGCTGTACTGGGGAATGGGCTCTATTGTAAATGACTGGGGGTCAAATGACTCTGACCTCCATGACTTCAATCCCATGTGTAGTTGGTACCTCACAGGCTGCTGATGTCCCCTTGAGCAAACAAAGATACTACATCCCAACACGTACAGGTCCCATTCAAAATCAGGTGTCAGCGCTTTGACCTTATGAAGTTAAAACCAAACTGGTGTCTGCTGTAACAGTTTTTATTTCCATTATAATTTTCTTTGACTGGATAGTTAACAGGCACAAAAGTGCAGATTCCAGCATAATCAACAATTTTGACACAAAATAAATACAGCACCTTTTCAGCATCACTAAAATAATCTCAATATCCAGAAGTCATAAATACTGAATTTACCAAGATCTTTAGTCTTCATTTACAAAACAGACAACACACAATAGATTTGTCATATTGAACACTTTTTAAATTGTTTACCTTGATCTTTTGTTCCACAAATGCCATACTTGCACATACAAACATCTACAAGTTTCTACACACAGTACACTGATTTTTGAAGTGAACTCACATTTAGAGTTGAGTTTTCTCATTGTAATGTACAGGTAGAGTCAAACGAAAAGGAAACACAAACGTCCTGCGCTCCATCTACAGTGAGGGATTCTAGTTCTTTACAGACGAAGGGGTTTTTGGCGATTTGTTTTTGTTTTTTTTGGCATGGCTCGGTCCAGTCAATCCCTGAGGAGCGGGGACAGAATGGGAAAGATTCCTCCCAGAATGCAATTGGTCTGTTTGTTAAAAGACGCTGCGGTTTGAGGACGATCTACTGCGAATGTTCAAATTTTCTTTGATCGCTGTGCTTCATTCGGGACGAGTAGACGGAAACCAGGCCATAAAAAGTTGCCCATCCAACATTATCGACCCCTGACCCCCGACCCCTGACCCTTCGTCACGTGAAGCCTCCCTGTGTGGCGTTGGCTTTACTTTGACCGAATCCCATTACATGACGTGACGTCACTGCAAACGAAGCTAAAACTCAAACCATTGACCCATTTGATATCTTATATAGAGAGAGAATGAAAATCTACATATAGTAACATTAAATAGTAAACTTTAACATCTTGGACAGGAGCTTCAATCGACAGAGGGCGCTCTTTTGATGAGTTGATAAACCGCCGTCCTTTCAAATTAAAGGCCGACTTCCTGTTTTGCACAGGGAGGTGGGGAGGCTCCGCAATTTTTCTGACACTGTCCTCCATTTAAACGGACCCACGTGGACAAAACAAGTGTCAGATTCAACTCTTTACACACTGATTTGGCTGCACATTTTAGGCTTCCTTCACCTTTAAGTGTATTGCCCGATTTCCGGCCGTTTCTCACACAAGTGCAGGCGTCTCTAAACGTCACCTGGGTCCAAAAGGTGCACAAGGAGCACAGTCACCACTAACTTCCAGAACACACACACACACACACACACACACACACACACACTCAAGTTTCACCTATTTAACCCCACTGTGATCAAAAACAACCACGGCAAGCAACAAGTCTATGTCATCGAACAACAGTTAACACACTATTTTCTTGCTTTTAGACGAAGAACGGCTGGCATACAGGATGTCCAACAATTCAGACGATACGATACAAACATGCGTCACGATTCGGTAGAATATAGAAGGATTAGAGGTGAAGGTTAAAGTTGGAATTTGACGGTTTTGCTGAACGGTGGAACAGACTGCACTCTTCAGCTCCCCCTCCTAAACAATCTGAGGCCAGTTCACGTCTCCAAGAGTTTGTTATTATGGTTATTCTTTTATTTTCCCCGTAGACTGACTTTTATCAGCAAAAGAGCACCCGAGTCTGTTATGAAGAGCAACGCATCTATATATTATTCCGTGGTCTTTAACTAAGCGGTAATCATCGCGGGGATGAAAACGCCACAAAAGAAGAACGAAAAAAGTAGAAAAATATGCGACATATTTTGCGCAACACACAGTTTCTATTGATGCCTACACACACTCCGAGAATGACACAAACCAGCTATATAACACCAATAAGACTGGCAATCACTCTCTCTCCTCACACACACACACAGACACATACATGCATACACACACAGACACACACACACAGAGCTGCAGAGGTCAGACAAACTCCGGTAGTGGAGATACGATCCAAATGAAAGGAGTGTTTCTGGATTAACTTTAGGGGAACATGAGGGGACAAGTGAAGGAAACCTTGACACACACAGACACACACACTAGCATTTAAATGACTGGGCAGGACCGCCCGCGTCCTCTCTCACTGATTGTCCTCACACATGTGATGTACAACTTTGGAGAAATGATACTGAAGTAGTGATATGTATAGATTATGATACTCACACATCAACCCGTTGGTTATTTGCGAGTAAAGCCATATTAAAGTACTTGAGGATATTAGACTGCGGTCACTCTGCTTTATAGATAACATGAAGGAAGGACAGAATAGGAGCCCTTAAACTGAAGCAAACAAGACAATAACATCATCATCTGTTTCCCTTTGTGCTGCTGCCTGATTGATGAACTCCACTGCTGTTCAGACTTATCCATCCTCCTCTTTTTGGTCCCTTTTTGATTTGTGCTTATGAAAATTAACGTCACGTCATGACTTTAAAGGGCGTAACAAATATACTGCATGTTTTTCAAGCCTAAGCGGGGAAAAAAGTACATAAAATTCAGATTTTAAACGAGCAACAAAACAAATGAGTGACTCCAACAGATTTAACAATTTAAAATGTTGTGTTTTAGTGTTAGAAGAGAGTGAATGGGTTGCATGAAAGTGTGAGTTTAAAAAGGAATAATCCTGCCATAATAAAGACAAACATACATACATGCACACGCACGCACACACACGCACGCGCACACACACACACACACACACACACACACACACACACACACACACACACACACACACACACACACACACACACACACACACACACACACACACACACACACACACACACACACACACACACATTTAGCACTTGACCAAAGTCTGTCCCGAGGTTCCCGTGTGACGTCGTTAATGTAAACCTCATCATCATCGTGTTGTGTTTTGAGGTTACGTTAAGGTTTTAGACTGACTTAAGAGGACGATGATGATCTTAGTGGATGAAATTTGCGTTTCTGAATGAATCTAGCTGTAATGCTTTGATGTAGTGTCATAGATTTAACCTGAAATTTACTCTAAAAACCTTATCAAATGATAAGCAAAGACAAAACTTCTAATAACATCTACAAGGGTCAGAGTGCTTAAAATGGAACGTACCATTAACAGGTCACAAGGGGGGTGGGCGGGTTAAAAGCAGCATTGTAAAAAGAATAAATTTAAATAAAAGAAGGCTGAGGATGAACATAAAATAAGAATGTCGTGTTCATTTCTGACAATCATTAACATCCACAGAATAAATATTTCTCTATAAATGGCTTTTTTTTTTTAAATCTCTCTGGCCTCAACATCTGACCACTCTGTCTTTTAAATGTGTTCAACCTTGTAATTATGTGGACCGATAAAAATAAATAAATAAAGACCTACTGGTGAGCGCATAAATTAAAATCTTTTCAAACGCGCACGGCCGCACATTTGCGTGAAATGCGACGCGTTAAGAATGAACGCGCGCGCGCGGCTAGAACGAGGGCGGATGTGAAAGATCGGAGCTGTAAATTGTTGTGTGTTGTCGTAACGCAAATTGTTATTCTACGCCAGTGTGCTCGTCGATTTAATCGCTGTGGGTCTGTGTGCATAGTCCATATTTCAAAGGATGCTGAGCCTAAAATGGGGGTCTGTTCTCTTGTGTTGTGTCGGGCAGCACTGAACATCTCAGACGGACGTTCAGGATTCTTCTCGCTGTTTTGTTCGCCCACTTTCTCAGCTGTTTTCTTTGCTGCCGCCCTAGTGGTCGTTTTGTTTTTTACTGCAACACTTGGCCCCGTGTTTCAGGCAACTTGGTCGCCAGGAAGCTGCCTGCAGCGAGTGCGCCGGCAGCGAAGAGGATGGGCACGGCCTTGGTGATGCCCACGAAGGACTGGAAGATGCTGATGCCCAGGACGGCGGCCAGCTTGCAGAAGGCGTTCAGGAAGCCGAACGCTGTGGTCCTGAACAAACACAACACAACAAACACAAACTCAGTCGGGATTAGAGGCACCGAAGTGATCCGTGTTCCTCTCTCTGTTGTTATCCTTAGTAAAGATTCACAGATGTAACAGATATTAAAAACTTCTGCGTAGGGTATTGTCAACCCAGAAACATAACAGAAAGGAATTTGCTATTTTAAGTACAAATCTGACTTTTACTGTATGTGGCAATAAATGTGTTTTATAGCACACCAACAGAAAATACTAATTTCTACATTTTCTGTCAATATTGTTCTAAATCAGTTCACACAGTACATTAAACTGCAGGTAATTTGAAATGTGAACTTCTTGGGGCCTTAAATTGATGAATGTATGTATCCTGACAGTGATGGTTTTTAAAGTCTCATTTTCTGCACTGATTGCCAAATATATTGTACAAATACTGCATGCAATTTACTTTAGTTTTTAATAGAAGAGTTGGAACAGAAGATCATTGCCCTGGTACCTTTTGTCCGAGGGGTAGAGCTCCACCGTGATCACATCCAGAGCGTTCCACGAGGCGATGCTGATGCCACCAAACAGACACAAGAGGGCGATCATACCTGACTCACTGTTGCCAAACATCAGGAAGAAACAGCTCACACAGGATATGACACTGGACCCCGCTGTGTGAAATCAACAAAGACAAAAATCAATAGTTGCCACGGTTGCTGCGGAGTTGCCTGCAAAGCTCCAAGCCGCCATCTGTAACTTACCCAGCATCCTTAAACGGCCAATTTTGTCCATTAATAGAGCGGAGACAATGTTGCCTGGTAACACCGCCAACGTGCCAAGGAAGTTGACGAAGTATATCATGTAGGCATTGTTGAAGTCGTCACTGAAGTCCAGCATGCAGCCCTCCTTGTTGTGGAGGAATGTGCTGTTCGCCAGATTGCAGTCCACTAATCTGTATTTGAATAAATCTGAGGAAAGAAAGAGGCCATATTACTAATAAGACAATACGATCAGGATGATCTGGATGCTGTCTAATGTCTTTCTGGAGTGGATTTCTATATACAATATACTTGTGTTGTTAAGGTAACAGCAGAGGATGCAGCCCAAGGATGCAGTTCTATTGTTTCTACAGTTTTGCTGAATCACTCTTTTGTTTTGATTGTTATCACAATTCTTAGTTTTACTTTGATGAAACAACACCTGTCACATTACGGCCACTGTTATATCCACCACACCACACAATGAAGTGAATTCAAGAAGTTCTTTCAGGGTATTAATGCGCGGTAACCATGGAAACTGCTAGGCCATATCAGAGCATGCTGCAGCAATTCCTGTTTTTGTGAAATGTGACAAAACATAAATTCCACTTTGGTAATTTCCACCACTAGATGTTATCCCACTGGTCTGACTGAAAGCCTCAAGCAGTCCCAATTAGACATACAGTGTTTGATCCATCAGCCTGGGGGGAAATCTGCTCCTGATCCTGACAGAAAAATGTTTGAAACAAAGGATATACTATGAACATAAATGTAATTCTTTTGTACCTGTGTTATAAAACAAGCTTGCAATGAAGGTGCAATTCCTAAAGAAGGTGTGAGTGGAGGTGATGTCCTCAAAGTAGCACTCCTCAAACACAGAGTCTTCAAACACCATGGACTTCATCTTTAGGTTCAGGAACCTTGAAGACACAATTTTGAGATTTTACATTGTGTATTCACAAAATCATAGTGTATTACTGAATCCCTTCACTCTACAGCCAAACAACATCTCACTTGTCATTGAAGTAGTGTCCTTGGCGATGCACTTGGTTCTCCAGGGTGAAGTTAAAGGTGACGTGCTCCACTCGTTCCTTGGTGAACACTTTGGTGTGAGATTCGTACTCCTGCTTCTGGATGTATTTGATCATGTCTGGGAACCAAACTGTGAGGCCGTAATAGCTGCAATAAAGTGAGTCAGGGAAGAACAGATGAGCCTGCCAAAGTGATTGTGATTCTGAGTACAGCCATGGAAAAACAGAGTTGCCTGGAGGAGCATTTGATTGCCTTCATTTTACCTGAACGACATAGTGAACCAAACAGCCATGAGCATGAAAGTGGTCCGCTTGTATTCTTGGCTGAAGCAGGCGAGAATGTTACTCCGAATCTGCGACGTGGGAGAGAAGAGAACAGAAATGCATTTGCTGGCCATGTCAGAACGTTTTGGAAGACGCAAGACAAGACGTCACGCTCCGATTGCATTCTAGCTTTGGGGGACATATCAGCTCAAAGTGTCATTTGAAGGAACATCTAGACTGGTTTCTCCCTGGAGATTTGCTTTCGGGGAGTGTCTCCTTTACCAGCCTGCAGCACAAAACTGCAGATTCATTTCTCAGAAAACGCAGCTACATTCACTGTAGGAGGGGAGATGGTGCAATAAACTGTCAGCAGGTGGTACAGAGGCAGATTCATAAGGACGTGGGGGGAGAGAGAGAGAGAGAGCGTAGGCGTGCATGTGTACCAGCGCAGAGGCTGAGAGCAGATTATGGCAAAACATTGAGCACGACGCTGGTGAAGTGTTTGTTTATAACACTTGGGCTTTAAACGATATGCACCAATATGAAGAACACGTCAATAAAAGATGAGCAGAAATCTCCAGATTTACACGCCCAGACTGTAATTTGCTAATTTTCCCCCACTTCACTCACCTGTTGCGAGAGGCTGGTGAGCTTCAGCCTGTAGCGCTGCCAGACCGGCGTGTCGGTGCCGGTGTCCACCAGCTCGTCCATCTGCTTCACGGTCTTGATGGTGGTGACCTTGGATTAAAGAGCAGATGTGATTCAGAGGCAGAGCACGGCCTGCACGTCGCCCTGTGACAACGATGCTAAAGCAACATTAGGGATTGAGTGTTTTGGCCTTGATGTGCGTTGTTGTTGTTGCAGGATACTCACAGAAAACACCCTCTCTGGGTATCCCTTTGCCCGCATGTTGGTATCGTGAATGAGCTTCAGAATCATCCAGCCTTCGTCGTGTTTGCCGTTCTGTTCATAAAAGTGAATCAACGTCGCATTTAGAGGTAAAAACTGAGAAACAGGCCACATTTGTACTTTTTTTTAATGGTTTCTGCAATGATATCTGCAAACCTCTAAGTAGAAGCGAGGGCTTTCTGGCATGGCGCTGAGCGTGGCGATGGCGGCAACAGAGGGGAACGCACACACCAACACAAACACGCGCCAGCTATGGAACTGGTACGCCGAGCCCATCTGGAAGCTCCATCCTGTGATGACAAAAAAAAGGGAAGCAATTAGTCTCAACTTTCCACTGTTACCGTCGTGTATGAGGCGGTAACTTTCACACCCACAAATGTGAGACGAGCAGGTGCTGCAGTTTCTAGAACTTCACAAACTCAGGAATTAAGATTACACAGGAAACCTACCATAATGTGGGATTATGGCCCAGGCCATTGCAGATGCATATATTCCCCCCATCATCCAGAACATGCAGAGCCAGCTGAGGTGTTCCCCACGCTTCTCTTGGGACAGAAATTCCGAATAGTAGGAAAACACAATGGGAATTGAGCCTCCAATCCTGCAAAGAGCCGGACACAGATTCCTTATTAGCATTTCTGGACGTGAGGACAACAGGTTAAGCACAGGTACGTTAAGCACAATGATGTATAATGTGTAGGGATGTATGTCCCCATATGAGGACGCAGGTTCTCAGGAGGATATACGATTCTGATTTACGGGGTGTGTTTTCTAGTAAACAATGGTTGACCGTTTATGGCCCGTCTGCCTTCTTGTCACAATAATGAAGCAGAGCCTGGGGGCCGCAGATAAGCCGGCACAGAGACACTTACCCGACCCCCGAGAGGAGGCGGCAGAAGAGGAAGGTGCTGTAGCCCTGGACGAAGGAGGAGAAGAAGGAGAAGATGCTGTTGATGGAGAGAGAGATGAGGAGAGACTGACGGCGGCCTATCCGGTCAGCCAGAGCGCCCCAGAGGAACGCACCCACCATCATACCGAAATATACAATCAGACCTGTGGAGACGGAGACAGGAATGTTATTAACAACATTGATTGTGTTTATCCAGCTGAGTGCAAAATGGCGTCATGCTTGTTCGGTCTGCAGGTGTGGCTTACCCAGCATGCTTTTGTTTGGTTCGGACAGGCACATGTCCTTTTCGGCACTGGGGAGGACAAACCCGACCACGAAGATCTCTACGCCGTCCGCCATGAGAGCCAGGCCCAGCACAAAGTACAGGGTCCACTGGAACTTGCCGTGGCCGCACTCCTGCAGAATGGTCTCATACTGCTGGGCGAGCTCCTCCTGGTCCTTTCGCCTCTCGGCCTCGGACACGCCGACATCTTTGAACTGCGGCCCGCCGGCCTCGATCGATCCCGGCCCGCCGGCCAGGCTGCCTTTGCCTGACTCGGCTCTGGGAATCCCTTGGTACTCGCCTTCATAGATCTCGTCGTCCTCGTCGTGGCCCTCCGTGGAGTCGCTGTGGCCGCCTTCATCCTCGTTGGCTGCCTGGCTGTCGCCGCGGTAGTAGCCTCCATCCTGGCTCCCTTGCATGGGATAATCATCATCATCCTCTTCAAATCGGCTGTAGGAGCGTCTGCTGTACTCGTCGGTCACCCGATCTACAGAACGGCCGACTTTCTTACTCGCCTGTCGCTTGACTTCTTTGGCAATGTCTTTGGCACCTTTGATAAAGGCAGTCCGGTTTTGATAGCCTTCCTCCATCTTAAAGAGGCCCAGTAGATGTGAAAGCAGATAATGAGAAACAACTCAAAGGGTTTCACACAAAGGCCGAGTGATCGAGCTCCTCTGGGTGCAAGGACTCACAAATCAGCTGACTCTCCTTCAGTTAATGGGCTCTTCTTGTTATGTCTGGAAGAAAAACAAACTAAAATGAATAAATCTCGAAATGCGAAGTTTATACATCTATAATTTTAACAAAACATGCACATGAACTCACACCTGCAATGAGATTGAGACCAAACACAACCAAGCTGATGATAGAAACCTTGGAATTATTGATTTATGGTGAAGTAAATGATCAGACAACTCTTGATAAAGTATAGAATCTGTTTTATGACCTTATCTGTGGCTGAATAAAGCAAAAAAAACTAAAAACTCAATTATTTGTACAGACCAGCCCTGATTTCTTATTCATTTTGCCACCCGTAACTCCTGACAACCTCTTAATGATATAATTAAACCCTTCACCTGTTACATTTCCTGAAGCTTCCCTCTAATTAAAGGGAGAGACAACGCCCCCCAGGATGAGGTAAGACGTTTCAAGTGTATTTCTCAGGTTGTGTAATAATGTCTACGGTGACTGGACTAGATCTAATGAATCTGTTGAGCAGCAGCGTCACATCTACTTTAGAAATAGATTTGTTAAAGGTTGTTTCAGGCACTGCTGATCAGCCGCTTGACCCGTACTCCAGCATCACCCTGCTCCCCAGGTTGGTGTGCAATATCCAAGACGTCACTTTGGATTTGTGATGCTGCGCACAAAATGAAGCAGCAGGCATTTAATGAGGACATCAATGCAATGTTCAATTTGACCCCCCCAAGTCAAAAACAAGGTTGAGGTACTTTTTCATTTAGACTCAGCTGATCTCTTAATGCATTATAAGGACACTGAGCAAAGAAGAAAACACACATATACACACACACACACTTGTTTGTTTCTGCTCCCGGTCAGGACAACCTCCATTATGTAATCCAATAATTAAACCACTCTTCTACTTGTTCTTCTACTTGTGGTGTCTGAGTACATTTTCCTGCTGGTACCTGTTTACCAGAGTGTCATTTGACTATTTGCCTATTGAGGTATTGCTATTTTCCTCATATTTTCGTCGTAAAAATGATTTTCACTGCTCTATTTACTGGCATACAGCATCTCCTTTGACTCCTGCCCAGAGCAAACTGACTCATCCAGGCGGCATCTTTAAGAATGGGGCAGCAGGCTGTTTTACTATCAGCAGGATGAGCATATTTACTGGCAAAGATCAGAGGATCCCCAGCAGGCCTGGTCAGCACGGCTAAACTGTAGGACACTAAGCTATTAATATCTTGGAATGAAGCGCGACAATTATTCAGTGTCTGACACAAGCACACACACACAGAAGAAGTTAAGACGTGTATGAATAAACATCAGCATATATATTCATACAGATGTACCCAATAATAGGAGTGAAAGAATGAATGGAGCTGCTTTGTTAAAAATGATTTGCTGCATTTAGAAAGCAGAGCTCAATATTGAATAATACCCTCAGTCATACTAATAATGAAACCAATAACTAATGGGTAGCAATAACAGGTATCAATATCCTCAGGGTGCACTGCTGACATTGGCTCTGATTTAATTGATTTCTAATGTAACGTGTTCTTCTAGCTTGAGTTCTAAAACACTCCTTATCGTAATTTGAGTATTATATGAGTTTTTGTCAGCATCCGGACTGGTACATTTCCTGATAATATCATTGATTGACGATAATCGATTAGGAAAACAAGATCCATAAGCTTTTCATTCGTGGTAATGATATTACACACACGATATTGATTACGTAATGCAACAGGTAAGCGACAATTAAATAAACCACTTTGAATGGACATTTTGTGTTTTCTCCACATGGAAAACAAAATTCAATCAAAAGGAAAATGTAATGAACATGGCGGTTGAAAGCATCTCAGGCCTGATGATGATGATGATGATGATGATGATGATTCCTCTCTGTCAAATAAAAAGCATCGATTTCTACTTTTATTCGGTCTTAAATGCATCTGAGACAGAAACGTCGCGCTCGATCGTCGCGTTATCGGAGCGTGAAAGATCTCAATCGGTTGCGAAGTGTCGTGATCAGTGTGGACACGTAAACGCAACACGACAGAACCAACGAGCAGCAGAGAACTGGAACGGATTTGATAGATTCATATATACGATGCGTTTATATTTTGTACAGGCTTGTAATATACATGTGTGTGTGTCTATGTGTGTGTGTGTGTCAGTTATTCTGAGGATGTAGCACGCAGCAACTGGCTGAGCGTAAAATTTGGAGACGGAGGAAAAAGATGGAGCCTCCAGCGCCTCAGTGTTTAAAGCGCTTCATCAAAACGATTCTTTATCTTTATGTTACCGGTTACACTGCGTTAATCACGGCCTGTAACGCTGCTAAACCAGGCTGATGTGTGTGTGAAGATGATGGATGGGGGGAAAAGGGCCCTTATCGCTCACAGGCCACCTCACACACGATCACACCCGCGTTAAAGCGTCATCTGCCACACACACAACCGAGCTCTGCGTGTTGACATCGTGCCGATTGCTATTAAAACACGCAGCCGGTTTTTCACGACTTCTCTCGGTTATTAACCCGCTGATTAGACGCACAATCCGGCTTTAATCGCCGCATATGTGGCGTGGAGAACACGCCCATCGCCCCTTAACGCGCAAACCTGTCGCTTTAACGCTACGGGGGGTAAATATCAGCTCTAATCAATCGGGTGATTATTTGCGTTAAGATGGCCTCACCTGGAACGCAGCGCGATGATCCCCGTCTGCAGCCTGGAAACGATGCCCGGCGATGATGAGGAGGAAGAGGAGGAGGAAGGTGCGAATGAGGCTGTGCAGTTCGGAGTGGAGACGAGTGCACGCCATCCACACACACACAAATACACACACAGTGATGCGCAGGGACCCCTCCCCCCCATGCGCAGGAGCACATTTAACGCTTTCATATCTGTATCATTTGGCGCATATCTGCACACAATTCTGCGCTTTCCCCTCACACACACACACATTGGCTGCAGTACTGATGCTTTTATTGGCATCTGCCGTCAATCACAGATGCTTTAACCATAACGTCATAAATGCTGAATTCACGCTAAATATACGGGATTTCCCCCCATCACACACGCATGCGCGCAAAACGTTTCTTATTTTCAATCAGCCTCGATCTCTCTCTCACACACACACACACACACACACACACACACACACACACACACACACACACACACACACACACACACACACACACACACACACACACACACACACACACACACACACACACACACACACACACCAAAATTGCGTGCAGAGGCAACAGACAAGTGCAAGCACGCCTGACTCCTGTTGCCATGCCAACTACATCCATGCCATTCTTGGAGCGTTTTCACTGCATCAACATCTGTTATGGAGAAAGGAGCGTTACACGTCACCACCTGCATCTGTAAATACAACTGATGTGTTATGCTTTGTTGACAATTTGGCAGAAGTCTAGGAAACGAATATATGCTGATGTGGTTACCATGACAACGCATATGATGGGATACTTTTGGCAAACCGAAATCCTTTTATGAGGGGAAAAACTCAATAGATTGGAGCAAAACCTGGATAAATATTTAATATTGGAACAGCTTAGAAAAGTCGTCACAAAGGCTCTAAACTATCATTTCTCCGGCATTGCGATTAAATCTCTGAACTGAGATCGCCTACTAACATTGAAAGTCTTGCGTAATCAATTTTGATCTCCTTTTAGTTTGGACTTCCCAACGGCATTCCCTCTCAGAAAACTCTGGAGTAAACTACTGCCGATCGCACACAGAGCAAGGAGGGACCTAAACAGACGGACGACCAGCAAGATATCCAGATAACAGAAGAAGGTGTACATGTAAGTAATGTGACAGGATGACGTCATGAGGACAGCTGCTCTAACAGAGACAGGAGCAATACTCTATGTGAGGAAATTAACATTCCAAAACTTGTACTAAAATTTTAATGTGTCCATAACCAGGACCATTATCTGTACAGTAACAAAAAAGAAATTGTCATCAAGTGTTGGTGAAATAAGTCACAATCATAAACTAAACTCAGATGATTAAAACAAACGAAGAAATCCTGGATTTAGTCCTGGAATGAATCACGGCGGCAACGGCGCTCTCATAGGAACCCGCGGCAGGGCGCCGGGGGGCCTGGGGGGCATCGGGGGCCCTCTCTGGAAGCCGAAGGGGGGCGGGCGGGGCGGTCCGGCGCCGTATCCGGGCGGCGGCATGGGAGGTGGGGGCCCTCTCATCCCCGGGGGCACAGGGTGGCCTGGGAGCGGAGCGGGAAGAGCAGAATGGTGAAGTTGAGCCGACTGAAAACTGTACAACTGTGTTCTCATGTCACTGCTGCTGTACTCACCCATGGGGGGTCCGTACGGCGCTCTGGGGGGCATGCCCATAGGTGGGGGAGGTGGCATGCCGGGGGGCGGCGGTGCCCTAGACTGGCCTGACCCCGGGGGTGCGGGAGGTGGGGGCACCATTCCAGGAGGACCGGGAGGAGGCATGGGCATCTGAGGCATACCTGTGTGACAGAAAGCATATGTGTGTGTGAGTGTGTCTGTGTGAGAAACCTACACACTGCTCCACCTGGCATACTTGATTGAAGAGGACACCGATTACAAACTGCCTCCACCCACACTCAGGAGACAGAATCGTTACCCATTAGCTTTGTGTCTTCGTGCACCCTTCACTCCCATTAACCTCCATTACTGAAGCGTGAGGACAAACAATCGTCTGCTCGCGTTGCAAACTTCAACGCAACTCTCCGCTCGGAGCCACGGGCAAATGGGCTTTAAAACTCGAGCCGAAGGAGCTGTCTTACCTGGATGCATGTTGCCGGGGAAGGGCGGCGGGCCGGGGGGAGGCCCCGAGCCGCCGGACTGCGGCCCCCCGCCCATAGACATGGACATGTTGGGGGGCATTGACGGGGGCATCGATCCCGGAGGAGGAACGGGAGGGAAAGCACCGGGAGGAGGCATGCCTGCACAGAGAGGGAAGGTCAGGGAAGGTCAGGTTAAATCAGTCGAATATAATATTTCCTTATCACCACATGAATAAATCAACATGTTTATCATCCGCTGCTAAAAGATGCATGAGTCAGAAGTACACACAACAAAACCATCAATCATCACGATGTCCATGTATGGATCGTGACAGAATATCAGACGAGCGAGCGAGCGAGCGAGCGAGCGAGCGAGCGAGCGAGAGAGAGGCGTGTGCTTGAGAGGACGTCTCACAGTAATTAAGACTATAAAATGCAGATGGACAGCAGGAGCTTCAGCGTTATGGCAGAGGAAGTTTCCCTGCTGCAATGGTGGCGTCTTCTGAATATCGCTAAGTGGTTTGTGCATCAGTTAAGGAGAAGAGAAGGTGCAGAAGGGAAGGAGAAGACAGGAAACCATCAAAGCTGTCATGCCACTGCCATTCTACTCATGTCCAATGTGTGTGTATCAGACTCTTAACACTATAATATGATTTGAATGACTGAAATCACACATGAATGAATCTGTGGGCGTTCCTTCATTCTTACCAGACATGGACATGGCTGCTCCCAGTGAGGTGAGGATCGGCGTCGGAGCGCTGGGCGGCGGCGGCGCGTCGGCAAACAGCTGATGCGGCCTGTCCGCCTGGGAGAGAGGGTTCTGCGCGGCCAGGAGACGCTCGGCCGCCGAGCCGTGCCGCTCGCCCTTGGAGTCTTTCTTGAAGGCGTACGATACGGTGATGGGCCTGTTGCAGAGGTACTGGCCGTTCATGGCCTCGATTGCGGCGTCCGACGCGTCGAAGCTGGCGAAGTTGATGAAGGCGTAACCCTTGGAGTTGCCCGTGTCGGGGTCGCGCATGATTTTGGGCGTCTGGAGGATGACGCCGAAGGCACTGAAGGTGTCGTACAGCAGTTTCTCGTCGATCTCTGGGTCCAGGTTACCGATGAAGATGTTGGCGCCCACGTCCAGATTTTTGTTGTGTGCCGAGGCCTTGTTCACTCGTATGGGTTTGCCATAGAGCTTGATCATATTCATAATTTTGATGGCGTAGTCGGCATCCTCTTCACTGAGGAACTCCACAAAACCATAACCTGAGGAGCCGAAGACACAACATGAGTGACACATTCTCCACACACACATGGACAAACACACACACTGCACACTGATACTCACCCTGGTGTTGGCCAGTCACTCTGTCTTTGGGCATGTGTGTGTTGACAACAGGACCAGCCTGCAGAAATAGTTCCCATAGTAACGGCTCCGAGACCTTCTCATCCAAGCCACCAACATACACTGTGGCATCTGATGGGTCACAGAAACGACACACATGGTGGTGAGGGAGGGGGACATGGATAATGTCGCCATAACAACAGACAAGACCAGATTTTCATTTTGAGAGTGTTTCACAAACTGCCCATTACCCCCCTACGTTTTATATTTTATGAATGAAAACGTACAAACGTTTTTAATAACTTCAATGCACTCGATATTTCCCGTACTATATGCAGTATTTGGGCAGCTGAAATGTGCTAAACTTGTGTTGTCGTTAGCACCACTATAGCTTCAGGTTTGCACTCTGGCTTGCTAGGCTCATGCTATCTGGATGCTTATTCACATGCTGCGTTGAGAATAAGTGAATAATAATAATAGTTTGCAAAAATTAATTCGCGTCACAGCTTTGCTAAATCGTACAGCAAAAGCGGTGGAGGAAACATGTTGGTAGAATTAGTTAAATCCCTCACAACTGTACTTGTAATGCTAAAGTAGCGGCTAACCAGGCTAACGACTCCCATGTGTCAGATCGGCTGATTAGCACAAACTGGGAAGCGGCGCCGATTGAAAACAACCAGGCCGACGTGTCGCTGTACAAACAGTCAGACATGATAATAGAGGATACAAATACGTGAAACAGATACTCTTATGTTGTATGTTACCTTGATTTCGCTCCGAAATCGGTCCCGCTGCCATGTTGAATGAACAACGGACGAGACGCAGACAAATCGCAGTTCCGCCTCTTCCTGCTATGAAAACCGGAAGCGGAAATACGTCGGGAAGTGAAATGGAAAATAAAGTCCTTTTTCCTCACCAAAACATGCATGTGTAGAAGTTTATAGCCATATTAACGACGGTAGAAAGTCAATTTTATATTTTCAAAAGATAACGCAAATATTAAATAAATATTAAACAGGGATTTATCATCATCATAGCTCAAGCAGCCATAATTTAGCTCAATGTAAAGACTTGTTCAGATTTAATTTTCATACATAAATTTGCATTATATGATGAAATACATTTGTAAACAAGGGGTGTAACCATTGTACATTTGATCATTAGGAATGCAGGGAACAGTAGGTCACTCTCCTTTATATTATTTAATTTGCAAAACACAAAATTGAAAAGTCAAGTTTACATTCGGACAAAAAAACAAATTCTTCAGGTGTTGATCAAAATGAGTTACCGAACCTCATTGTATGCAATAAGTCTCTCTCTGTGTTTCAAAAGGGGTTAAAGACCAAACTCTTTTGTGAACAGCGAATGTCTACCTATTTATTTATACAATAAAAAAAGGCCTCCCTCTCTCTCTCCACCTGCCTCTTATCTAGGCTCTGACTCTTGGCAGCTATGTGAGGCCGTCTGACTAGGATTTAGATTCTTCGCACTTACTCTAGTTCTCTCTGAACTAGATCTTTGCTTGTGCTGTATTCAAATCTTACATGTAAGTTGCTTTGGTTCCGGCATGTAAGTGGCTTGACGAAATGTAAATGTTAGGTAAATGACAAGCTGAAGCCACAGCAATAGATATTGCATTACACAAAAGCATTTCCATATAAAAATATTTGCAAACAACAACATTATTGCTGGGAAACAGCTAGAGTCAGTTCGTTTCGGACATCACACACACTCGCAGTGTAGCTATTTTTCAATACCACATGTAACAAATACTCCAGTACAAGTTAAAGTCCTGGAAGACAAAGTACAGCTTACTGATCTACTTCCAACCTGGTGCGTTTGTACATGCAAATGTGTAAAAACAAGTCCTCCCCTCAAAAATTCTAGTTAAGTATGATACAAAGTGAACACCTCTTAACCCAGGAATTGAATGAGTGTGAAAATGTCAGAACTTTAACAATAACGACAACAACCGAAGTGGCTTCACAACAAAATGCCAAATAATGTTGGCAGAAATTGTCACATCAGCACTGGATCTGTGTCCTTTGGGCTGCTTTGTTCTTTCTGTGATTCCTTGTTGTTATTAGATCCACATAATGTCCTAGAAAGACAGAATCATTTGTTATCATTGTGCACACCCTACATCTGACAGCTGCAAATATTGTGTGACAGAAAACACCTTTGTACAGCAACTTACACAGAGAATTTGTCCATCATGACATATTTACAAATCTCACTGTGTTGCTCCAACTGCATTTTTAATTGGTTGAACTTGGCCTCCAGGTTCTCAAGCTCGCTTTTCTGATTTCCTTTGTGTGTGTGAGAGAGAGAGAGAGGGAGAGGGAGGGGGGTGGATTGAAGGAGGACAAATAGTTAGGTTTAACCACGTGGTGGCACCCGTCACAAAGTGTAAGCTACTTAGACAAGCAGGTGTGTCTCTTACCTTTGACCTCGTTTAACTCATTCTCCTTGTTCTCTTGCTCAAGTTTGATGGTTGCCTGGTGAATTGAGAAACAAATGAAGAAGCACTGAATTCATCCTTCATAGTAAAGCAGCTGCATGTAGTAAAGTATTGAGCTGTGCATCACATGCATAGTTCCATTGTCTGCTTTCTACTCGTTATCGCATTTTACCACAAATACCACAAAGGAAAAATCCTGCGTTCAATTTTTTCTTGACATAACATGAAGCAGTATTGCAGTAAAAGGTATTAAAATATGCAACGTAATAGTTGAGGAAGAAAAACAGGAACAGAAGGAAACTAAACTTGAAAAGAGAAAAGGAAAGAGGGATGGAAGGAAAGAAGGAAAGAAGGAGCATCACAACAAAAACATTCCTGATATGCTATGTTTGGTATCAAGTTACTACAAACATCAAATGAAGTTGAGGTTAGATGTCGTCAACATCTCCCTGTCTTCTACGGATGAATTCTTTGCATACGGTGCAGCACAAACAAAACAAGAGGGAGTGCTGCGATCAGAATTACGCACAACCTATTGAAACCACACTGTTACCTCATCCGTGATGCAGTTGTTTTTGGACTTCAGCGCCTCCTCTTTGTCTCCAGTCAGTTTGGTCACCTCAGCCTTCAGACTCTCCTGCACAGCCCCAGCTTGGTCCACCAGCTTCTGCATGTCCTCCTTGATGGCGCGCCTGTCAGTCAGTTCCGTGTCAACCGGCAGGGTCAGTTTCCTCTGCTGTTCCTCCTGGATCATCAGAAGCTTCGCCTCTTCTCTTTGACCGAAGAGGATCATCAACACACAGACGGAAAGCAGGTTGCACAGCGAAACCATGAACCAATACCTCATTCCTGCATTTGAACAAAATCTGTACAGCAGCAGGATGTTTGACTTCAGGCTTCGTAATTTAACAGAAGTCATCCAACTGTTTGAATCCCGTTCCCGCCTCTCCTGTTTTTCACTTGTAGTTTTCTTGTGTGCCACTTAGTTATTTCCACCCAGGAGAACAAGCAGCGCGTCATACAAATGCAGACTATCACAATATTCGCAGTGACTAACCTTCCTGGTTTCCTAGCCTTTGCCTCCTCCCTCTATCCATCCCTCAACTGATCTGTGTAACAAGTTGCACCGGTCTGAGCTGGATTTGCAGGTTCGGTGTTACAAGCAAAACAACAACACACATTTGTACACACACACACAATTAACAATACATAACATGTTTCTCAGGGTGCAGAAACAGCAAACACCAGTTTATCTGTTTTCTGCTATTGCCTTTGAGCAAATTAACAGCCTCCAACATACTACTTTCCATACAGGCATTGGTTGAGCTACATTGTTTTCACTGTGCACAGGATTACAACCTGGATATCAGATAACACAGGTGGAGATATTTTTAAGCTGCGGGTGATGATGATGGCTGAGTACGATGGTAAAGTGGTGAGATGAGTCACAGCAAAACAGTCATTAAGTAAGATAATTATATATATTTATACATGGCAGTTTTCCAGTTTAATTCAACTTATTAGTTCTTCTTCTTAGTGCCAAAACACGACAAAGGTTATGTCAAGACAGAAGAAATCCAACACTCCCCCTTGAGCAAATACTTGTTGATAGCGGTAAGGAAAAACTCCCCTTGAATGGGAAGAAACCTCAGGCTGAAGCCGGTTTCAGGTGGGCGGCCGATTGCCTCAACCAGCTGGGTTGAGAGAGGAGGGAGTGAAAATCCCACATAATTCATGCCTTAACATTTATTTAGGAAGCCACAGCAACCAACAACCTCAACACTACAACACAAATGTGGGAATTGGAGCTAGAATTCTATTGGCTAATTATCAAAGAGAAGAGTAATTTGTATTTGTTTCACACTTCTATCAGAGCGGTGGACCGAAGGATTGTATATATACAGAATAAGTAAAGTGTTTATACAGTAGGATCAACTCCAGAACATAGTGAATGTGAGTCTCTGCTTTAGATGAAGGTAAAGAAACATTCCAGGAACTTTATTTGATGACATAATAATGATGTTGGCCTGTAATAAAACATATCTGAAGGATAAAAGCGAGTGCGTGAGTTTGACTGATAGAATTGAGTTATGCAAGTGAAGTGCAAACAAAGACATTTTATCTACTGTATTGTGTTCTTTCATGCTTCATTTTTTTCCATTTTCATTCTTTCAGTATTCATTAAAAGTACACACCCACTCATCACTCTTCTCTGGGTGTTGAAAACCTGACAGTCAATACTTGTATGAGTGTGTGAGTGACTATTTTACAGTGACCCAGTATGGAGCCACATAGATGGGCACCAAGCCAAACCACAGAGGTACAACATAGGCACTAAGACAAAGGAGGAAATGATCCATCTGAAATGACAAAAGTCCTGTCCCAGTCACATCAGCAAAGCTTTATACCAAAGTGATACACCGCCTGCTAGGAGCCGATTGGTCCACATGCAGAGACCAAATAGGATTTAAGCATCAGGCAGCTGAACCCCTGAATGCCTGTTAACCAGCTCAGGTGGGAATCGCACACACTGGTGTATCTAACAACATTGCACTGAATCTGTCTTCATCTGTTTCTGTGAGAACTCATTTTCAGTTTTTGTCACAGTGTCGGATAAATCATGGACCAATTTTGTCCCTTTTGATTTTTCTACCTCTTTGTACTCTATCAGGTGCTCCTTACTGGCAAACATGGGGGTGTTTGTTGCCGTCTTTGCAGCGCTTCTGCTGAGTGGTAAGATGATTCTACTGGATTTCAATGCATTTTAAAACACAGTGTGCAATTTACATTTACATTGGGAAGATGATTCAATCCAAAGTGGAGATTTGAATGCAACAAAATCAAAGATCTAGTCCATAAGAGAACGACAAGAGTAAACAGCAAGAACCTAAATTGTGGTGGAACAACAGGACATAGGGGCCAAGAGGCAGATATAGGTCAATTGCTTTTAAATACAAGGAAATTAACAATTTAACAAACACTTTTTGAAGGCTTTTCCAGGGGTGGGCCGGTCAGTTCACCACCAGGTACCTGCTGGGTCATGGGCAGTCTCCACCAAACGTTTGATGGTCATTACTACAACTTCATGGGGAATTGTTCCTATACCATGGCCAAGAACTGCCATCTTGATGGGGCCCACCCTGCCTTTGAGGTGGAGACCAAGAACCATATCTTTGGTGAAGTGGAGGTCCCGGTAGTGGAGGTGGTCACTGTCAAAGTTTATGGGCTCAACATTAATATTATCCGCCATGAGTTCGGGTTTGTTTGGGTGAGTAAGTCAGAGGCGTTGAACTCTGAATGCTACAATGGAAACATGTGCAATTGATTGGTGTGACTTTGTCTGAGTCGAGGATGATTTATTGACTCTTAGGTGAACTACCAACAATGGAATCTCCCTATCAACCTCGACAACGGCAAGGTGAAGCTCACCCAGCGAGGTCTCTCTGTCGAAATGGAGACAGACTTCGGCCTGACAGTGCAGTACGACTGGAATCAGTATCTTGTCGTCACCGTGCCGGGTAGCTTCGCCGGTGGAGTGTGCGGCCTGTGTGGCGACTTCAACCAGAAGGGGGAAGATGATCTCCCGACCACCGACGGTTCAGTCGCCAGCAGTGTGGCAGAATTGGGAAAAAGATGGAGGATTCCCACCTTGGCAGATGCCGTCTCTTGTAAAGACGACTGCACCGACCATTGCCAAAACTGCACGGCTGGGCTCGATCAGGTTGACCAATTGGAAAACCACATCTTGTGTACGTTCCTGTTCCAACAAACGAGTGATATTCTGCCGTGCGATTCTGGCGTGGACACCGTCGCCCTCCGGAGCAACTGCATGCTCACCCTCTGTAGGGGCGAGTCCCTGAAGCCGTACTACTGCAACGCATTTCAGGCTTATGCTTACACCTGCCAGAGGAACGGAGACAAGACTGAGGATTGGAGGGGCCCGTCTACTTGCTGTAAGTGACGATAATAGTCTTACAGTCTCTAAAATGTCTTTGTTGTCAGTAAAAGTGTTGCATATTTTGTTTATTTTGTAGTGTTGAGTGTTGTTTTTGTGTCCGTGCAGCTTTACCAAAGTGTCCGGTGAACAGCCACTATGAGTTCTGTGGGAGTCGCTGTCCAGCCACATGCGCAAACCTGGAAAACCAAAAATGCGACGGCGCCTGTGTGGAGGCGTGCGCTTGTGACAGCGGATTCCTGCGCAGCGGCACCAAGTGTGTCCCCAAGGCTCAGTGTGGCTGCGTGTATGAAGGCCGCTATGTGGAAGCCGGGGCGTCATTCTGGGGCGACGAGCGCTGCACCAAACGCTACACGTGCTCCCCCGGTGGTCTTTTGTCCTTCAAAGAGACGGGTTGTCCCCTCGGGCAGCAGTGCCAGGTGGAGGATGGGAAAAGAGATTGTTACCCGGTGACTTACGCGACATGCATGGTGTCCGGTGACCCCCACATGGTGACCTTTGACGGGCATCGATATAACTTCCAGGGCACTTGTGCGTATCAGCTGGCCGGCGTCTCTCCCAATAGAACTGGTCTGGAGCAGTTTAGTGTTATAGTGCAGAACAATGGCAGAGATAAGAAGATAGGATCAACCGTCAAGCTGGTAGAGGCCAAAGTCTATGGGCACGACATTGTTATCAGCAAGGAGCGCCCTGGAGTTGTTATGGTAACACATTGAGAAAGAAATGTGCACACAAATCCACATTCATGGTAAAATGTACAAACTGAACTACATTACTTCTTTCTCTAATCTCTCTTGAAGGTCGATGGTTTGCTCTCCAATCTCCCTATGACACTGGGCAACCACAGACTCCAGCTTTACAAGAGCGGATGGTTTGCTGTTATTGAAACCGACTTTGGGCTGAAGGTTTACTACGATTGGAGCAGTGTAGCGTTTGTCATCGTCCCCAGTGCGTACAGGGGGGCAACGCAAGGCCTGTGTGGCAACTACGACCTCAACCCCAAAGATGACATGCAGTTGAGAGACGGGAAGCAGGCCGACAGCGCCGAAGAACTCGGCCAAGATTGGAAGGTCACGGCGATCCCCGGCTGCGTGGACGGGTGCAACGGCATCTGCCCCGTCTGCAACGCCACTCAGAGAGAGCTGTACAACACCAACGCTTACTGCGGCCTCATCGCTGACCCCAAAGGCCCGTTCCGTGACTGCCACTCCAAAGTCGACCCCGCAGATTTCCTCGGCGACTGCGTGTACGACGTCTGTCTTTACCAGGGCAGCAAGGACATCCGGTGCAAGACGTTGACTGCCTACACGGCCGCTTGTCAACTAAAGGGTGCCACTGTGTATTCATGGAGGTCAGCTCAGTTCTGTGGTAAGAATATGAATCGCTCAGTGAAGCACTAATCACATTCAATCTTTAATCAAGGCTAATGTTTTTGCAGAGAGGAAAGCTAAATGTTGAATTACCCCTAATTACCTCATACAAGGAAACTATCATGTCCTACCAATGTAGCATTTAGTGCATTTAAGCCGTTCTAATACTATTAAAGTAACCCTGATCCTGCCTTGTTCCCAGATGCACCATGTCAGTCAAACAGCCATTATGAGCTGTGCACCAGCAGATGCTCGGGATCGTGTCAGAACCCTTCCGAGTTAGCCGGCTGCAGAGCTCAGTGCATGGAAGGATGCGTGTGTAACCAGGGTTTCCTTCAGAGCGGAGATGAGTGTGTGCCAGAGAAACAATGCGGCTGCACGTACGAAGGCAAATATTACCAGCACGGACAACTCTTCTACCCGGACGCCAAGTGTGAGAAGCAATGCACCTGCAACGGCACAGTAAGGATGAAGAAGAGATGAGGAGAATAAATGGAGAGTGAAGAATAAATGGTAAATAAGGAATGTCTGTCTTCTGTTCCAGGCTCAGTGTAAGCCGTCCTCTTGCGGCCTATACGACAAGTGTGCGGTGAAGGATTACGTGAGATCATGTTTTGGAACAAATTTCTGTTCCATCTCTGGTGATCCACATTACAGAACCTTCGACGGCAACCATTACGATTTCCAAGGCAACTGCATCTACACGGCGGCAGAAGGCTGTCACCTGGAAGGCACCAAGCTCGACGGCTTCTCCGTGTTGGTGCAGAACGAGCGCTGGTACGCTTTGTCGGACAATCCCGGAGTCTCTGTCGCCAAACTGGTGGCAGTTGAAGCTCGCGGAATCACAGTGATCATGCGCAAGAACCAAGTTGGATGGATCACGGTATGTTACTTAAACTGTGATGTTTACTTCAATGTTTAAGCTTGAATTTGGGAGATATTTGAATAAAGCTGAACTCAGTCTCCGCGGTGATGTTCCAATCTAAAGGCTTCTGTGGGTTCTGCAGGTAAATGGCGTCCGATCTCACGTTCCCTTTGACCACCAAGAGGGTGCGTTACGGGTTTATCAGGAGGGAACGAATTACGTTGTTTTGACTGACTTTGGCCTGCGTGTGACTTATAACCTGCTCTACCACGTCACCGTCACCGTCCCGGAGAAGTACAGGGGCAAAACCTGCGGCCTCTGCGGCAACTTCAACGGCAACAGAACCAACGACCTCCAACTGCCTGACGGGAAAGTAACCAAGGATATCCAGGCCTTCGGAGCTGCCTGGAGGGTGCCTGTGCCAGACGTGGTGTGTGAAGACACAGTCTGCAGCGGTGACCTTTGCCCCAAGTGTGATGAGTCAAAGAAAACTGCAATAGAAGCGCAGTGTGCAATCATCACAAATCCTAAAGGTCCCTTTGCTGCCTGCCATGCTGTGCTAGATCCCATGACCTACTACAGAGACTGTGTCTATGATGTCTGCATGGCCAAGGACGACCTCAGCATACTGTGTCACAGCATTGCTGCATATATGTCGGACTGCCAAGCGTACAATGCCAAGACACAAAACTGGAGGAATTCTTCTTTTTGTGGTGAGTCTCTTACTGCTCAAACTTAATCACATCACAACATGTCTACACCTTCCATCTCTTTTCTTTGCACATAATGAACTTCTTGTGTTTCTCATTAGCACTGGAGTGCCCTGTGCACAGCCACTATGACACCTGTGTGCAGCCCTGTGCCTCTCCTTGTGCCGGCCTGACTGACAGCCTCAAGTGCAACGCGATGTGCAGTGAGGGCTGTGCCTGTGATAAAGGCTACTACAACAATGGAAGTAGCTGTGTGACCCTTGACCAGTGTAGCTGTTCCTACAATGGCCACACTTATAAGGTGAAAGGACAAGCTATCAATCACTTATAATTCAGGATGTGTCCACCCATGAGGCACTTATTAACAATCGTTCAGTATCAGACATTTAACTGTGCATCACTCACAGGTTGGAGAGTCTGTTATCACTGATAACTGTCGCAGGAAGCTCATCTGCCAGGACTCTGGAATCCTCCTCTCTCAGAACATCACGTGCGAAGCCGACGAGCTCTGCCAGGTGAAGAGCGGTGTGATGGGCTGCTATCTTCAGCAGTGCTTTTTGGGATCCAACGGTACAATTACTCCATTCAGTGGCGATGGTGGTACGATCACAAAGTCAGGGACCTATGAGATCATCCAAAACTGTGAACACAATCAGACATCACACTGGTTCAGAGTCGTGGTGAAGCTGGAGAGGTGTAACCCTGGAGTTAACACAATTTTAGCGGTGTACGTGTTCTTCAAAGATGTAATGATCACTGTTAACTACAAACATGGTGTTTGGGTGAGGCCCTGCAATTTCACTCTTTCTCATTCAAAAACACAATATGAATTTAATTTCATATGCTGACGTCTTTAAACTGTATTCACAGATAAATGGAAACTTGATGACTGGGAGCCGTTTCTCCCGGAAGGATGTAACCGTGCTGGTTTCTAATCAGGCAGTTACAATTAACAGCATTTCCAGCCTGCAGTTGTCCTTCAGTGCAACTAATGAACTCACCATGAGTGTGAGCGCTGAAGTGGCTGATGTGGTGTGTGGAGCGTGCGGGGGCCTCAGACGTACTGAACCCACCCTTCACGGTCTGAGAGACACTCTGCTGCTGATGTTTAATGGGCAACCCACCGCTCTTAAAGCTCTGGACCTGGGAAAGTGGGAGGCTCCTGACTTCCCCCGGTGGTGAGTCGAGTAAAGTACATGACAGAATGCTTTGATGGGCCTGCATAAGATAGGACAATGTTCTAACTTCATCACTAAAGTAATAATTAAATTGAGCTATTTTGAGATGAATATTAAGTTGGTTATTAAGTTTACACAGATGATACATTTTTGCCCTTTTGACATAATTGATTTCAGCATCAGAAGCAATTTCAAACTTCACTGTCTGTTTCTTTCTCTTTCTCTTCTCTAGTCCGGAGTAACTTCCACATCAGCTGCACCCTCGCTCGGGACCTACCGCACTGACTGTGACTGATTCATGATATTGTTTGTGCATGAATATTTGAAATCTTATATGCACAGTAAATTCCAGTATTTTGTACCATTGCACCAGTGTTTATTACTTTCCTGGTGTTTCTCTTTGAAATAAAATGTATGCCTGGGTTCCCTCCCCTGTGCTTGTATCCCCTGCTCCGTCACAGTAGATCCATAGAATGAAGCTGTTAAGAGCTCATAAGGGAGGGATGATATGAAACCTGTGTGCATTATGGTGGTAATCTAATAAAGTGAATGGAGGCCAAACACGATCTACTGTTTCACCTTAACTATACCATCTGTCAAATAAAGCTTTAAGTGCTGATTAAATTGATAATTGTCATGCAGAATTGTGGAATAATTCTTTGTGGCATCATAAGAAAACAAGAGATTACAATAAGAAATGACAAGTGTGCTTAATATTGCAATAAAGGTAAATATTTGCCTCTGGAGTCACAGCTCAACCTGAAACACAAACACACCAAACAGGTACACAGCCTATTGCCAAGACTCAATCCGACAGGCAAATAATTCAGTGAACAAAGCTTAGCTTGTGATGACAGCAGGTCAGTAAAACAGGTTGTAATTAGAATCAAGCACCGCCTCCCGACCCACACATTACCAACAGCAGGAATAAGTGTGTTTGAATGGGAGCGAGTGAAAAAGAACTGCTGAGAACACTGATTTTCCCTGTGTGCATCCATTTTTCATGTGTCCTTCTATGTCATGCTTCTGTCACAACTAAACCCAGCAAACACATTGGAGGTTCTTCTGCCAAATCCAAACAAGCCAAAGATAACAAACACATTTTGATGTACGCCACAGTGCCACCGGGAAATGCCGTTGTCTGCGTGTGATCTAGACTAAGTATGAGGAAGTATGAGGAATGAACCACAGAAGAACACACACACACACACACACACACACAGGTTCAGTTGCAAATATTCATAAACAAAACCAGTAAGTAATCTATATTTTCTAGCTCTGGATACACGTAATAAAATATATGTCCACAAGGGGTCACTGTTGTAATAGAGTCAAATACGTATATGATAAGGAATGTTCGCGTGTGCTGCTGTGGATGGCAGCTTTTGTGTAAATGTTGAATAACTCACATTTATCAATTACTGGAAAAGCGTCTGTCTGATTAATTTAGACTGAATTAACCTAACAATTAGACTTCCTGCCTTCAAAATAAATGCGCCACATGACAACTAAATCTATGAAAATATACAGTATATTTTTTTTCTACTTTAAAAATTTGGAATTAATGTGACATGTTACAAGTGTTTCTTTGCCCAGTAAAAAATGATGTTTAAGTCGTGGAAATAAACAGTTCATATATGACAAATTGACTATTAATTGATTATCTATTTATTGAAAGTGTAAAAGTGTGTCCGTCCGTTTTACCGAATGAACAGTCAAATTTTGGGAGACCTGTTTCTTTGTTTCTTGACTATTTCTTTTGTATTTGAATAAGAAATTATTAATGTAAAAGACGTAATGAGTCGTATTAACGGGTAAATAGATAAATGGGTGGATAAAGGGGGGAGACATTTGTTTTGAAAGGAACGCTTCCAGGATGTGTTGTCTGTTATCGGCTGACTCCAGCTTCCGCAGTGCTTCCTTGTTTATTGATTTTGGTGTAGCCAACTCTTAAACTTAAGACTGGACTTTTATTCGTTGGGTTGAACTTTTCCGGGGAAACGGCGACAGCAGCTTCAGAACATCGAAACGTGAGTCCGCTGACGACACTCTTTGTTGCCTTTAGCCTCCCGCCCCGCTGAGATCACTTTACAGCGTTAAAGTTAAAACGATCTCGCCCAAGTTTCGCCAAATGTCGCAATCCTGCCCTCGGAAGCTGGAAACTCACAGCGGCATTTGTTTAAACGTGGCTGATCCTGCTACTAACGCCCATTTCCTTTTACAATTTTACTTCAACTATTACTAAATCAAAGTTAAGGCCAATCGTAGCCGTCACTGACTGAGATTGGATCTGCTGTTTATGTTCAGACAAGCCGAGCACCGCTACAGCAGCCAGTCAACGTGGCTTCGGTCCATATTTGTTTCATGAAGTCATCGGAAGTCTTATTGTTCTTCTTTTCTTTCCTTTTTTTTACAGCGAGAACCAATCACAGTCGGTGTCCAGCAGTTAGTCGCGACCCGGGCAGAGGTGCTGATCTGGATGGCCACAGCTGCAGAGGAGCCCCCGGGGCCCCAGGGCCACGCAGGGAGTAAGTGCACACAAACGGCACACACATAAACACACACATAAACACACACACACACACCTGCATTTACAGAGTACATAAGAGGTTTTGTTTTGACACAAAGCTGTGGTATCTGCACCAGTAGTGGTCCCTTTACAACAGAGGGGGATTGCTGAACGTATTGAAATGTCACTGTGGTAGGTTTCGGCGATTGCTTAGCAACGGTGACTTGTTGGTAATGTATATGGAGGTTTGATTTCTGAGACACATGCAAGCTGTCGGTCCAAAAGTAATAGAATTCATGTAATCCTTCCCATGCCACTGCAAAGACCTGCAGAGTCAGTTCTGGAGGAGACTCTCCTCTCTCAGAGGTACTGAAGGAGGTTTGTCTGCATGCTTGTGCCAAAGCCCAACATCAAATCATGAGCAGTGTCATGATTCCAGCTGGTTTGTTGTGCCTATAATGATATGCAGCATTAATGTAGCACTATGCTTAAATTGATGCATGCAGTGTGAAGAGCATCAGTCTCACAATGGACATAACTTACTCTTAAATTTGTCTATACTTTCTGTCTAACATGTTTCCACCTCATTTTCCTTCCAGATTCAGCCGGGACACGGAAAATCGCATCCCCAGAGGTGAGCAATGACAAGTGATGACAATGACAGCAGTTTGAATAATCTTGAATCTAAATGTGCTTCCTTCCTCTTTGTAACATGACTAAAGATACTTCATTTTGTAATGTAGACATGCAATAAGTTCCTTATTGTAAATAATCCCGTCCCTTTCTATCCTTCTGTTCCCAGAGTCCAAGTACCAGCTCGGCTCACACCATGAAAAAAACTATTGGCCACCGTGGAATTGATCCCACGGGGGAGACGACGTACAAGAAGGTGGGAGATCACACCTCACTGACACACACTAACTCTCAGTTCCTGCTATTTAGTTGAAAGACGGCTTAGGTTCAAACCATAGAATGTCGGGGGATTGCTTATATTCCTTCAGTGTACAGGATATGTGCTATGGAATTTGATTGCGCATTCATCAGGTGAGCTGTGTCCGTTCTCTCTGTGTTCCAGACGACATCATCGGCCCTGAAAGGAGCCATTCAGTTGGGCATTACGCACACAGTGGGCAGCCTAAGCAGTAAACCTGAGCGAGATGTGCTGCTGCAGGACTTTGAAGTGGTGGAAAGCATCTTCTTCCCCTGGTGAGAGCTTAAAGGGCATGAGTCATAGAGATGATGAAGGGCACAGTGTGTGTACTACTCTGTGTGTTCCTCTATCTCACCCCTGTTCTTTCCTGACAGCGAGGGCAGCAACCTGACTCCAGCCCATCACTACGGTGACTTCAGGTTCAAGACATACGCTCCGATCGCCTTTCGCTACTTCAGGGAGATGTTCGGCATCCGGCCTGATGATTACATGGTATTTCCTTACTTAGTAGCCAGAGTTATCTATGGGATCCACTCAGTGATCGGTACATGCTAAGGAACTGAAATGAGGAAATTGTGAAATAATAAAGGGTTGAGTCATGAAACCTGTTATTTTGTAATAGCTGCTGACAATTATTTTTCATATTTATAGTTATGCAAGCCTGTGGTGAAATACTTGTTGGGTGTGTGAAGTCAAACGTGTGCAATCTCTGTGCTTTAACCTTGATTGCAGTACTCCCTGTGCAGCGAGGCACTGATTGAGCTGTCCAACTCCGGGGCCAGTGGGTCTCTCTTCTACGTCTCCAGAGATGATGAGTTCATCATTAAGACGGTGCAACACAAAGAAGCAGAATTTCTGCAGAAATTGCTCCCAGGATACTTTATGGTAAGATGTGATGAGGGGCGAGAGATGCAACAACATGACACGATGTGCACTTCATTATCCGCCACAGTGTTCAGTGTCTCAATTAAGCCATTATTCTCCTTCTGTCTCCTTCTTCACTCTGCTACAGAACCTGAACCAGAACAAGAGGACCTTACTGCCAAAGTTTTACGGACTCTACTGTGTCCAGGCAGGGGGTAACAACATCCGTATTGCAGTCATGAATAACTTGCTCCCCAGTGCCGTACGGATGCACTTCAAGTACGATCTAAAGGGCTCGACCCATAAGCGGCGGGCCTCGGCCAAAGAGAGGGACAAGGCCACGCCCACATACAAGGACCTGGACTTCATGCAGGACATGACTGATGGGCTCGTGCTTGAGGGCGACAAACACAACGCCCTTTGCAAGACCATCCAGCGAGACTGCCTGGTGAAAACCAAATGCAGACTATTGTATAAGTTCCATTTCGTGATCTGATCTTTAATCTCACTGTATTTTGTCTTTGATTCAGCTATTGCAGAGCTTTAAGATCATGGACTACAGCCTTCTGGTCGGGATCCACAACGTAGACCAGGCCTGTAGAGAGCAGGCCAGTGAAGAGGCAGTGGCAGGAGCAGGGGACCAAAGGAGGCCTCAAGTCCAGAAGTCCCTGTACAGCACGGCCCTGGAGGCCATCCAGGGAGAGTCTGGGGCCATGGGATCAATGGACACAGACAACCAGTGAGCAAAACTCTTTCTGTGGCCATGGAACGGTCGCACAGTCCAACTTTGTTTATGATTTTACACAAGAGTGGCAGAGTACTGATTTTGTTTCATATCCCAGGACTGGAGGAATCCCAGCACGAAACGCAAAAGGCGAGAGGCTCCTGTTATACGTCGGCATCATTGACATTCTGCAGTCATACAGGTAAACAGCAGATGCACATTATAGATTTCTCTTTATGAATGCCTCTAATAAAATCATTGATTATGTAAAAACAGTTACTTTTGACCTCTATATTATGTAACTTTGAAACGTAATGCTGACTCTGTGTTTTGTGCTTCAGATTAGTCAAGATGCTTGAACACTCTTGGAAAGCTCTGGTGCATGATGGGGTGAGATTCCTTTACCAGCATCTCTTAAGTTTCTGTTAAAATAATAAGAACTATATGTAACCCGGGAATCAACTCTTTTCCTTTAGGATACTGTATCGGTACACAGACCAGGATTCTATGCGGAACGATTTCAGAAGTTCATGTGCAGTAGAGTCTTCAAGAAGACGGCGTGTAAGGATGAACTCTGTGTACAGTTTGTGAATGTGTAAATATCGGGCTCACTTTCTGGCCGATTAATCAGGACTTTTTTTCACCTTGTATCCAGCAAAGACCTCTCCGTCGAAGAAGCGGCGTGCAGTGGGCCCTGGTGCTTTGAAGAAGGCAAACATGCCCGGCCCTGGACTTGCTCTGGTTGGCCTACACAGCCAACACTCTACAATACAGGAGGATGTGAGCGCTGAGAGGATAGCAGACGCAGAGGAAGACGGCGGTAAGATCTGGAGAAAAGACGAGGCCAAAGTTTTGAAATCGTTTGCTGAGAACCAATTCTGTTTATGACACCACAGTGTTAAGACATGTGCCTGCATGTGCCTTGGGCTCTTCACAAACACAGCACTTACAGTTTTCCCTCCGCCACTTCCTCATTCCACACAGCGGTGCAGTCAGGTCGGCCGGACCTCCTCCCAAATACTTTACCACGCGACGAGCTCGCTGAATCCTCCAAAGGAAACGCCGGGAACACTCCCACAAATCTGTCTTCTCTTCGCTCTCTGGGTGCCTTTCAAACACAGGGAGTGGAAGGGAGCAATGCAGAGAGCACAGAGCAGGAACCTAGCGACCCCAAGAGGTAAGAGAGAAAAGTGCAGGGTCATATAAGGGTTCGATTAAAAAACAGAACAAATGTAAGATGAGTGAAGTTAAAGGAAATCATGAAACACTTTCCCTTTGGTTGCAGAGCTCAGTCTGGAACCCTCGAAGAAAGTATTGGTGCCGAGGATGCGATCGCTCAATGACACAGTTCCTCACATCAGCAAATGTTCTGTAAGTTATTTGATGTTGTTGACTGTCTGTGTTATTTCTGTGACTTTTCTATTCATGTTTTGTGCTTTTCTAATCCCTTATATTGTTTTGTCTGCAGGTGTAGGCATGGCAAAGTCAGGTGACCCAAATGAACCATAGATGATCCTACTGAATGTTATTATTCACTTCAGAGTGCCTTTGTCAGGCTCCCCTCAAACTAAGATAGCACGTTTGTACAACTTTTTTTATTCCAGCTCAGTTATGCCAAAATGGCTGCTAAATATTTCTCTCTTTGAAATTATTCATCCACTGTGTGTTGCACATTTAAAGATGCATCTTTATTCACTTTTACTGGCTCTGGAAGTATCATGTTGCTTGCCTTTACCACCACCCAGAGGCCCATAATGGGGTTAAAGATATGATTTCTTTGGAGCGAAATTTTAGCACAATAGCATTTTTCGCATTGGGAGCATATTTTAAGTCAAAAGCGTTTATTTTATGTTTTTTGAACAAGTTGTACTTTACTGTCGTCAAACATTGCAGGCTGTGTGTTTATTAGGCTTGCCTGAATGCAAAGTATGCTGGAAAAACAGGAATACATGGTATGTTTTATGAGAGATGATCCTCAGATTTTGGTTTTAATGAACTGTTAAATCTGTGCATCTGTTTTTAGAGACTGTGAAAATGTTATCTCAAAGATTTCACACTCAGATGATTTTGGATAAAGTACCACAATGGACAGTGTCAGTTGTTTACATCTGACCTCGTTGCCTTTTCCCCCCCAGCAGCTTTTAATGCTGTTGCCTGATGTGTGCCGGTACAAAGACCAAAGACAAAAGTGTGCCTCCTTTTTTCTTAACTCAAAATGGGAGATATCAGTGCAATGTTTACAGGCATTCAAGATGCTTTTTGCACTCAGATGAGACGTGCAGTGCTTTAATGTTGACATCATGGTTATGGTTTCCTTTATTCCCCAGTGTTATTGTGTGTTTAGTAATGGAAATTCCGATATATATTGTATTGTTTTCGTAACACAGTCCCTTGTTTACAGTACACGTATGCAATGCATTACATTACAATACTTGGACAGTTTGCCGGGCAAGTTCAAATGAAATCAATATTGTTTAAGGGTACTCAGTATAAGAAAGCCTTATGTTTAATATGGATGCTTTCTTGGGTTTCTTTCTTGGGTGGGATTTTATTTTTGGCCTGCCAGACAATGCTGTCCCAATAAAGGAATGGAAAATGTGCTGTAAAAACTCCCAAACAATTACAGACACAGCCTCTGAACCAAGCATGTAAATAGTCATATTTATTGTTGTATTTATATCTTAAGCTCTGCCTTCTAAAATGTTTGATGAATTTGGCGAGAGTATGAAAAAACTGGGATTGAAAACCGCTCTGGATTTTATTCGTTTTTCCTTGGTATTTCTGGTGATTTCGTCTAAATGGTGCTTATGGTCTTAATTATCACTCACCAGCCTTTGAACTGTATAAATCTGAGTTCATCCGTTTTGAAATGTACAACAATTACTTTCCACAGAGTTATGGGTTTACTCTTTTGTAGCTTTGGCTCATCTGGGCTGTAAATGTTTTCATACTTGTTGTATCCGTCATTAAAGGTAGAAAGAAAAAGCAGATGTTACAGTTGTCGATCACATTTTTCATTCTGGTATTCTATGTTAATCTGCTAATCAATAGATTACATCGGATGTGGGTCACGTTCTAATAAACAAATTTTGACCAATCATATTAGCCGTTGTACAGCTGACGATACGACCCTTCGGCCAATGAGCAGAGAGGTTACACAGCCACGACTCGCGTATCCAGAAGTTTTCAAAATGGGTGTTCCGGTGTCATCGCTGGTGTAACTTTGTTAGTTTGATGACATCATCGTTGTGTACAGTTCATCAGGGACGTTGTGCTAACCGGACGCTTAACGTCGCAATTTAACTTTTCTTATTAACATTTAAAGGAAAGTTGCCTTGTTAAGTCGCACGCGTCGGAGACGTTGTTAGCTCGAGTCACAGTTCGGCTGAAGAGGAAACGTTACAGCGCGACTACAATGGGGCTGGAAAGTACTATGGTCTGGTAAGAATGATCTAATGTGTTTTTACTTTGAGTTGTTGGTTCTTTAGATGGAAGGAGCGACAAATAATCATATGAGTCGATGTTCCGCGGCTTGAATGGACAATAAACGTCTTAGTGAGCTCGGTTGTTAGCGGTGAGCACGCTAAAGCCGGCTGAGTCATTGTAGCTAACGGTAGCTACGTTAGCACAATAGCCTGTTTGTCTCACTGTAGCCACTAAGAGCAAGCCGAGTGTTCACTTCAGAGTTTATTGAGCACTTAAGAAACCATGAACTGACAACCTCGGTGATTGTTTTGTTTTGACACAAACTACGCTTTTGTCAGAGCGCTAAACGCTGGCTAATTAGCAAGCCGTGCTAACACAGGGTCGCCGTTTGATTACGCCTTAGACGAAGACAAAGGGATTTAGTCAGATAATTGCCGTTAGTGTGAATTTGGAACTCTCCGTTCGCGTAAATAAATAGACGTTAACGTGCTAATGAGCGCTATCGCTGAAGTAAGAGGTGTCAAATGCAATGAGCTAATGTTAGCTGGTATTTAAATGCTGACGCTTAGCCCCGTGACATGAAAGTTACATTTTCTTTTCAGCGTCGACAACAGTGAATATATGAGAAATGGAGACTTTCTACCTACGAGGCTACAGGCCCAACAAGATGCCGTCAACATTGTGTGTCACTCGAAAACACGCAGCAACCCAGAGAACAATGTGGGCCTCATCACCATGGCAAAGTAAGATTGTTTTGACCATATTTGGCCTTAAGATGAGCCTTTGTATCCTGGAATTTAGCTTAGTTTCTGATGGACGATGTCGCTTATAATGCTACATTATTCGTCCATGCAGCAACTGTGAAGTCTTGACCACACTGACACCAGACGCAGGCCGAATCCTGTCTAAACTCCACGCTGTGCAGCCCAAAGGGAAGATCTGCTTCTGCACAGGGATCAGAGTGGCTCATGTATGTAACGGGAATGCTTCTGAGTCTTTCCGTAGTAGTTGCTTGATATGGATGTCGGTTCATTAAGTGGTTGTTTACTTTCACCCCATGCAGCTGGCCCTCAAGCACAGACAAGGAAAGAACCATAAGATGAGGATCATAGCCTTTGTCGGAAGCCCAGTGGAGGACAATGAGAAAGATGTGAGTTTTAGGTTTTTCAATTTTTTTATGCCAACGGTTTTCCAATGATGACACTCGATTTGTTTACATTTGTCTGCTTCTGTCCCCATTTTCCACTTCTGCAGCTTGTCAAAATGGCAAAGCGCTTGAAAAAGGAGAAGGTGAACGTGGACATCATCAACTTTGGAGAAGAGGTTAGTGTTCCTACAACTATAAAAGTACAGCACTTTGACTGTTCTGACTTGCTTTTGTTGACCTATGATGTTGACCTTTCTCTAATGCTTTGGATTTCCCCTCACCCTCTGTCCCCAACTTCTTACTCAGGAGTTAAACACGGAGAAGCTGACTGTCTTCATAAACACTCTGAATGGCAAAGAGGGGACCGGCTCCCACCTGGTCACTGTCCCTCCAGGCCCGAGCCTCGCTGACGCACTGCTCTCCTCCCCCATCCTGGCTGGTGAAGGAGGCTCCATGATGGGTCTTGGTGCCAGCGACTTTGAGTTTGGTGTGGATCCCAGTGCAGATCCTGAACTGGCCCTGGTAAGAGAAATAAAGATAAATAAAATGGAGAAGGTGTAAACAAGACTGAAAGAGAACGAAAGCTTCTCATTGATGAGCAGCGACCCCTTTTGACTCCACGTCTCTTAATGTGAACTCTGTAGGCTCTGCGTGTATCTATGGAGGAGCAAAGACAAAGGCAGGAGGAAGAAGCCCGCAGAGCTGCAGCTGCCTCAGCAGCTGAGGCAGGCGTGCCTACACCCGCCGCAGATGGTGAGAGGCGGGAGGAGGAATGGCTGATAACCCCCTTGAGGCTGCACTGGTTGAAGTTCTGCTTTTTTGTGGTTTCTCATTTGGTTTTGATGTGCTTTGCCTAACAGAGTCAGAAGAGGCCCTGTTGAAGATGTCGGTGTCTCAGCCTGACACAGGTGCCGCTGTGCTCCCTGACTTCAGCAGCATGACAGAGGAGGAGCAGATTGCCTACGCTATGCAGATGTCTCTTGCTGGAGGAGGTGAATTTACTTAATACCTTCCGCATGTTTGCTCTTTCTATCATTCTTATGTCACCCTAACGTTTAATCTGGAGATTGTTTTGATGATAGGCTTCAATTTCTCTTGTTTTCCTTTCCCCCCCTGTAAACAGAGTATGGAGATATGGACACAGACGCTCCGATGGAAACAGCCGAATCAGCCAAGGTGTGTGATGTTTGGAATTACGTACCTGGCCTTCAGTCATTTCTTATTAAAAAAATGAGCATATTTACATTTTTGGATGCAGGTTTGTTCTCATGAAGGTCATATTAATGAACTGTGTGACCTGATTGGCATTATGAGATAGTTAGTACATTCTTCACTGAATTGGAAAACAAAATCTGTCCAGTGTCTGTCCAGAGTCTATTTTCAGTCAAAACATTTTAACTATCGTCTTTTTAAAATATGTTTTGTCATGTAAATAGTGTGTGTGTCCAGCAGCTCACCTTGTTCTCTCCTCATTCATCAAAGGAGGAAGACGACTACGACGTGATGCAGGATCCCGAGTTCCTCCAAAGCGTCTTGGAAAACCTGCCGGGCGTGGACCCCAACAACGAGGCCATCCGCAACGCCATGGGCTCCCTGGCCTCCCAGACGGGCAACACCAAGCCGGACGGGAAAAAGGACGAGGAGAAGAAGAAATGATGACAAGGACGTCCAAACAGACCAACAGAGACTTTGACATCAGATTTATACAAAGAAAGCGCAGACGAATGCAAGATCACTTTACAAAAGAAAAGAAAGAAAGTCACTGATGATCTGTCTGACACACTCAGATTGACCTTTAACCCCATTCTTTGTCCGATTACCCAACAGCACAACATAGAACAGAAACTATTGCATTGAATGACTTTTTACTCTTAACACAACTACCCAGTAACACTTTTAACTTCTCAACTTTAACTGCAACACAAGTCTCCTTTCAAACGGTCCTGTGCTTCTCCATTATCGACTGATCTACCAAAAAATCTTCAGAACTGTTTTTTAGGATGCGATGTAAACTAAACGCTCATACTCCTGTCATGTCTTTGTTTCTTTTGCAATAAAACTCACGTGTAGATACGTCCTTCTTCAGTGTTTTCATTGCTTTAAACACATAACAAAGAGGAATGATGGGACATTTCTTGTTTCTTATTCACTGATTTATTTTTCCAACACTTAATTATGCTTATACATAATTCGATTTAGTGACTGATCATACTATTTTGACGGATTATATTCCCAGTAGAAAGTGACAGTACGTGTGGTTTGCAGCATCCTCGTTTCACTTTCCTGATTGGACGGTGGGGGGTCACGTGACCGGAAGCGCTGCATTTTCAGCTGAAAACGAGCTAGGATAGTCGGGAATCGCATATCCAGGTAAACAATCAAAATACATAAAATATTAAACCAAAAGGCCCTCACTCCAAACATCCTCTGCCGTCACACCGTCGACCCCTCCCCGCCGCAACTTATTAGCTTGATATTGACGTGAAAGCATGCTTCAGCAAATCGCTCTGGTTGCTATTTTAATGGCGAGCTAAAGCTAAGTTAGCTAAATGACCCCTCCGTCTTGGCTACATCTCAGCGGCCAGCTAGCACAACCTCAGTCGGGAAGGGAGTACCGCTAGCTCGGGATAACTGTCACGGCGAAACCGCTTCAAGGTTGCTCAACCCTCCGACTCCTCCCGGTGTTGCATTTCAAGCATTTACTATGTAACGTTATCAAAATAATACATAATAACAAACGAGTTCCTCCTGTTGTTTCCCGGAGGAGGGATAGACTCGCAGGAACGCTAACCCCGTAGCTAACGCGCTAACTGTGGCTAGTAATGGCAATGGCAGGACCCTAATGTGTGTGTTAGCTTCTGTGATAACAAACAGACCCGCTGTGGTTCGTGTCGGTTACAAACGTCGGTTTTGTGCAATAGTTGAATGGGAATAACGTGTGAAATATAAACATTAATATTCTGTCTGTTCTGCTTGTTTGCTGGCTGTGTTACCAAGACAACAAGGAGAGATTCATGCTGTGGTTCAGTGCTGTTATTCTTTTTCTGTGTGTGTGTGTGTGTTTGACAGGATTTAATCCCGGTATGGGGGACATGAAGACCCCAGATTTCGATGACCTATTGGCAGCCTTTGACATTCCTGACATCGATGCCAAAGAGGCCATCCAGTCTGCCCCGGATGAGGCCGAGGGACCCCACGGAGCGGCAGGTGCACCTCTGGGAAAGCAGGACAGCGTGGTGGGAGTGGGGTCGTCGCTGAGGCCGCCGAGCCCCTCCGACCCGCAGGCGGACACCTCGATCGTCAGCGTGATCGTGAAGAACAAAGTGCGTCTGGAGGCTGTAGATGGAGGCGAGGGAGACGCAGAGCAGGACCCCATCGATGTGATCGCCGGGGTGGATGTGGGCCCCCGGCTGGGCTCGTGCACCCCCGGGATGGCCGACTCCGAGGCTCTCAACCACAACGGTTTCAGCTCCTCCGGCGTGTCCACGTCCCTGCCACTCGGCCAGGCCCAGTCCAACGGGGCCCCCTGGTCTGTGAGCGCCGCTAAGGTGTCGTCGGACGGATGCGTGGTGGGCGTCAGCGCAGCGAAGGCCCACAAGCAGGGCGGGAACATTTTCAACAGACTTAAGCCTCTCATGACGCAGGGGTCAGGGGATCCGGTGGGCCGAGCCAGGAAGATGCAGCTCCTACAGCAGCAGCATCAGCAGCAGCAGGATACGGGTCAAGAGAGGGCGGACGGGGTCAAAGCCTCGTTACCTTCCTCTTCCTCTCTGTCGGCCGGGTCTTCGCCCCTGGCTGCAGGCAGCTCCGTCGGTCTGGCGTCTCCTTTCTTTCCACCGCCCAAGCCTCTTCTTTCCACCTCGACCTCTGCTCTGTCGTCACACCTGCTGCACTCGTCTCAGCCTTTTAACGGCGCTCCCAAAAGCGGGCCCGCCGGATTTCAGCCCCAACAGTTGGAGGATGACGACTCGGACCCGGATCTGGGGAGTCCGCTGGTGATCCAGGAGAGTCCAGACTCCCCCACTTGCCCTCAGCTGAGTCGCCGTTACAAGTCGGTCAACGCCGACTCCGGCCCCAGCCAACCGCTGTCCTCCACTGCGTCTCAGCCTAAACCCGGGGACACTCCTTCAGGCGCCACTCTGACTTCATCGGCCCCCCAGTCTCGCTCCATAGAGAGCCCCTCGCTGGAAGACAGGAACCCAGAACACGTCATCGAGGAGAGAGACTCACCAGAGAGTCCTGAACCAGAGATGCCCAAATCAACCGCACAAGTCGCAGCTAAACGCTGCTCCAGCCCTGCGGTGGCTGCGACCCCGCCTCCTTCAGAACTGCGGGAGCCCAAGGAAGAGGAGGAAGAGATGGAGGTGGGGAACGGGATGGACAGGATGGCTGACGGCAAAGCGGATACAGGGAAGGGAGAGAACACGAGAACAGGTGAGGAGAAGATGGAGGTGGATGAGGGCAAGACCAAACCCTCGTCCACTGAAGGAGACGTGAGCACCCCGGTCCCCGCTCGATCCGGAGCTCCATCCAGACCCCTCAAAGTCCGGATAAAGACCATCAAGACGTCCACAGGTGGAATCACCCGAACCGTCACCAGAGTAGCACCCAAAGGTGGCGCCGCCGCGGGGAAAGGCTCCGACACCAAAGCTCAAACTGGGGAGCGCAAAGTGTTGGCGAGCAAGTCCCAGAAAGCCGAAGCCGGTCATGTGTCTGCAGCGTCGCAGCAGCAGAAGGTGAAGGCGCTGAACGCTCTGCCGGTGTCCACGCTGGCAGCCAGCAGCGTCATGCTTGCCGCCGCCACCAAGGTCCAGAACAAAATGGCCGCATCTGACAAGGCTAAGGTCTCCGCCACCGCAGTCAGCATCACCAAATCCGCCGCCCTGCCCGCCACCCCCGCCGTGGCCTCCTCTCCCAAGTTCTCGGTGGCCGCTGGCGGGATCAGCGTACGCACCGCCACGTCCAAGACGGCCAACGGAGGCGGCGGCTCTATCATCACCAGCAGCCTGCAGTCCAACAAGCCGGCGTCCATCGTCAACAGCACAGGCGCCGTCATCTCCCGCAGCCAGTCCAGCCTGGTGGAGGCGTTCAACAAGATCCTCAACAGCAAGAACCTGTTGCCTAGTTACAAGCCCGACCTCTCGGCGCCCCCGCCTCCCGAGTGGGGGCTCCCGCTCCCGGCCACGGGGTACCGCTGCCTGGAGTGCGGCGACGCCTTCGCCCTGGAGCGCAGCCTGGCCCGACACTACGACCGCCGCTCGCTCCGCATCGAGGTGACGTGCAACCACTGCGCCAAGAGGCTGGCCTTCTTCAACAAGTGCAGCCTGCTGCTTCACGCCAGGGAGCACAAGGAGCGCGGCCTGGTCATGCAGTGCTCCCACCTGGTGATGAGGCCCGTCACCGTGGAGCAGATGATCGGGCAGCAGGACATCACTCCCATCGGCGGTGAGAGGAAGTCAAACTATAAGTGTCATTGTTTACGTTGAAACCCTTCATTTGTGGTCGACACACACACACACACACACACACACACACACACACACACACACACACACACACACACACACACACACACACACACACACACACACACACACACACACACACACACACACACACACACACCTTCTGTCTAACCAGGCCTGCTCTCCTCTTCATCCTCCTCTCTTCCAGTTTCTTCCCCGTCCGCCACGCCCGGGTCCTCGGCCGTCTCGGCGAGCTCCAGCCCGCTGAAGGACAGCTCGTCTCCCTCGGCAACTCAGCCCCGGACGGTGCGTCGTGCGCCTCAGGGCCCTCAGGCGCTCATGCCTCTTCCCTGCAAGAAGGCCGAGGTGCTGCAGTACAACAATTACAAATGTCCCGAGTGCCAAACGCAATTCTCCGGAAAGCCGGAGCTGGTCACCCACTTCCAACAGATCCGAGCCGCTCCCAACTCGGTGAGGACAGAACGCTCAGATGCTTCCCAGCTTTCAAACTCTTCCTAAACCAAAAGGTGTGTGTGTGTTTGACTTTCCTCTCCTTTGGTTTCAGACGTGCACCCAATGCTCGCCGCCCATGATGCTGCCTAACTCCTGCGCCGTCTCCGCCCACCAGAGGATCCACAAACACAGAGCGCCGCACGTCTGTCCCGAGTGCGGCGGCATCGCCCAGCAGACCAACTTCCAGACACATCTGGAGGAGGCGTGTCTACACTTCGCCAGGCGCATCGGCTACAGGTTTGGAAAAGACTCGACAAAACTTTACGATCGCTGTGGTAACGGTTGTATAACCATTAACAGTGGCCCATATAATGTATATTGCGCAATAAAGCGGTAATGTGTCTTCCTGTGACTCCGCCCAGGTGCTCGAGCTGCCAGGTGGTGTTCGGAGGTCTCAACTCCATCAAGTCCCACATCCAGACGGCTCACTGCGAGGTCTTCCACAAGTGCCCCAGCTGCCCCATGGCCTTCAAGTCTTCCCCCAGCGCCCAGAGCCACATCAGCACCCAGCACCCAACGCTGACCGGGGGACAGGCCAAGTACGCCCGCCCGCCGCCTCCGCCTCAGCACCGGCTGCAAAGCCACAAGGGTCGTCAAAAAGATGCTCATATCCGTCTGTGTTCCTTTCCCGTTTGCAGGATGATCTACAAGTGCGTCATGTGCGACACCGTGTTTACCCAGAAGCCCCTGCTGTACGTGCACTTCGACACACATCTGGCCAAGCAGAAAGTTCACGTGTTCAAGTGTCCCGACTGCACCAAACTCTACGCCCAGAAAGGTTCCATGATGGAGCACATCAAGGTGTGTGTGCTTAGAGTCCAAACTGTCTTCACGTCTCAGCAGGAGTGAGTGTTTTGTACAAAGGTGAATGAATTTGATTTGTTTTGCCGCCGCCCCTCTCAGACGGCTCACAGAGGGCCGACAGCCAAACAGGAGTCCCAGTCTGAAGCTTCCACCCCGGCCTCCACCCCGGCCAACCCCGCCTCCGCCCCCACCGCCCCCAAGTCCAAATCCGCAACGAAAACCGACAATTCGGACGGCGAGGACTGGGGGCGGGATCAGGAGGAAGAGGAGGAGGAGGAAGAGGAGGAGGACGACGACGCGGACGAGGACTACGAGGCTCCGGGGGCGGGCGCCGGCGCCGGCCCAGCAGGGGGCAGCGGTCAGCCGGCCGCCCCGACAGAGTGGACCTGCCCTCAGTGTCAGGCCACCTTCACCGACAACGACGACTATCTCAGCCACGTGAAGTTAGAGCACGGAAAGGTACGACACACACTTCATCCTACCGCCATTACGTCATCCTAACGCTCCCAACAGATGTTTGGAATGGAAACGTTTCCCTGCAGCTCAGTTTGAGCCAGAAGTTAAATCGTTCCACTTGTTCTCCCATTTTCCCCTCGTGCGACTGACCAAAGTTCCCTTGTCGCATCTGTGGAGGAACGTTCAGCACGTCGTCCAGCCTGAGGCGTCACGAGCGAGTCATCCACGAGGGCAACAAGAGGGTCTTCCACTGCCAGTAAGTGGGCCGATACGTAGAAATGGATCAGCAGGAAAATTACACTTTGGTTTCTGAATTTAACCCTGAAGCCAGAACTAACTCTAACCCCACGTCATCATTTTGCAGATATTGCACAGAGGGCAAGCGCACCTTCGGCAGCCGGTTCTTACTGGACAAACACGTTCGGCTCCATCACAGAAGCACAGATCAGGTCAGTGGAGACAGAAGCCTTTGTTTGATTGAGGATCTTATCTGGTTTGTAGGTGTCCCTGCTTCAGTCTGCCAGTGTCTCAGTGTCTCAGTGTCTCCTCCCTCCTTGTGTCCCCTCAGGGTCCTCCTCTGACCAGGAAGCGTGCAGCCACAGGAGACGGCCCAGGCAGCTCGTCGGAGCACGACGGCGAAGGCGGTCCCCCCGGCAGCAGAGCGGGAGACGAGGAAGAACACGCCGCAGAGGACGGGGAGGAGGGCGGCAGCGCCCCGGCGAAGAGGACCCGGGCACCCGCGGCGGATTTAGAGGAGGAAGACAACATCTTCCGTTGCATTCCGTGCGGCTTCTCCACGGAAGACGGAGCGGAGTTCCAGCGTCACATCCCGCAGCACCGGGCCGACACCGCCTCCTTTCAGTGCCTGCAGTGCGGCGTGTGCTTCGCCTCGGCCGGCTCCCTGGGCAGACACCGCTTCATCACGCACCGCGTCCGGGACACCCAGAGCGACACAGACCGCGGCGCCCCGCGAGGCGGCGGCTCCCCCGACGGCTCGCCCGCACACTCCCCCCTGGGCCTGGGCGAGGACGGGGACCTGTGCTGCAAGGTGTGCGGCCGGCGTTTCGACAAGGCCTCGGACCTCAACACCCACTTCAGGACCCACGGCATGGCCTTCCTCACCGCCCACAAGACTGACAAGCCCCAGTAGAGGGGGCGGGGCCTCTGACACTGACACGAGGAGGAGGAGGGAGCTGAGAAGCTTTAGAATATGAATGTTGACCATGAGACGAGCTGCTCTGGGCCTCCTGCGCAGCTTCAGTCACCGTGAACTGATCTAGTCGTAACCATGGCGCCCCCTTCTGTGTGACTGTACTTGCATGTTTGATCACCTAACAGAACACACCTGTGACTAACGGCCCGCAGACTAAAGCATTTATATATCCACCACAGCGTCTGTCCCCGTCTCGTCCATCTGCACTCTGACTGTAGCCACTCACTCGCCTCTCACACACACTTCCATCACACATACACACATCCCAATGCTCTACTAACAGCTGTAGTGCCCATATTTTGTACTTTGTTTATAGCATTCATGTCCATCACACATCTCACACTCTTCATCCTGTTCTTACATCATCCTGTTCTTCAATCAGCACCATCTGCTGTCCACTCTCATATCTGAAGCATGAAGGGGACGTTTAAGGGAGAATTTTAAACACTGATTTTTACGTTGCGACTATATTGTAATATTTATTTATACGAAAAACACATCACCGCTGTCGGCGCGTCGGAATCGCACTCAGGAAATCCAGAAGTGCGATTCCGACGCGGCGAGGACGCGAAGAACGGGGGGGGGGGGGGCGAGCGAGGTTACCGTGGCGACCGTAACCTGCGGTGTGAATAAGGTGTGATGTTATTAATCGTTTAGCTAGAAGAAGAGAGGTCAGGCTTCCTGGCAGTAGTCTACATGTACCAGTTTTGCCATGTAAATACATATAAGTACACTAAAAGAAAGCGTTCTGGTTTTAGTAAGTTGCTGATATTGTGAATACGTTAAGTATTTGTACTGTTCCCTTGTTTTTTTTAACGATTTCAAGGTTAAAAAATATTATTTCCCCCCCCCTTCCCCCCAGAGAGGTAGCTATACAATGTAACTAAAGCAGAGGGGGAGTGTGTGTGCGTGTGCGTGTGTGCGTGGGCTGTGTTGTCTTAATGTGTATGAATACAAAATGTGTCTCTTTTTTCTATCTCCCGAGTCGCCCGCCGCACTATGGCTTTTTTTTTTGTATGTTTCAAACGGGGTGGACGTTTCTGTTTGTATCTTTTTTATATATGTCACGATATCATATTTATATAGCTTAAAATAGTGGAGTTTCATGTTTCCTCTTTTCTTTTCCATGGTTGTGGTCTGCTTGCTGAAAATGCCATACACTTTTTGTGATGTTTCAAAAATAAATGTGGAAAAGAGACGGCGAGCCACGTGATGCAGCTTCATACAGTTAGTTAGGAATTTAGTTAAGTTTGATCCTTTACAAAATCCAGTGTGTATTCATTTCTCAAAACTACCAAAAAATTTACTTTTTATTCATAAGTTTGATTTATTTATAGGTACATTTATTGGATAATACATCAAAAAAATATAAGTATAGTACAATTTGTTTGGTTTGTTTTGTTACATGGATGCGTTTTCCTCTGTCCTGCCTGTGTGGCGTTCGGGGTCCAGCTCCAGCCCGCTCTTGCCCTCTGCGCTCTGGCATGAAGTTGGGAGTTCACACACACTGACCGGATGATGGAATTCAATCAGCAGTAGGTAGATCAGCGTTCCCACCACCGCCCCCAAACTGGTGGCCACCAGGGGCACCCACCACCACCCGCCTCCGGCCCTGGAAAGAGCATCAAGTCTCAATCAGAGGGTGCTTAAGTCATGACTGTTGGGCTTTAAATGGCCAAGCAAAAAATACTAACTTGAAAACTTCGCCTCCCCAGCCGGCGATGAACGTGAACAGACGAGGGCCGAAATCCCTTGCTGGGTTGATGGCGTAGCCGCTGTTGGAGCCCATGGAGACACCGATGACCATCACCGTCGCTCCCACCAGGATCGGCTCCAGACCGGGATGGAGGGGCCCGTTCCTCGGGTCCCCCAGAGCCAAGACGCACACCAGCAGTGCAGCAGTTCCAACAATCTACAAGATGCGAGGAAACATCAGAAAAGGCAACGTGTTTATGTACTGTATGTATGTATTTATGACAAAGTAATTGGAAATAAAAGTAAAGTCGCTAAGTGGAAGTCTGACCTGGTCCACAACACCCCCCCACAAACTCAGGTAGTCTGCTGGGTAGGTGGAGAATATCCCGGCTGTGGCAGTGGGACCTGTTACTGTAAGGAAGCCTCCACTGAACGACCAGATGGCATCTACACACACACGCAATGGATTTAACAGGGCTGGACATATTTCAAGCCGGCCTTGGAGCATTATTTGGCAGATGTGTGTCTCACCGTAGTACTGCAGGGCGACAGTGGCTGCGCCTAGAAAAGCTCCAAGCACTTGGGAGAAGACGTAGAAAGGCAGCTTCACCCAGGAAAGTCGGCCCATAAAACACAAACTCAGAGACACAGCGGGGTTCAGATGACCACCTTAAAGAAGAAACACAGCACATCCGTCACTTTAAGAGATACTTACGACACTTAAGAGATAGTTTAGGAGTTTTGAATCATCCTTTGTTTCTTACCTGAGACTCCTCGAGACACAAAAACTCCAAACATGGTTCCCAAAGCAAAGCCCAGATTGATTGACAGGTACTGCCCCTTCTGCTCTTGCGTCGTCGTCACCTGGGCAACGGAGCCGCATCCGAATAGCTGCAGGACATATAAGCAAAAAGGCTGAATCAGCAAGAAGATAAATGCACAGATACAGAGACAGGGTCCGATCCAAAGACCATCTGCAGCCGTATCACAGATCGCAGACACGTTCTTCCAGCGAAAACAACTTATCTCTGTCTCAAAGGACAGATTTAATGACTTTTTATGGACTTCCATGGAAATTGCTTTACGATGCCTGATAACTTAATCGCAGGTAACAAATATCCAGCTCAGATATGATCAGTCCACACTACAGCAACACAAACACTTTAAATGAACTGAAATGCACAAACACGTCTTGTTTATTCTACAAATCACTGACCAGAATATCCTACAAAGTCTTCTCTCGCTCTCTCTTTCTTTCCGTCTCTCTGTGTGTCTCTCTCTCTAGTCAAAGTCCTTAGTTATCCATTGTCAAAACAAACATTTCAATTGTCTAAATGCGAAGCACAGCTTTTGGATTCTTTACTGATTAAAACTTAAAAGACGCCGTGCTGAACCTTCTTCACCTTTAAATCCAAAGGGTCGCACACCGCCGACTACAGATCAGAGACACAACGTGGCCGTCCAAACCTTATAGGACTCACAATCAGGATGTATATGCCGAGGCACTCAGCCATGCACTCCCTCAGCAGCTTGTTTCTGATCCGACACTTGTTTAGAAATCTCTCCATCCTCGACGTCTCTTCTGTGGCTGGACTCGGCCCGGGCAGGATCCTGATCTCAGGTGAACGGAGCAGAGTTTGCCCTCTCATACTGGAGCCGCAAGCCACGTCACTCTCTTTATGGCCCTGCGGCGGCGGAGGAGGAGGAGGGGGAGGAGGAGAAGGAGGAGGAGAAGGAGGTGGCGATGCGTCTCCCTCCTGGAGGTTAGAGTATTTCAAGGGCATAATCTGGGCCTAAATCACTGAAAATATGAGGGCTAAAACGTCACGACGTGCCACTGGACTGCTGCAGGTTGGCTTCTGGTTGGCTCTGATCTCACCTGTTGGGCATTCCGGCTGATGGCTCCTTCGCTGTGATTGGCTGTTGACTTTCAACACCTCTTGATTAGGACGCTTCTCCATCCATTCCATTCCATTGAGGGGGTAATAACATGCACAAGCACAATAAAGACGGAACACATATGTTGATGAAAGAAAAATCACTTTAAGAGAATTAGAAAGTAAATACCTGGACGATTAAAGCCACGCACTTGTTGGACTTCAATCCTTTACAGCTGGAAATCCACAATCCGGATTCTGGTCTCTATGGTCTCAGCAGCTGTAGTGAGTAAGATCTAAAGACCTGGCAGCTCCTTTAATGAGATTTCACCGTTTTACTGCTTTAAAAGGTGAAGTCGTGGGCAGCATCTGCTTTAATGAACCTCGGGCCGTCTTATCTGGATTCTTGAGCGCTTTTGAAGGCTGACAAATGAAAGAGGCAGCAGAGAGGAGGAGGAGGCTGTTATCAGTGATGAAGCCGCTCCAGCACATGGCAACCTTTAAGTCATGCTGACACACACAGAGAACCATGGGGATGTGTGTGTATAAAATAAGTCCAATAAACTGTGTAAATATATTATTCCTCTTTATTTGACTCATGTGGTCACATTCATACACACCTACTGTATCTACAAGGACAATATAAAAATAACGTGTGTGTTTGAGTTATGGAGTCGGGTTGGTCTCTCTCATTTGAAATGAATGGTTGTTGTGATTCTGACCCAGTGCCATCTGGCAAACATCAAGTTCAATCAGATCCTCAGCCCAAAGCTCATAATTCACATTTTTTTGTAAGGTTATTTAAACCCCCTGAAGAACTTTGAGAACAACGGGTCATCGTCCCGCATGTCAGCAGAAGGGAGTCGACCACCTGGAATACAAAACAAATAGGGATCAACTCAGGGTTTAGGAGGAGGGTGGTCCAATCCCTTATCTACGTTCTGTGGTGGTGGCGCTGGTGGTGGACCTACCTGGTGGGACCCGTCCACCCTGTGGTTCGGCTCCCTCCGGGCTCCCCGCTGGGCCTCCAGAACGCGTCACCGTGGTTTCCTCGTTGCCCTGTCCGTCCCTGACCGTGCGTCTCTCCTCTACGGACTAAACACACAAATCAGCTGTCACACACCAGAGTCACTAGATTCTGCCATTGATGGAACCGATGATGATGATGACTCACCCCGTCCGGTTTCATCACCTTGGAGACGGTGACGGATTGGAAGAAGGAGCGGGTTCTGGGCTGGACAGGCTGCGGCGGCCGTGTGAGAACCTGATCGAGGCCGCGGGAGGCGACGTCAGCATCCAGATCTGGACAGAGAAGGAAGATCAGAATGACGGTGGGCAACATCAGGCCAAGGAATACAGCACAGGGGGGTTGAAACTGTCACTCACCCCTATCTTCTCTGGGTTCCCCATCTGGTACGTTCGGTGGTCCAAGTCTCAGAATGTCATTAAACTATGAGGGAAATCAAAACAAACTTAATGTAGCACCAGAATATAAATGTCATCTTTGAGCAGTATGACATCATGTTTCCATAGTGACAAAGGATAGAAGGCAAACATGTCATTTACCCTGGAGAAAGGCCTCCAGCTGTGGGAGGGAGAGCTGGGGAAACCGTCAGGCTCTGTGGATGGAGGAGTGCAAGGGCCCTGTGGAGAGCCGTCTGGAGCTTTCAGCATGAAGTCTCTGATGGGGTTCCCACTGGATCTGCCTCCATCCGGCCTCGCTCCATCCTGTGGTGACGCGATACTGGGAACACCTGGAAACACACACACGCAGTACAACATGATGAGATGATCCAAGCTGACCCAATACCTGCTGAAAGCCCCGGATGTGTTTGGGACATACCAAAGTGTCCCGACTGTCCGTCCAGACCTCCCAGCTGGGAGAAGATCTCCTCCATCTCCCTGAGGACCTGGCCGAACACCGGAGGCTTCTGGAACCTCATCCCGTCCGGGCCGAAGCTGAAGCCAAACCTCAAGTTGCCGTCAAAGGGGTCGTGCTGCTCCCCCCGGAGGCCATCGTGACAGAAACAGTCTTCATCATCATCGTCGTCGTCGTCATCATCATCATCATGGGTCATAGCATCGAAGAAGGGGTCCCTAATATTTAGAAATGGGGGAAATAAACAAATAAGTAACTTAAGAGTAACTTGCGCTACTGTTACACAACCCACACGAAACGAACCAAGACGGGACTTTTCCACTTAATTTACTTACCTGCCATCATGATAATGGCCTCCAGGTACTCCGAAGAAGCCGCGGAATAAATCAAAAACACTCATTTGGTAACAGCTTTGGTAGAAAACTAATTCATAACTAATAAACCTGAGCTGGAGAGCTGACGGGTAGTCGTACTTGTCCACAGTGCCGTAAAGTGTTACACAAACGTTTCGGATAATGACGAAATGTGTCGTAAACATGACTTTACCGTAACTAGCCGAAGCAACGCGCAGGGGGGAATACGCGCCGTCATCCTTAGACGCGGACTCGGAGAGGTCACGGGGGACTTTTGATTTTTTCTTTTGATTCAACGTTTATGTAAATAAAGGAGCAGAATATTGGATCACTGAAAGATTAATCTACACGTTTACCAAGTTAACTACGGTAACTAACTGCTAACTAGAACACAATCTAATATGGACAAGCTGTAATCTGGACACATTGCAATTTATTACGGTGACATTCTATGGGGGTTCAAGTTCACTCGTTCTATCCGCTTCATCTGCCTGTCAAATAATCTGCAACAGGGATCTTGACAGCAAAACTACATATGGAAAACGTGTTAATTTAATAAGAGTGCTGTCAGGAATGAGCACTGTTTACAACCGCCATTTTGAATTGATAACCAACAATTTCAATTAAATGATCTCACATCCTTCATCTTCACAGGCTACAATAGCAGTTTAACCTGGTGTCTTGAACTCACCGTCAAACCAACAGAAGATGCTGCTGTTACAAGTCAAATCAGAAACAAATATACTTTCTTGGGAAAAAAAAAAAAGACATTCTCATCCGAAATGATGGTGTCTTTCTTGTTTACTTAATATTTAGATTTTTTACAAAATAAGAAAAATATGAAACAAATAAAACACTTACAAGTCTGCAAGTATTTGGAGGAAATGTGAAGGAAGCCATCAAACAGGGACTACAGTACTTGTGTTTTTTTTATATATGTACAAGACAAGTTTATCCATTTAAATTTTTTTAAAACGCACAGTACAAAAAGAAAAAATAAATCACTGACAAAAAAAAAAAAAAACCCATAGTACAATTCTGTCCATCATGATTCAATGCTGCAGCTTTCTTTACAATGTCAGGGGGCGGGGGGGTAAGAACAGGTGGTGGAAGCAGGGAGGGTGGCATTCCTTAAAAAAACAAAACGAAAACAAACCCCCCCCAAAAATGAAGAAGAGACACATGAGGGGCAGCTTGGGTGTGTATTGGCCTTCTCAATGTCTCTTACAGAGTCGGGTGAGATCTTAATGCAACATATTTATAATTGGCTGGAACGTTAACTGTACACAGGTTGGATAATGGAACCTTTTTTTGCTTTTTTTTTTTTTTCCGTTTTTTTTTACACTATGAAAAAATCCTGTGCTAGGCAAAAACAAAGCACAGTACACAACCACGGCCCCCCGTGTGTACGAACATGCACGCAATCACATGACAAACATACTTTTTCCTTACAGTCCAAGCCAGTGAGCTTGCTTATATGTCTTTATATATAATATATCTATATTTGGTAAAAAATAAACTTCACAACTCTACCAATTTAGAGAATTTTTTTTGTGTTGAAAACTTAAAAAGACATAAAACTGAACAAAAAAGCCTTAATAGCAATTTAGTAAATCAATTTGTCTGGGTACTTTGGGGGGGGGGGGTTGGGTCATTTCCTCTTAAAAAAAAAAAAAAAAAAAAAGAAAAAAAAAAGAGGGGGTGGGGGAGTCGAGGGTGAGAAATACAAAACCAGCCTGTCCCCCCACCTTCAGGTATTACATCATCCCTCCCCATGCGCAAAAAGAGGGGGACAACAAAAACAAACAAACAAAAGTGACCATACAGGAAACATTCATTCATTTAGAAAACAGTTCTATGTTACATACAAGTGAAAGAAAGAGGATGTGGGGGGGTGGTGTGTAAGGGTTGTGTGTGGGGGGGTGAGGGATTAATACGATACAAATTCCCAACACTCAGTATTTCACCTCTCGGTGGCGAGTTTCTATACCCATTTAGTTCCCGTCTCCCCTCTCTAAGCCCCTCCTGGTCCCTCCTCCCGCCCATCCATGCCACATTAACATGCTCGTTCTCTCAGCACAGCGCCTCCTCTGACTAGGGTCAGAACTGCGGGAGTGCTGGGCCGAGAGACTGGGGGGAGGAAGTCCCGGCGGGAGGAAAGGGGGGAGTTTTTCGCGCGGAGACGACTTGTGGAGGAGTGATGACCGACCCTCCCGGTTCCCGTCAGCAGTGGTGGTGGGGCTCAGACAGCAGGTGTTAGTTGGCGCCCCAGTTGTAGCTGTTGTACGGCGATTTGTTGATCTGAGACTTCTGCTGGATGGAAGCGTTCTGGCTGCGCTGTCCTGTGCTGCTCTGTTGGGAAAGAAGAGAAACGCTCAGTCTGGCTTCTTCCTCCCCTGCTGCACGTAGCCGAGCACCGACACGCCGCCATGGTGCACGCCTACCTGTCCATCTTGCTGCAGGTGATGGTGCAGAATTTGAGAATGTGGTTGTTGGTGCGGTGCCAGAATGTGCATGAACGGGGGAGCGTAGCCAGCGGCGGCCGGGGGGTTGATGGGTCCCCCGCCCCCCAGGGCTGAGGGCAAGCTGAAGGAAGCCGCCGGTGTGCCAGCATGGAAACCCTGCTTCTCAAAAGACTACAGGAGGAAAAACAAACATTTTAGAAAATTCTCAGTATCACCTCTTCCATTTTTTCCATTTCAATTATGTGAGGCGACGGCATGTTCGACTGCACGCTCATTGGCTCGCTGCAATTACCTGTGTCTTTGTGTAAACAGACCCTGAAATATCTGGTACTCCCGTGTTGCTTGATGTCACAGAGACTCCTGCAGAGGAACACAAAGAAAAGAGAAGAAAATAAACTCAGTTAAAATGCAAAACTGGATTCAAGTAGTAAACTGTAGCCAGACACATGATGCTGTTGTTCTAGCTCGATGCTTCAGACCTTTGAACGTCTCACATTCCGGAAGTGCAGATATAGAAAAGATGTTTTGTGTGGATGCTTCATACACAGTATGTATAGTAGCACATTTCTGAGGTTCACATCTACGACGGAACGTTTTCCTTCAGTAATCGCAGTTTAGACTAATAGTTTGAAGAAACAATGGATGGGATGAAAACATGAGTATGACCCTTTTATTAAGTGCTGGATCTTTTAAGGAGAAATCCACGTTAATGGTAAGTGGGGGAGGGAAGGTCTCAGCAACAGGCTCAAATATGTTTTAGTGGTGTCCGAGAAAACTTAAAAGGGGAGCATATTTATTGTAGAGGATGTCTGTACTACGGTGCCACTGCCATGATTTGTTGTGCTTTTGAGTGTTACAAACAATCATAATTGAGTTTTGGGAAAGGTTTCAGAGACCGCGACCAAGAAAACTGTAGGGAAACATTGGTCCAGTGCTGAGCTTCCCCTGAGATGTTCGGTGAGCAAAGCAAAACCAAAAATAAAAAACATTAAAAACATGTGGAGAGCACAGTCACAGCAAATGACTGAACTCTGGAAATGCGATGAGCAGCAATGAGCGGTAAAAGCAAGCAACATGGGGGAACAATGAGACGGCATCAAACACAGAAACTCATCACCGGTTTATGCAAGCCACAGCCTTTTTTGTGAGCCCTCATATTTTAGCCTCCAAATGTCCGATAATTTAAGAGAATAACTCTCCGAGATCAAACCCTGACAGATCAGACGATGATGAGACGCCCTGGAAGCAAACGGGTGACGGACACAATCATGGCACAACGTCACCAGTTGTCCTACAGCGGGCAGCATCATCATCATCATCATCGTCAGTGATGAGGCAAAAAGGGGAACGAGTGCAAAGAAGAGCAGAAGGATGGTTGGTGACACAGGAAGGAAGACGGGAGGGAAAAGGGTTTTTTCGGTTTCATTCGGCATGTGGCGGCACTCACCGACTCCGGGCCCGGTGACAGAGCTGGCTGGCTTGTTTTGTGCAGAAGCGGCGGCGGCCACGGCAGTGCCGTATCCGCCCTTACAGAAATCCCCACTCCCTGAAGCCTGGCCCACATCCTCATAGCCTGCAACAGTCAGACACACAGCCGCAGCCCACAGCATTAGACACACCAGGCAGGGGGGGAGGAGGGGGCAGACCCGTCTCCGATAGCATTTGCAAATGACTTAACAGCGTTTGGTTTTACTTCGGGCACCGTACGGGCAGCTTTGACTTTAACGTCTCAGTACAGTTCAGTGTCATGTTGTCCAGTTTCTGACACCAACTGCATGTGGCTCAGCCCGTCAGCCTCAACGCTTAGCATCATCTGCAAGTACTATTTGACCCGAGTCTGAGGGGAGGGGGGTTGGGGAAAGTGAGGGAGGGGGGGGCAGGCAGGGTATGTGCGCGAGTGTGTGTGTGGAAGGTGTGGGGAGGGGGAGGTGAAGAGTAAGCTGGAGTTTGGTGATGGCAGAAAGCAGCAGATGGGTGCAGCTTAGAACAAATGGGTGAGGCAGGTGGTGTGGACCGACAGTGGATATGAGCCATGAAGGGAAGTTTGAAAAACATCAAACTGCAAAAAAAAAAAAAAAAAAAAAAAAAAAAAAACTAAAGGCAGGAAGTGATGGCACGTTAACAGGCAGGCCGTTTCCCCCCTGAATGTATCGAGTGAACATGAGCACAAATAGGACTGATGTTGAGATGTGTGGGAGTGCGATGTCTGTGTGAGCTGGGATGAGATTAGATGTTAGAGCCCAGCGGCAAAACCCACTGCCCGAGATGAGCAAAAGCAAGCCATGGAAGACAGCAGGTGAGCCGACACCCGAAACCTTCTGATCTAAACCCGTGTGGCCCGGTGCTGCTCTGCAAGTCCCTCTCTCCAAATCCCATTCACTTTAAATGGCCACAAGAGGCCATTTAATAAAAAGGAATACTAAACAGTTCCTTGCAATAAAAAAACAAAACAAAAGAGTACTTGTAGAGGCATGAGGTCATCGTCCACATTCCTTATGTGGCTTATATCCTGTGTGTGCACCGTCACCCACATACAGCATACATCAAAAGAATTCTAACTTGAGGTCAAGTGAGAATCTGTAGACACGACTGTAAGCGTAATGAAGCATAAACAATGTCTTGACAGAAGCATCTTGTTTACACTCTCACACACACACACACACACACACACACACACTGAATAACTCAAATGAGATGCAGACCAAGAGAACAAATCGCCAGCTCCGTTTTGAGCATCAGCACCGATGCACGTGTGCGTGTGCGTGTGCGCGTGTGTGTGTGTGTGTGTGTGTGTGTGTGTGTGTGTGTGGAGCCGGACCTGCGTGACCCCTCACGAACATGCCGTTTCCATGGACTGTGTTGTAGACATTAAGATCGTTCTGTGCCTCACCAGTGCTGTATCCATGGGAACCGTAGCCACTAGCCTGCTGGAAGGGTGTGGCGGAGGCATTGACGCCGACATTCACACCGTGCTGCTTTGACGAGGTAGGAGCCACCTAACCAACACATCCATCAAAACGTCACTTCAGCAATGCTTACAAAGAGGCCCATGACTGAATAGTTGTAGCATTTTGAATCAGCATTCAGAAACAGGTCAAGAGATCACATGTAGTTCCGTTTTTAACAATACTGGAGAGTTTTGGAAAATCAGCCAACACAGCTACAACGACTCCATTAATGCTGTGTGTGCTGCAGTCTAATAGGGGATATGTGGGAGTCATGCCTCCTCAAAGGGAGAGAGGAGCAGGCAAGTACAGATTCCTCACCGGGAACACAGCGGGTCCATACTGGAAGGCATTGGGCAGGCCCGGCATGCCGGTGTAGTACGGAAGGCTTGTATAGCTGTAGCCGGGCGGCAGCGCTGGGTTTAGGAAGGGCTGCTGGGTGGTGTGATGCGTCTGGTTCTGGTTCTGCTGCGTCTGGGCTAATGTCGTGGCCGGGGCTGGGGAGGACGCGTCGCCTCGACCAAACTTTGATAAGTCGCCTTGGGGAGGAGGAGAGGACAGATACGGTTTGAAGACGACATTACAAAACATTAACCAAACGACCTAAGCTACTAAACCTTGTTAGAAATCAGCTCACCGGAATAAGGGTTGCTTGTCAAACTACCGTCTCTGCCGGTCAGTGCAGTAGTGGGGGTTGCAAAGGGAATGCTGTAATAATCCTGAGACAAGCAAATGGAGACGGAAAACTTATTTTCTGTGATCAATCAAACAGGATCCGAAGAAAAGGTACCACTTAAACAAAACCAGTATCTTCATCTGGACATGGTTCAGATACGACGACTCACCAGCGGAATTCTGGTCGGCAGCATCTGCAGGTCGTCATAGCCGTACACCTGAGGCTGAGGCCAACAAACACTCGAGTCAGAAAATGGCTGTCACCATACACACGACATCAACAAGACATATTTGATAATCTAATAGGTGAAGCTTGGATTGGACTTTGGAGTCGTTATTCAGAAATTGATAGCAGGAGCTTACAGGGTAGGCATGCAGGAGTCCCGGGGCCATGATGTATGGGTTTGGCAGGAGAGGGGGCACTCCAGGAGGAAGGTTTGGAGGTGCTTTCCCTGTACGCACAAGGAAGGGCAGAAGTGTAAATGAGCAAAAATTAAATAGAAAATATTTGACCCTTTGCACCAAAATCTTCACTGTGCAACAAGAAATGCAAAATATTTCAAACCCCATATGGTATGTTTGCTTATTTGCAAGTCTAATGTCTCACCTGAGGACACTGCAGAGCCACGAGAGGATGAACTAGCTGAATTGGGAATACTCGAAGCTGCTGTGGAGATCGAAATGCTGCCGGCTGCCGCGGCAGGGACGCCCATGGAGACGGTGTTCAGGCCCATGGCCAGACTGCTGACGGGGCCCAGGCCGGAGGGAGCCGACACCGTGGCGGCCCCAACAGACGAGGGCTGAGGGGCCCCTAAGGACACGTGTGCAGCAATGGCAACCGAGGAGGGGACTGATGACGATGGCACGGCTGAGACAGAGGAGGGGAAGGAGGAGGAGTGCAGGCTGGAGTCTCCGTCTACACTGGGATGCTGCGGAGACAAAAAGGGGAAGAGCGATAGATGTGGTTAGGGATAAATGAGATTAAATAGCCATTAAGGTGAATGGACATCTAATGTATCCGCTCTAACAGGAAATGCATCTTTGGAAATGACTACAGGGCTGAAGGCAGACACGTCCCTCTCTGTGCACGGGGGCACATGCCTGCACAGAGCGGGGGAGGCAGTTATGGTTTCCCTAAAAACATTTAACATGCTCCGTCAAACACACAATGAAGGTCCAGGGGATAGGAATTAGTTTGAATACGCACAAACATAGATAGAATATACAGGAAACTCACCATTAAGCTGGAGTTGGATGTGCGGACTGAAGATGGAGCAAGGCTGTTCTGTTGTGATGGAAGAGAGCTGCAGAAGCAAAGAGGTTGTTTCAGGTAAAGGCAAAGGCTCGTCAGGTAACAACAGATTGTTCCCGGTTACTGCGTGGCGTCGGCTGAGACTCACTTGTTGTGTTGAGGGGGGGGCATGGTGCTGGGGGGAAGGTCTTCACTGTGGCCCAAAGCACTAAGCGTCTGATTAGATGCGTTTAACAAGGAGGCCGGGCCGGAGCCGCTGTCCGCCAGAGTGCCCATGACGGAAACCGACGCCGGCGTGACCGAGTCGGGGGCGGGCTTGACCGATGCTGCAGAGCCTGCTGCAGCTGCCGAGAGGGAGGAAAGTCTGAATGCAGAATGCGTCGATAACTAAGGTGCTGGGAGAGAGAGGGAGTGTGGAAAATGGAGGCTTACCTTCCACAGACTGCACCGTTTGCATTGAGCTGAAGCCATTCTGTAAAAAAAACAAAAAAACAATGAAGGTAAGCTCATGTTTCTATGGAAACGGTCTACTGACAAGCCGAAAGCTGGAAACGATCTCCAAGAACGTTGGTATGCAGGGTGTATTGAAGACAAGTCCGGTTTTGCTACAAGTGCATTGGAATTCAGAGCAAACAACACAGGACCAAGAGGTTAGATGGTTCTTCAGTCAAAGCTATAATATCCTAAGTGTGTAACCTATGACGACAGTTTCTTCCATCATCAATTCAAGACTCTTCTCTTCCGAGGTCAAGAGTGGACTGGTATCTGTTGGTCTGAATTATGCTTAGTCACTTTTCTAACCACTCCTATGCTTCCACCAGCATCCATTCAGGTTCCAAAGGATGGCAGGCGTGACCTCACCTTGGGCTGCATGTCCTTCTGAGGGGAGGAGGAGGCTGAGGGAGGATAGCGCCGCGTCTGAGCTGCTCTCTGGTCGTACATGTCCATCTGGCTGGGGTTGGGAAGAGCGGGAGTCGACTCACTGGAGAAGACAATGAGAAGAAAGAGACCAAGTGAGACGACAGCATGATGTGTTCTCGAAGATAAGCAGTTTGGGGGTCGGACTTGACTATAATATATCAATCATTTATCCCATGGCGTGTGTTGGGTCGTACCAACCTGTTGGGGCTAGTGTAGAGACTGTTTTGAACTTGGTTGGCTGCTGTGGCGGTGGTCGGGGTGGAATCATATTCAGGCAGCACTGGTTCTGAGCCAAACTGCAGCGCTCCAAACTGAAGATTGAGGCCAGAGATGTCCGTTGAGCCAGGCATTTCAACCGCCATAGCTGGAATCTGAGGAACGTTAAAGAGGCCGTTAGGCAGCAGGGGACAACTACAGAGTCAGTCTGCAACTGCAGACGGGAATCAGAGTTGAGTTCAACATGGACTAAAAGGAGAGGTGTGTCTGCACTATTAAATTACATGAGTGTACTGGCATTCTCTTAGACAGCTGTGTGTTTATGCAGGCTTGGGAATCCAGTTTGAACAAAGGCTCAATTGCAAACTGGTTGAGACGGAGCTTGGTGTCCTTACCTTTGTTGTAATGGAGGTCCTCTTCTTCTGCTGTTTGTTTTTGTGCTGCTGCATCGGCAGCGGACTGGAACTCTGGCAATCGGAGGAACCCGGAGAAACCTGCTGGCCTAGAGAGGAGACCCCTGCCATCTTTGGAAGGGAGGATGCAGGCGGAGGCACCACATGGGGCGAGGATGTTATCTGTTGGGACAGGGAAGAGGAGGAAGGAGGCAGGCCTTTGTCCTGCAGGAACACATCCAACATGGACGAGGTTGAGGTGGCAGCTTGGTAGGGCTGCCGCTTGGTGAAGGGCGTATGGACAGAAGACTCCGGCTGATTCTTCATATCTGTATGATGGGAATGATGAAGAGGAATAGAAGTTAGAGAAACATTTACTCAAGACAGGGGGGTCTTGAGTGGGGTAATAATGGTTTCAGTGGAGTGTCGTGTCCTCTCACCATATTGGCCCAGTGAGGTGGCACTGGTGTCCCAGGATGAGGGGGTTGTGTTGGGAGGTCCAGACTGGGAGTGCTGTGCAGCCAGCTGGGCCAGAGCCTGGGCTGTTTTATACTGCTCCAGGAACTGGGAGCCAGTGGTCCCCGTGCTGCCTCCTTTAGGTTCCCCCACATCCCCAAAACCTTTGCCCAGCATGCCGACCTGGGATGGGGATACATTATTTGATTAAAGTGATCTGTGGCATGCGTCTTAGAACAAAGTATTAATTTCTATTGATAAACTGAATCAGCCATTTAGTCCAGAGAAGTTAAATCCACATGAATACAGCCCACAAGCTCACTATTCAATACAGGTTTGAGGCTCTCACCATGCTGTGCTGGGTGTACGGGGTGCTGGAGGGCGGTTGGGAAAGTGGTACCCCTTGCTTGGAGTTACTGAAGACCAATGACTGGGACAAGGAGGGGGGCTGGGTGGCATCCACGGGGGCGTTCTCTGTCTCTGAAGAGGAGGCTGGGGGGGTCTTACCCAGAAGCACCGCAAGGTCAATCCTGGATTAAGGGAGACAAGAAGGACATTGTTGACATAAGGATATATCAGGTATTTTTTTCTATAGCAACATGCCTTCAGGACTATAACAATTACAATTAGTCAATATTGGACCAACCTTTGTCCTTTGGTGATTGTAACATTCTCTTGAGGCGCAGGCATGGTGGCCACACTGGAGGCCGTGAAGATTTTGGTCTCTGAAAGCTGCAGAGGATGACGAGGGGGTAAATACAAGTTAGAGTTTGAACAACACCATGTCAACAAATCTACAGTTTGTGTAAAAATGCAACTGCTCTTTGAAAGAGCTCAAATTACTCACATCCTCATTCCAGTCCTCAGTGCCCCACTCCTCTGTAGCAGTCCTCCATGCACCTGTGTGTGTGAACAAGAAACGGTTGAATCCATTGCGACAGAGCCTCAAACATGATAAAGAATGTATAGAAATGAGAAGTGGACTTTGTTTACCAGGAGCAGAGTCAAACTTGGGTGGGTAATTTGTTCCCTCTCCTCCTCCGTACTCCAACCCTGGAAATGCATGAAATTGAATGAGTGGATTCATTTTGACCTCATTACACAGTTCAAGTGTGTGTGTGTGTGTGTGTGTGTGTGTGTGTGTGTGTGTGTGTGTGTGTGTGTGTGTGTGTGTGTGTGTGTGTGTGTGTGTGTGTGTGTGTGTGTGTGTGTGTGTGTGTGTGTGTGTGTGTGTGTGTGTGTGTGTGTGTGTGTGTGTGTGTGTGTGTGTGTGTGTGTGTGTGTGTGTGTGTGTGTGTGTGTGTGTGTGTGTGTGTGTGTGTGTGTGTGTGTGTAAACGGTGCATGTAGTCAGGAAAGAAAGCTTCCAGAACCCTGAATCAAAAAGCCTTGATGTGTTGCACAAATGCTTTATTGATAAGCTTCATTTCTTTTATCCAAGTGCAACAGGTGTTAATAAATGGACTTACTGGTTCCCTCCTCCACCTCCGTGGTGCCTGTGTTGTTCCAAGTGCTGCCCCCTCCATAGGACTCCTCTGTCTGGGCCGGCTCAGCATAGTCAGCAGGGTTGAATGTTCTTAAAATGACAGAAAGAAAAAAACGGTTGACTCGATTGATTTTGATCACGTGACCATTTCCAAACAGCTGAATTTACTAACATGAGCCACAGCTAAGTGCCTTGATGATGTAACTGGGAGCAGATTCAATACAATTCTCAACTCAAACCAGCGGGGGAGGAGGGGGGGGGGAATACATTCCTGACCGCGCTGTTGCTGTCTTAGGCTATTCATTCAACTACAAGAGCAGGACAACAGGATCAATTAAGGCTGGAGCAGGAAGACAAGAGGAGGAGAAGAAATGACTGAGGCGATGTACGGTAGTTGCCGTCAGTGATACGCAGCGGTTGCCGTCAGCGAGATCGTGTGTGTGTATGTGTGTGTGTGTGCACAGGAAGAAATGCGAAACAAGGAGCAAGCTTCTAAATACAGTCTTCCTCCGACTCCTTTCCAGCACTGAATGTCATTTTCTGACACGGCCATACGTTTGGTCAAAATGAAGAGCTGGTGCAACGTGGCAACTGGCTACGTACAACACTTCAAGCCTGTCAAGTCAAACCAAGCAGCTTTGATTGTTTGGTAGGAGGATTCCAAATGCAAGGGTGAAAAGCATTTAACGCTTGCCTGAGCAGCTTTAATATAAAAATGTCATCAACGCCACATCAGTTTCATATCATGGTAATAGAATACTACTTTCTGTAGCGGCAATGCTGTGTGTCTTACAGTAGCTTCACATTTTTTTTTTTTTTTTTTTTTTTTTTAATGGCACTCACATCCCGCCCCAACAAAAGCAAGAAAGGACAAACACTAGAGGCGTACGGTACACTCACCTCTCACTTCCTTCAACATCATATCTGGGCCCCTTATCAATCTGGCTTTAGAGGAAAAATAATGGTAACAATTACAAGAGGAAGAACAAAGGGAAAGTGGAAGACAAAGCTGTTATTCAAACTGCAATCCAGAGCCACAGCATAAGCAAAAAGCCTTCCATTTGCCTGTGATGGTAAACACTCCTGCCACTCGCTCTTCAAACCCAGGGTGCTTTTAGTCATTTAAGTCCCGACAAGTCAAGTATGCACAATGCAGCCACGCACAAAAACGGTGGGTCATTCGATAGCAGTTACACAACGGTAGCCACGGCAATCCTGTCCGCTCAGCACGGCCCTCAACATCATCACATTTCAGGGTTACCCTCCACATCCTGGTTAGACGCCACATTGGGAAGCACCGCTGTACTGGCACTGTCTTGATAAGGAGAAGAGCATTCACCAGAAACCCTCCAATGTCGAAGCAAAAACCGTGTGTTGCTTGGTCTCACCTGGCCTCCTTGAAATAAACCATCTCACTTAGCACTGATAAAGTCTGTTAGTGGCAAACACACACTCTGCCTCCAGTGACACACAGCAATCAGGTGGATCTGTTTGTACACACGTGACAACTTGGACAGGCCTGAGCACCCACCCCCCCCCCCTCCTATTCTCTCTGTTCACTCCCCTGCCTGCAGGACCACCTGAACTCAAACAGGAAACGACCCAGCAGCTGCCGAGCAGAAGCATCCCCGTAAACAAGGCAACCAGGAGCTGCACTATTACCAGAGTCCATGAATGCAGGTAAATGCAATTTGTTTGTCAAATGCGACATTACGTTACTGAGGAGCTATCAGGTGGGCTAAACGAGGCGATGATGTGCTGTTGAGCAAACGGCACTCGCTGTTGTGAAATGTCTAGTTGACGCCCATCGTATCAAGTTCTCCAGTTAGCACCACCTTATATGTACACCAACTACCAAAGAGGTGAAGTGGTCGTTTGGTAAACATGTCGTGAAAGCTTAATGTAAGAACACGTAGCTCTGCCTGCTCCTGCACCAATCAGGTGGCGAGTAGGTCGTAAGTGAGAGCGCACGAGCGGTGCAATATTGACATTCACCTTGTAACTGCATGTTTGGCAATTTGAATCCCGCATTAGTATCTGGTTACTGTGGCCTGTTAACATGGTCGGGAGATAAGATTCTTTGTACGGTCTCTGCTATTGAACTTGATTCCTGAGGAGACACTTTGATGAGATAAGATGCACGAGAGGGCCGCTCCCCCCCATTGGAGCAGGGCGACAAAGAACCCAAACAAAATGTGGCGAAAGCTCTGGCAAATCTGTGACTTCAGAGATGCTATACATCCATATTCAACCAGAAGAGCTGTCACACAAAACCCCAAGAGTTCACCGAGTTCCGATCCTGAAGGAATCTCAGGTCTCAACAGCGATTCCACTTTGTATTCATTTTTGCAGTGTGATCAGCTGCTTTACCATTTGCAATTAGTGCCACCATATGCCCTGGAGTGTTCACTTGCAGAGTAAAAGAGAGACAGTCATTCAATAGCACCAGCCAGCATATGCCTGCACCAAAAACCGCCCACTGCTCATGTGCACCACTGTGGGAAGCGAAGAACAACGTGTGCAAATAGACGTGGAAATAACATTAAAAAAAAACAACTAAAGCAGCAGTTTTGGTCATTTCTATATTCAGCGGGCTCTCCGGCTTCATTACACACCACGACATTTGGTTTCCTCCAGGGGGCTCTGGTTTACTCCCACAGTCCAAACACATGCGGGTTAGATGAACTGGGATCTATGAAATGTGCGAGTGAATGAGTTTGTCTGTCCTTGTGTAAGATCCCCCACGATAGAGCGGCATTCATGTACACAATAGGCTCCAGCTCTGCGCAACACTGGACAGGACGCCAGTGTGGAAGACGTCTGAATATGAAGACACCAGAACCACATGCCGTGTGTGTGTGTGTGTGTGTGTGTGTGTGTGTGTATGTGTGTGTAGGTTCGGCGTCTGCTGCTGATGTTGCTGCTGGAGCGTTGATGAGTCTGGCCTGCAGACGGATGCTAATGGGCACGTCTGGGGTAGGTGGGTAAATTAAATGAATTGATGACCGAATTAATGAATGTGTATGTAATTACTGGAACTTCTGAATCCAACTTGCCATCTGGAAGTATAATCTGGTGTGCAGCAGACACTTTATCTCACTGAATCATTATTTCTCTAGCACACCGGCTTAATCAAGCAACTTTGATTAGTGCACTGATCCAGTTGTTCAGAACGGTGCAGCACGTTTCACTTTTCCTTTGTGCGCTTTCAATATTATTTTAGTCTGAGCCGACATCAAAAAGCAAATTCTGTGGTCGTTATCGTCACCTGATCATGCAGGTTGCAACGTCTGCTTCACAAAACCCAACGATGCAAAACTGCCGCCCATCATCTGACCATTCATGATTAAAGCTTATTTGCATGAACAGCTCTATATTTCACTAGTCAGTGTGTACGGATGTGTGCAAAAGTGAGACACTCACTAAACAAACAAACCTAGTTCAGAGCGCGCCACAAAGGATCCTTGTTCCTCCAGAAAGGCAATGGGATGCGTTATGTCTTAAAAGCTCCCTTATTGTGTTCATAACTGCATATTAAAAGTGTTCAGCTCCACGCCGATTACACCACAAGTTAGGATCTGATACTTGCAGTGAACATTCATCAAGGGAGGAGGTCCTGTGGTGTTGCCCGGTAAGAAGGGAGAGTGAATACGAAATGTGTCAAGAACGACACGGCGGCTGAAGGCGGGTCTACTTCCTCCCGTCGTGACACGAGTCCTGCTGCTTTTATGGGATGCTAGCTCATCAAATAAAATAAAAACCCCACTCAGTGCACACATGCAAACTGACACCCAACGCAGGCAAAACAAAAGCGGAAAAAAGAACCACAGGCCACAGCCAGAGAGCAGAGACGCGTATTCGTGTTGCCCACTGATTGATCTGTCCAAATTTAAACTGCAAACTATTTGTTTGGGAAACGATGCACTCGCAAAGAGCTGGATTACATAAATACTGTATTGGCCTCGTGGTGTTCCATTCCACTGGCCAACATACAGTATATGCTCACTCGTTTGGATTAAGACTACACAATAGGCTGAGGTCCTGCTCTCTAGTGACCATAGCAACAGGTGAAAGTGAAACAAAAGACAGAAAAGCAGGTGTTCCCTTACCCCATGCCCTGCGCCGAAAACCTGCCTCCCCTCCGTCCAGTCACTCCTGGGGAAAGGAGAGATTGTCTTAACACTTCTCAGCATCAAAGAATGGTTTAAACTCATGATCATTATATTGGTTTTTTACATTTAAAATATGTCCACTAAAGAGGATCAGGGGTGTGGACAGGTTTGCACTCACCGACGGTCCCGGTCGCAGTCCCTCTTCCTCGGCCTCTTCCCCTCCCCCGGCCTCGCTCTGCACCTCTTCCTGCTACTGCGGCTTTGCCACCTTCCAGGCCGTTCTCCTGACCACGGACTGGAAGGGACGCACAGAGGGAACGGTTTCAGGCACAAACACACAGCTGGACGTGTCTTTCAAACTAACAAAGGGCTCGGTAGTGTGGCGTTGCCTTTAATTTTTCAATCAAAACAAGCATTTTTGGAGCAAATGTCAATATTCCAATTTTTTACTTTTCTTCCTTTGAACCATCTTCACTTTACTGCTAAGCTTGCTTGGTAACCAAACTGGTAACCGCGCCGAGAATTCTTCAAAAATAGCAGCAGGAGAAGCTCTGTAGCTTTGGTAATGATTCATGAAGAAAGGCTGGTGTGAACGAAAAGTAAACAACTTGGGCAAACGAGTGGACTGCCTCATTAATCAGAGGGAGGCGAACACACACACTGCGTACAGTAAAGACAAAGATAGACATGCAGACTTACACTCTCGTCCCCTGCTGGCTCCGCGGGGCTTGCGTGTCATTCCGCCTCGGCGACGCGCTACATCCTTCTCGCCTCCTTTCTCCCGGTTCTCTTTCCCTTCCTCTCCGGTTTCTGCCTGGCTGGTCTCCTTCTGGCCCGACACTCCTTTCTTCTTCCCCACCATTTCCCAAGAGTCCTGAGAAAGAAGCGAGGTGGGGTTAGACGGCTATTCCTACAAGTCAAAGCCACGCAGGCTCCAGAATTCAGCGAGCCATCTGATAGATAAATATGATGACACATATTCTGGCGCACATCACCCAGCCCTAATTTAGTATTTTTTAATTCTGGGGATGAAAACTTATTCATAACCTTTTCTTGCCTGGTGGTGAACTACATTTTGAATCAGTTATGTAACCAAACACCTTGTTGGTGTACTGCGGGTTAGTTCTGTTATGAGCTCGTCGCAGATGCGGCAACTGTGGAATCAGGGTGAGCCAGACGTGGCAGTGGCAACATCCAGGCTTTAAAATGAAAGCAAAATCTGTCCTGCTCCTAGATGATGACACGCCAGTTCATACCAAGCAGGGGACTTTTTTTTCAAAGGAGGGACTAAAAGGGCTCCTGCAAACACAAAACCCCCATAAAACACTGAGTCTGCATCTTCACAAGGCAAGGAGCCGAACACACTCCATAAGGTCTGATGCAGCCCGACATACTGCATGAAGCCTGACACTTTAAGGTTTTTTGCTTGACATTAAGGTGGAATCAGCCTATTCAGGCATTGGTATTAATGCATTAATAAGATCAAATGTGGCACGTATGCACAATCAATTACTTCACTAAGAGACCAATTGTTTTAGAGACCTTAGCTATAGCGGGAAAAATATAAGATAACCCCTTCCCTCCCAATATTCATGCCATTTGAGCACCAACTCCAGCTATAACTTAGTCTTGACTGCATCATAAGTCTGTGAAACACTTTTCTCCAGAATCTGTCACTCAGGGTACTTGATCTCCTATACAAAGTCAATACTCACAGTATCTGGGCTGCCCTCCAGCAAAACGTTAATGGCTCTGTTGACATCCCCGTTGCAATCGTGCAGGGCGATCATAGACTCGTCCTGATCCTTGCCCGTGATGTCAATCAGCTGGAAAAGGAGGAGTGGAATGATGAGACACAGGGCCCAGCACAGAGGTGACCCCTGGCTGCGACGCCATGGCTTCTGGGTTTATGAAACGCTTTTGCGCATTACGACAACATCTACGGGCTACCGAGGAGGCTGAACACGGGACTGCTATGTTAAATACAGATTCGCTGAAGACTGAAGCTCCCTGCTGCCCTGAATATGTTTGGTGAAATGAACTAGGACAAAGTCAACACCCGTCAGATAAAATAAGTATGACTTTTCTTAGCTTAGTTAGCTGGTTCAGCACATAATATTCTGTTTTCTCTATTCTCCATTTTGTTCATTTTACCAGTAGTGCAGGTTATTCAAGTAAGATGAGAATAGACAGGTGATTAAGGGTACATGATATTGTTTTGCCAGAAATGTTAACTAACCTGTCAATCAGCCTGAAATTTTTAAAAGCTTAAAAAGAATTAAAAAAATTCTCATGTAACCCTGGACTGCGATTGACACAAACACAATGGGAGAAATAGCCTAGAAAGCTTCACATGTATGCTCTTCTTTAAGTCGTCCTTTACCGAGACAGATATTTATATATTGCAAAAAAAAACAAAAACATTTTCTGTAGTCTAATGACATGACTTTCATTTCAGACCAGCCACTAATTAGAGAAGGGGGTGAGTATTAAGCAAGGAATGCGGTGTTACAGGATCTGCGTCCTTGACTGCCATGACAATATCACCAAGCATGTATACAATGACACACCTAACTTCAGGCTGACTATGTTGTCGTAGTAATATTGTAGTTACACATTTGTTTTTACATGACAAGAGAAATAACAAAAGGGGTGACGCAGTGTGTGGATGAAGCAGGATCCTCTCACCTGTTTCACCTTTTCTTCAAAGACGACATCGTTATGGTCTATCATCTGAGCGAGTCGGATTTGCTCTGCAGTAGCCTGTACAGAGACGAGGGCGACATCCGACATTTTAAGACAAAAGCAAGCCATTGATATTCTGGTTCCAATAGAAAATCACTATTCTGCGTTTATCCATTTGCATTTCATCTTTATTTTATCAGGGACTGAGAACAAAATCTCAAACAAGGCCTTAGAAAATGGTTGTGCAAAAAAAATTGGCCGGTGGTTCTTATCTGGCTTCAGCTGGGCGAGTAAACTGTGAGGTTCAAGTTACACACACTGCAGGTCCCATATGAATACGTGAGACTCACTGCCAATCAACATCATCGCTACAACTCTGGATTTTACACATCTAGTAGCAAACATTGTACATCACGTTCTACTATGCTTCATTGTCTCAAACCTGGATTAAAGCTACAATCCTCACAGCCTTGAAGATACGGCCAAATGTCATTGAGCCTTAAATATGTAACTTGTCGCAGGTTGTCAGGGGCAACTGATAAGATAAATTAAGATTGGCCCCACTCCAGGAAAACAGTTCTTCCAAAATCACAGCAGCCAGGTAAGGAGGGTGGACATACCTGAGGCCGCTGCTTGTGCTGTGTCTGGCTGTGTGTCTGGCCCTGTGTCTGCTCCCAGTTGCCCCGGGCTCGATTTCCGCCCATGGACGTCATGATTTACAGTATATACAAATAACAGTATTTACAAAGGAATAACACCTGAGAGAAGAGAGAAGAAGGATGGAGAAAGAGGGTTACCAACCGCACTGACCTACTTAACGTCACGTCAATGGCCTCGTAAACTTGAAATCAGACTTCCTCAAACTGCTTCGGCACTTTATGGCCGAGTGAGGGATCAGCATCGATAGCTGCGTCCACAGATATTAGTTTAAAACCGCGACAATGGCTGTTTTGTCAACGCAGCGTATGAAAACGGGAGTAAACCGCGGGGTCTGTCGCGGGAAGCAGGGATGCCGCCGTGCTGCACAGTGCATAAGTGATCTAACCATTTGTTTACGTCTATACTACTCGGGGACACGTTGTGCAAATCCAAAAAGGCTTCATTGTCTTGATTGATGGCAGGAAGATTGGCATCGTGTCGGGGGCATTTAATGAGAGAGTCCGGACACAAACAAGCTACCCGTTTGATAACAACACTAATATTAGCCTCGCCTTGCTAACACCCAAGTTAATCTCGGAAATGTTACGTAAATCTCCCGCTTGAAGAGCCAGACACCCGGGGGCCCGTCGTACATTTTACACAATACTAGCGAGCCACATGGTCAAAACGCTAGCCAACTTGCTAATACTTAAGTGCAAAGCGTCCGGCTTTGAAGTGTCGATGGGCTTCCGCTTCTAACAGCTTCACCTCATGGCGACAACGAGGCTAACTTCAACTACCTACAGCTAACCAGCTAAACAGGCGTCTATAGTGGCACCTGTACAACCAGAGTTGGTAGCATTATCTTACTCTGGTTTAATGGCCGCTAGGGTTGTGCGCAAACAAACAAACAAACATAACAAGCAAATACAGACTGTACGTTAAGCGAGACTGGTCAAAAACGCCCATACCGCTCCGTTGTCATCAAAGCTAGGTGTCAGCTAACGACCGTGAGCGATGCTAACTCACGTAGTTTGGCAAAGCTAGGCAACGTAAGCTAGTTAGCTCCGTGACTAAAGTAGCAGGTTTTGTACATTGCACCAGCACCCCGCGAGACCCAGCACCGTTCTGACCCATCCCGGTACAACGCGAGGGCCGGGGCTCTCGACACACGCAATACCGAGGCTAAAGGTTTAGGCCTACAGGCCCCTGAAGTGAAAATAAATAACAAGCGATACTGACCAGAAACCCGGCTCACTATCAAGACACCCCAGCTACACCGCCGACACACAAGCGGGTCTCGTTGTCGACCTTAGGGTTCAGTATTTGGCGCAGTTCTTCAACTCCAAGTTAATACAAACCAAGTTTTAAAAAAAATATATATAACGAGCCGACTCGCTCCCACAATAAGCGAGACGCTGTGAATTTACCTGTTTCTCTTCCACTCTGACACCACGGAGAGCTGCGTCACGTGGTCCACAGAGCGCTGCGAGGAAACTGGACCCGCAGCATGTGATCGTCACTAATATAGCTGCGATTATCATCAACCGAGGCCGCTTTTTTTTTCAATGGGACAAAAATACCACACGTGACTTTTGGCAAACAGATGTGTGAGGGATGATCGCTATATCTGGGATACAACAAAAATAAAAACGGATTTGTAATTAATTGCAGCCAACACGATTACCACATCCATCGTGAACTGCGTGATTTGCAGACAATTCTAACAACAATGACATGTAAACAAAACTATACTTTACTATTTTCCTATGCTACTCTTAATGAGCTCATGATCCGCCATTGCATTATGAAATATTAAATGTCAAACACATAGCCTATCTGTAGGCATACTGGGAGTGTAATTTTTTTATGCAATCTAAACCTAAGCAGACAAAATGATGTAACACTACAGAATACATGAGATATGTTGCTATAAACAGCACATTACACAGTAATTTGTATATTATACACATACGGAGGGCGCACGGAGGAAGAATCGATGCTCCAACAACCATCACAGAGAGAGAAGTGTATGGCGTCAGGTCGCTATGTGGCGTCAGATAGTGTGTGGCTTCATATAGCGATCTGACGTCAGATTGTGTGTGTGTGGTGTCAGTCAGGCATCTGGCTTCATATCTTCAATTCGAGCATCGGCGATGTCTTTCTCTTTCCGTTTATGTTTAACGCTCTCAAACAGAATTCCCCCCTTTTTTACGGCTTTAATTATATTTTTTGGAGCTTAATTTGTTTAAGGCGATTGTGGCGCTCTCGTATGAAAGATATCTGACGTCATTGTGGTCTAGGATACGCCCCCTTTCAATATCGTCAACATTGATTTTGATGAAACCTGCGGTTAAAGTTACCAATGGTTTTAATTGTTTTTTGAATGGAATAACACAACATTCATTTTTCTATTCCATAGTGTAATGAATCCATTGTAAGCCTGGTTTATATATTGAGTTAAGTCGTCTTACTTCACAAATGTGGTAATGAGGATGGTCAAAAAATATTGTTTAATCTCTTTCTTCTTAAAATTTAAGAATCAAAAAGCAGATATTCGAGGTAAATAATGATTAAAAAATAGAAAATAGAATAGAAACTTGACGCTTACAATGCACTGTATGAATATAAAATGTCGTAAATTAAAATAAATTATAGTTTAAGACGATCGAGTAGAACCTGTACACGCTTCTCAGATTATTACCTGATTCGCTGCGCAGTCACGTCGTTATTACGGTAACTTGCTTCCGTCGTAAAACAACTATGGCTCGTCTGCAGCGCCTTGCTAGCTGACTTAACAGCGTATTTCGTGATGTTACTGCCCGGAAATAGGTGTTTTCTGGCGGCGTAGTTTCTACTTTCAGGTTGAGAAAGTAAGAACCGTGACTGCTTTTTATCTGCGTCGTAGTGTGAGTTGTATTTAGAGTAAATACGCCATTGGAGCTAGCTACTTAGCTCATGTAGCCAATATTGTAAACACAGGCACGAGCGGATCGACAACATGGGAGAGCCTTCCCCGCTGTCAGGGGTCAATGTCGTGCTGGTCATGGCATATGGAAGCTTGGTAAGTGTTTACATTCATCTGCTGGTCGCCATTTATGTGTTTGACGCTCCAAACAAACGAACGTCTGTCGCGCTTCTGTTTCGGCTCACAGGTGTTCGTGCTCCTCTTCATCTTCGTCAAGAGGCAGATCATGCGTTTCGCCATGAGGTCTCGCCGGGGTCCACATGTGCCCATAGGACACAACGCGACCAAGGTGAGGTTACACTTTGACCTTTGACCTCAACGGGTATCCGAGCCATGAGGATTCTAAAGATGGTTTTGGTTGTTGATGTATGTGTTCATCTACAGGGTTTGAAGGAGGAGATCGACTCCCGACTCTCCAAGGTTCAGGAGATTTGTTTTGAACCTCGTCTCCTGTCAGAGGAAGATGATCGGCTGAAGCAGGGATCCCAGATCAGTGAGTCACAGTCGGAGCTCATCCTGTTTCCTGTTTCCTCTCAGAATAGTGCGTTCTCTTATATTGCGTAATGTTGCCTAACCAAAGCGTGTCTGTATTCCAAAGGTTGCTACAACTACCTGTACAGAATGAAGGCTCTGGATGCCATCCGGGACTCAGGTGAGCAGGCTTTGTTTACATTCATGATCATGATCATCATCATCATCATCTTCATCTTCATTCAACATAAAATATCTCTTTTAACCGTCATTTCTCCTCCCTACATGTTTGCCTCTCAGGTATCCCTATGCAGGAAATCAGTCGCAGTCCCAGTGCGTTTACAGGACGCAACTTCAGGAGCTGGTTAATGGAATTGCGCAATTCCCACTCGCTTATTAAGAGCAGCCGCAGCGCGCTCATTGACCGCCTGCTGGAGGGTTACGACTGTGCTCGCCACGGGACCGGGGTGTGTGCAAGCGTACATGTTTCTGACTGCAACGCACGATTTAGAAAGAGAAAAGAGAATAGCTGTTGGGACACTATTACGATTTCATTTCTTCTTCTTCTTCTTCTTTCCAGGTGTTTGGGGAAGCAGAGTATCTTGAATACCAACAGGCGCTCAGCGAATTAGCAGATGTGTAAGTGTTATTACATTATGATTTTCCAGTCAGTGAGGTTGTTGTGTCCACCAGCTATGCTAGCACGTAAAAAGTGTTCCAGGCCTTTTGGCTCACGTCGACCAGCGCACAGCCAAGTACAAGTTTTAGCCTGAAATCTCGTGTGTTTGGTAGAACTCAAAGATACGTGGCAAAGAGAAGTGATTTCAGGTTAATCCACTGTTCTCCTTATTTCCTCTCCCTCCTCCCCTCTCTCAGTGTGAAGGCCTACGCCAGCACCACCAGCCTGGAGCAGCACCACCAGTCTGCAGCCAAGGACCTGACGGGCTCTCCGGTCCGCAGCGCTCCCTCCACCATCCAGGTCACCTACCTGCCTTCCACCGGACACCGCAGCAAGAGGCCCAAACACTTCCTGGAGTTAAAAAGCTTCAAAGACAACTACAACACACTGGAGAGCACCCTGTGAGACCTAAGGAAGACTGCCAGCCAATCATAGCGGGGGGCGTGCATGTCTGAATCAACGCTTTCACAATCAGCTGGGATACAAAGAAGCCTAACAGCAGCAATCCAGCCATTATTGTTATCAAATGAGTTCAACATTAAGTGTAGAAAAATACATTTGGTTTTGCAAAACAGTGATTGATTCTAGTTTTAAGAGTGTATCAAACGCAGACATATGCACATTAAGGTTCCTGTTTATGACCTGATTGGGCAAACAAAACTTGATTGTAGCTGATCTATCCAGTTTTTCATCATTCCTCACTTTTGTAAACGCAGTAAAATGAACGGCAAATTGCCCAGCCTTTATTTTCTTAAACAAATGTGCAGATGTAAATATAAATGTGTTCTCTGATCTGTTGTGTGTTTGTATGGGTGTTCTTATATCTTATTTATATGCAATATGATCCTTTTATTTAAATCATGTTGTCCTAATTTGTATTTATGTGATGAGGTGTCGCTTGTGGTTTCAGATAAAATCTTAAAACCAACATTTTCGTTTTCAATCATTCCACCAGGGGGCGCTAGAAAGTCGTGAAGAAACATAAATTCACTCCTAACAACTCGGTGCGTGTTTGCAAGTGGAAAGTAGTTTTCTTCACATCTAAATACATTTTATTGAGACAGAAAACACACAAAATGGACCCGACACTTCATTCTACAATGGACAACAATGTTCACATTCAATAGGCACTCAGTTTAGTCGTGTTCATAGTGGATTGCAACAGAAACCATTTCTAATAGGAAGCACAATATTCCCTTGTAGGATCATGATGTAAGTTCATGGAAGATGTCTATCAGTTAAATATGTTATTAAATATACAAAATAAAAACAAAAAAACCCTTAAACTCAAAGCCTGTGTGTTGAGGCAGCACTTGGCAGCTTAGATAAGAATCTATATCTATGCATTCTAAGCATCTACATGTCGTCTCTAACATGTATTCTCAAGCGTAACTCAAATAAAGAAGGTCCAAATTCTCATATACATGTATACCAACTGCATCATCCATCTTAACTGTCATTATGTTTAGCCTGTCGTTAAGGAAACACACTTAGGTTAAACATCAAACCTATTTACAACAACATGAAAGCCAGCTGCATGCTTGCTCGTTGGCTGTGCTGTGCAAAGCGCGGAGGAATTTGGCCTTTGAACTCCGGTGATTAGGATTCTCCTCGAAGTAGGCAGAGGGATGAAGTAAGTGCTAAAATACTCGACACACTGCTAATATTACTACGTGTCCACAGCTATGTGTGTGTGTAACATCTGTGTTGACCGCACTCGTACAGCCACTGTGTCGTCACTATATCTCCACCCAACTGACCCCTTGACCTGCAGGAACATCTGATTTCAGGTCCTGCATCCTAATGGGGTACATGCAGCCTGTACCTTCCACTATCACCTAAGCAGATCAGTGACATTCTTTGCATTGCACCGCTCCTTCCTTTGTTTCCTGTTCAGGACACTGCCTCCCTCTTTGGAGCGCAGTCAATTCTCAGGAAGCCTGTAAAGGTTTGCTGAGGCCTCCTGAGCAGCAGCTACAGTATGAGGTACCGACAAGAGACCGGCGTGCCTCGCCGCCATGAGGTCTGTAAATGACGCCAGTGTTCTTTCAATCACTGCAGATCTATGTGTTCTATACTGGTAGGTGATTCAATATATACAATTATTTACACGTTTAATGGTTTACTTCTAATACAGAAAGGCCGTACGGGTCGAGCTGAGCTGGATCCTCTCACTGTTCCATTCAGGATTTAATCTCGATGACTTTGATGAAGGGCAGCGCCTTGTTGCTGTGTGTTGATGGTGTGATCTGTTTGCTGCGGAGACGAGAGGATTACATCGATCAGTGTTTGAACCTTTATCTCTCCAACGTTTGAGCGTAAAACACGAGCAGAAGAAGAAATCATGTGTTGCCTGCTCACCTGTAAATGACCTGGGGCTTGTTCTCGGTGGACTTCATGGGCGGAGGGTCCTGGCCTGCCAGGAAGTACTCCATGTGGTCATGCATCTCTCGGTTCTGCACACAGAAAGAGGTTATAGGTGTGAATCCTCCTGAGAACAGCAACAGCAGAGCAGCAACATCTACAGCAACATCCTGACAGGGACGTGTGGGAGCGCTTTCTGTTTCATTCTGAAGTGTTTTCAGCAATAAACACGTGATGTGAGATTCCTGACCTCCGCTTCCAGGAATGCCACCCTCTCCTCCAGATCCCTGATGAAGCGGTCTCTTTCTTGAATGACCGTCCGAGAGTTCTGCAGCTATGAATCAGATACAGCAGACGTTCACTTTCACTTTCAGACACCGACAGAGGCAGAGAGTCTAACTGAAATCTAATTGTAACGTAAGAGAATGCCATTCATTAGATGTGTTGTGTGTATTGTGTGTGTCCCTGTGTGCGGCTTGTACCTGTTCAATCATGTGGCGGACCTTCCTCTGCTGACTCTTTAACATGTCGTCAAGGTGATGAATCTTCTCCTTCAGGATGGCCAACTCTGTCTCCAGCTCTGCACACCTCTCCACCTTCTCCTGCGCCTCCTCCCCTTCCTCTTTAAGCTGCAGCAGCTCCGCCTCTCCCACCGCCATCTTGTCTTTGAGCGTGGCGCACTCCTCCTCCATGCTTTCCAGCATCCTCTGCAGCTCCTCCACCTGCTGACCTCGCTCCCCCGACTGCTCCTCCGCCTTCTGCAGCCTCTCCGACTGGTCGGCCAGGCGAAGGCGGTAGTTGCTGTTCTCTGCCTGAGGGGCGCCAAAGAGTAAGGATCACTCAAATATTCTGTTCTTTGTGGAAACATCGGTGTCTGGACTGTGTTGACATTATTAGTCAGTGTCCCTCGTCCAGAAATAACACAGACAGATAAAGAGGACGATGAAGAGGACAGAGAGCAGCAGCAGAATGAGTCACAGCTAAAGACAGACAGGCTACTGTTCTCCTCAGACCCACCTGCAGTCTGTCCACCTCCTCCTTGTGCTTCTTGTCCAGCTCCTTCAGCTGCGTGTACAGACGCTTGGTGGCCTCCCTGAGCCTCACACACTCCTCCTCGCTGTCCCTGACCTGAGAGCGAAGGGCGGACAGACACACAGGAATAAGAAAGGGATGTCACTCCGTTTAGAGAGCAATGTACTCGGTGCAAGGCAGCGCTTACGCAAAACAGATAAGAGAGGCGGCTGATAGGCTCGTCGCTTTGTGTTTGAGCGACCTAATGTGGCCTGAAGCGGACAAGATGATTGACGCGTCTCAGTTATGCGTTCCCTGCCTCTTAGGTGGTCAACAGAGAAGCTTTTCACTGTCGGATCACCTGACACCACTCAGAATGGAGGGCAGGGTAACTCGATCCAAGCCCACCTACATACCAAACATGGACAGGTCAGCGGGAATGGACCTACTTCCCTGGGAGACAATGGACCAATGGATGTCCGGTGTTCTCTTACCAGGGCTGTTATGATGTACTGTGTCGTGAATAATAGATGGGGAAACAGGATATCGTGTTCTTCACATGTGGGCAGTGTGTTTCTATATGTGTGTGTACAGTAAATCCTCCGTATGTCGTGTGTGTTATCGGCTTTTGGAGGTTCTGGCGCTGTTTTAAGGCGCAGCAGGCAGTTGGCTGGTGTGTGTGTGTGTGTAAGGGAAAACAGCCAGAGGGCGAGACATGTTTCCATTGCGAATGTTACGCCTGGCGCTTTAATTAAAGTGTGAATGCGTTGAAAGTAGCCTCAGCAAAGATCGCCTAGGAGACGCGTTCCAAACAATTCCCACACTTCATTCAAGCTCTATTCGGGCGTTACAAAAGGCTGATTTGTGATTGTTGTTGTTGTTGCTGCTGCTACTTACATGAGACTCGGATTCAGTGTGTACGCCGTTGTCGGTGGCGACAGTCGCCTGGCTCCTGGGCACGGTGACTCTGTAGCCATTGGCCGGGTGCTGGAGAGGAGAGCAGCGGCCGGTTAGTGGCGTAAAGCAGCAAATCTCAGCAAAGAGTCTCTAAGGTTTCTTGCGGAGGCTGTGTGTGAGTGCGAGAGTGTGTGTGTTTGTGTGTACCTTGTTGTTGTTTACATTCTGCCTGGCCGCCATCTGCTCCCTCAGCGTCTTCAGAGAGTATCTCACCTATAATCAAAACATATTTAGTCGTCCCTTCAAGACCACAGGCGTGTACAGGCGTGCACACACACACACACACACACACACACACACACACACACACACACACACACACACACACACACACACACACACACACACACACACACACACACACACACACACACACACACACACACACACACACACACACACACACACACACACACACACACACACCATTTTGCTCAGGGTGCGTCACACACTCACCTCCTGGATTTGCGAAACCTCGTCTGTCAGCATCTTGAGACTCGTCTGTTGGTTCTTCTCCTTTCCCAGACGGGACTCCAGGTAAAACTAAACGACGTGTAAAAGAGGGGGGGGGGGGGGGGGGGGGGGGGGGGGGGGCGGTTGAGTCGTCATGGATACAGGACACGAATGCGCTAAAACAACAACGATCCTGATCACATCTGCAAACTCACCTTGATGACTTCGACTTTTACGTCTGGTGGGCCGTCGGGTGTCTCTCCCTCCGTCTCACCGGGTCTCTGTGGCAGAGTAACGGCTTGATCGCTCTCCTACATTCCGATCAAAACACACACCGTATAAATCCATATTCACACACTACAGTCGATTGTACACATCATTCCATTCTATAAACTGTTTGATCAAATGGTTCTGTACCTTGGTGCCGAGGTGCTGGGAGCAACAAGACGGCTGAGGATGATCTGGCAGGGCGAGTCTGAGTCGTCTGCATTTGTCCTGAAATGAAAGATGAGAGGATAAGAGGACAGGGAGAAAAGCGTGGGTGATGAAGAACGCGTCTGGGCCAATAAAGACGAAGGAGGGAGAGGCACAAAAAGGGGAATCTGAAGTGAGAGTGGGCGGAGCAAAAGGGCAATAAAACTTCCCCAGACTACACTGAAGTTCCCCCTGTGAATGCCACACAGTCGGGCCGGAGAGCTTGGCAACCGCGGCTGAGGAGGAAGAGGTTTCCATTGTGTCCATCTGGTGGTTAAGTCAGCTGAGAAGTAAATCCAGTACACCCGGGATGAAAATACTAACATTTCCGTAATGGATGAGTCACTCGCAGTTAAACTGGTGTGTCCCCATGGCAACAAAAACAGAAACTGTGGGTTTTTAATGTCATGTGATTTTACATCTTGAAACCGTCAATCGAGTTTTGACTTGGCTCCCGGCGTGAACAGAAGCAGACTGGATTCCATTCCATTGTAGGCTCACAGGACTAAATGTGAAGAACTGTAAGAGGAACTTATTCTTCTTCTACAAATCCTTAGAGGAGGCGGGTCACAGTCACAAGACCAGACAAGATAGCATCAGAAAAATATGTACAAGATGACATTTTAACCGCAGTCTTAATTGTTTTGACTAACTCCCCCAGTAAGCGTCTTGTTATAAAATGAGGCATTATAGTCTTCAAGCTTTGCAATCCTCCTTGGGAAAACCCTTTAAAGTGGCACTGAAGCATGAAGGCAAAACAAACAGAGCTGCTGTTCCTCCAAACAAACCCGGGGCTCTTTGACAGATACGAGGCGACAACACAGTGCAGGCCGGTTATGTAACGTACCTATCAACGCATCGTGGATTAGGGCTTAATCCCCCACTCTATTGGCGTGTGTGCATTACTGCTTGATTGATGTTCGATGTGCGTGTGAGTGTGTGTGGCAGTTCTTATCAGTATGTGAGTAGTGTTTGCTTTAATAGACGAGCAATTAAACAGAAGCCTCCGCCCTGCAGCCTCGGCTAAACAGGCTCGAGCTGCAGTGACATACCAAGCATCACTACCGTGCCGGTGTACTTGGCCTCTACTTCACATCTACGAATCGTAAAAACGTAATTTTCCACAGGCGAGAGGTATTTGGAGCCGTTTCACAGGCAGGTGAAACTCCTGTACGCCGCGTAAACATCAAAGTGAAGCAGATGTTTTTCCCTCCTATGAAACCAAGCAAAGGAATTTAAATCATTTATTATCGTTCTTGCTGTACATTCGGAATGTCGGCGCGTTAGAAGTTTAAGTTCACAGACAAACACAGAGTACAAACTGTGCACCGAGGGAAGCTTAAAGTATTTGTTTTTGCCGTGACACCTTTGTTTTACAGCACAGGTCATAAATAACTATAAGTCAACGCCTCAGAGTGAGCTCCAACAGTATGCAAATGATTTTAGGAAACCTCGTGCAACCCCAGGGCGACTATTTGCATATCAAATCTTCCATTGAAACAAAGTCCTGCTCTACATGGGCTTCACTGTAATACGTTTGGACTCGCTTACGACAAGCTGTCATTGTGTAATTGCTCGGTTTGAAAACCATCAGAGCCGAGGCTGTGACACGCAGGCCGAACCAGTCGCTGTGATGTCAGGGCGTGGCGGCGGCGAGAGAGAGAGAGAGAGAGAGAGAGAGAGAGAGAGAGAGAGAGAGAGAGAGAGAGAGAGAGAGAGAGAGAGAGAGAGAGAGAGAGAGAGAGAGAGAGAGAGAGAGAGAGAGAGAGAGAGAGAGAGAGAGAGAGAGAGAGAGAGAGAGAGAGAGAGGAGAGAGAGAGAGAGAGAGAGAGAGAGAGAGAGAGAGAGAGAGAGAGGCCCCTGGAGCTGCTTACACATGCAGCGGTTTCGCACAGAAACACAATGTTCTCCACCCTCACGACACGCAACTCCGGCCCTGAACAGAATGGATTTCAAAATGTAAACAAATCTGCACCGGTTTCATCAAAAATGAAGTTTAGTTTTTTCCAATTCCATTCCAAGTTCATGAATGTAAAGAATCTAAAGTCACACTTGTATGCATTACCAAGCAATGCCCAGGTCAAGAACACATCACCATGACAACAGCACCAGTCCCCTCCTGGATTACAGAGACGCTGAATGGGAAAGTGTTAAACTTCTGTCCCGGTCTGTACTTTGATCGTCTTCCAAAGTCATTCATCGTACTTATATCCGCACTCTTTTGTGGTCCGGGCCCATTCAGCCATTATTGGGAACCCTGTAGTTGCTATGTCAACAACACCATCCTGCAGTGAGCCCAGGTGAGCCTAGGTGAGATTAGGGAGAGCCGGAAGGTTCCGCTGCCACATGTGCACAGCTTCCTCTGATCAGCTTAAAGGCTCTCTGCTCTCTCTTGTTCTGCCTGGCCTGTGCTAACTCATCCTGTCATCATGGACATGAGGTCATTCTTTCATCTATTCTGAGCCCGTAGAGTAGAGTAGAGTAGAGGCGCCGAGCCTGCCTGTTCAGCTCAGGGGGAGGCGTTGTTTCAATTAAAAATTAATAACCATGGAAATCGCTTTGGCAGGTTTTTAAACGCGAGGAAAATAAACACTTCAAGGCTTAAAGAAGACGTTTTTCCTGTCTAATTCAGATGATTTATAACTCCTCTGAGGTATGAATGCATTTGAGCAAGGTTTTCCGTGTGTGATAACATCAGAACAACAACTTCAGTCTGCACACCACAATGGAAGCTTCTGGCAAAAGCAGGTACATAACAATGCAGACGCCATCTATACCAGAACCCTGAACCTCCATGATCATCGTTCACCATTAACAAACAAGTATGGCTGTCAACAACGTCATCAAATTGTTGTCGCGGTGTAAATCTTCATCAAAACAACACAGCTGACCCCATCTGCCATGTTTGATACTTTCAAGTGTCCCGCATGACTCATGTTTACCGATTGAGGAATGACATCACTAACAAATCAATCCATCACCTCTGAACAATCGCTGTGATCAAGGTACACACACTCCTCGGTGACAGCTGTTTACTTGTGTATGGATGACGTCACTGCTACAGTAAACAACAGCGTCGCCTCTTCTATTCTCTTGGATTGGATCCTCCTGCACGTACGCCACGCACTCTCTCCATTCGCGACAACACGTAAGGTTGTGAATACCCATTTAGAGTGCCGGAGGAGTTCGCAGCAGAGTGTGAATACCATAAGTCACACCAGAGAACAAAACACTCAACAACAGAGCAGTGATGTGTCATGTGGAGCCTTCCCTCTGCTGCTAGACGTGATAGAGTTAAGATTGTAGAGATTAGAGGCATTAAATGAGGTACAAATCTCTTTAAACGGCATTATAGTGTCATCATATCGCATAAGTCTCCACTCCAGATACAGATACCAACCGTGTGTGTCATCGTGGCCACAGAGACTGAATCACTCCATGGCACAGACAGGAATGAAGGCTGCTGCTGACGACGACACTGAGATCAAACTTAATTTAAGCATTCAGAGGAAACCAAATTCAGTTTTCTTACATTATAAACCAATTCCAAGCCATTATAAGGAGGAAATGAGGGTTCTACGGTAAAACTGATGTCATATTCATCCAGGAAAGAGGCAGTTTACACTCAGTATGACCCAGAATGACTCGTATGTCAGTCTGTCACTCTAACACACAGACAAAACAAAGAGCGAACCAGCATCTGATCTGATATCTACTGTACCTGTGCAGACGAGAGCGGCCGTGAGTCGTGAGTCGTGCTGATGCTGCGGTGGAGACGATCCGCGTCTTGTGTCAGCAGTCTTGTCTACGTGTGTGTGTGACTGATTGAGTGTCTGTGTGTGTGTGTGTGAAGCAGCGGCGGTCTTGCCTTACATGGCTGGGTGAGGCTCCACCAGCATGCCCAACCCTTCTCCAGTCAGTCAGACCCGCAGGACCAGTCTGAGCCGGCACACACACACACACACACTCACTGTATCAGCCTCCCCTGCAGGACTGTGAGCCCAAGTGCAGTTTGGGAACAGAGCTCAGATTGAACAACTCTAACCTCAGCCTCAATGCAAACAAAAATATAAAAAACATATAAAATACAATAGAAAGCTCAATAAGTGATCATGGAATATAACTGTGGCTTCATCGGTTTGGGGGCGGTAACAGTAACGTGAGGAATGTGTGTGTGTTTGTGTGTATGTGTGAGAGTTACATAAGGGAGATTAATGTGTGTGTGTACAGTGTAAACAGACCTGTGCAAACAAAAGTCAAATGGCACAGAAGTCTTCATATGCTGTGTGTGTGTGTGTGTGTGTGTGTGTGTGTGTGTGTGTGTGTGTGTGTGTGTGTGTGTGTGTGTGTGTGTGTGTGTGTGTCCACGTCCTCTGGGTTTTCCGATCCATGAATAGTCAGACAATTCAATCTATTCGTCTTTAACTCAACCTGTTCGTCACGAGCGACGTAAATGTACTCCCCTTGAATCCAAATCGATGACATCATGCCTTAACCTGCTTTTGTGCGGTTCTTTTGTCAACATAATGTCGTGTTATTAGTCAATTTGTTTATATTTATACTCGGTTATACTATTGTTGCGATTCCAGCGTCACACACACACACACACACACACACACACACACACACACACACACACACACACACACACACACACACACACACACACACACACACACACACACACACACACACACACACACACACACACACACACACACACACACACACACGCGCGGCAGGCTTAAGTAGCCACGTAAGTACAAAACATGAACAACACACGACAGCACAGTTAAGCCATGTTAATGACATCATTACTGCTGCATTCTCACGCCACCAAGAGCACAACTGTCACACTTAAACGCCACCTGTCAAAATTAAGGAAAACCATTTATAACCTCTAAATCAGGCGGAATACACAACCAGCATCAATCAATCTGTAATGAAAACCTGGTCAGGATCACACACACACAGACACACACAGCTATTGTTCTTCTTCTTTCATTCTTTCCAAGCTGGCAGCCACTAAAAAGCCACAGTGAATGCAGGAAATCCACTGGCAGTGTGTGAGCGGTGGTGTGTGTGGGCACGACGGGGCATTTCTCCTGCCGCTGACACATTCTTGTACAGACAGAACATTTGTTCATTCATGCCACTGTTCCCACTAAAAACTCAAACCAAGTACTTCTGGGCACCGGAGCTTCTGTGTGTGTGATCAGCTGCTCCATCGGTCAGAGTGAAAGACGAGGTCACACCTGAGTGAGACTTTAAGGTTTCAGGTGCGATTTCTTACTAACCCATCTAATCTGTGTGCTCATTAAAAGACTGAAGACTCAAACTAAACTATAAAACAAACTTAGCTCTTTTTAATGAGTTCGCTGGAGCTCCTGGCAAGGGGACGACACTCTAAATTCAACATTCCAGGATGATAAGAAGCTTAATGAGATTTTTTTTCGGATTTTGGAATCACAGCACCGGCTCCTTCTGTCCTTGGATGACTTCGAAACCCAAACCTATTCTGTCTTAAACGTTAACAGTCCTCTGGCTGTGATCAATCAACTCCTGCTTGTTTCAACACATCACTTCACTCTTGAAACAAGTTAAGAGTCAAACACAATTGATATGACTGAGCTGCGTCAACATCACGGCTCACACAAGTTCTGTTACGCACCAGTCATTCTTTAAAGACTGGGGCAGGTTAATGTTCTAGGGAAAGTGTCACTGTTTAAGAAAGATTAATGATAAACACAGATGATGTAACAGTGTTAACCAAACTGACACACACACACGCGCGCGCACACACACACACACACGCACACTATTTGCCTCTTCTAGTGTTTTATACTGTAAATCTGTCTGCAAGTGCACACAAATAAAACATGACGAGTTCAGGGACCATAGTACTTTTGTAGCTTTGTGCCTTTCAGTGAGCAACAAGTCAACTTAAACCCCTGTGATCATGTGTCGCCTCAGGTATATAACATTTGCCGAAACACTGCTGTTCTGGCGGTTTGCCGCAGAAAAAATGATCTACCGTCTAAGTTTACAACACAACAATAGGCGGCGTATGTTTGTGGGAAGAGTTTATGTAGAGTAGAAAAGAATATAACACAGCCTGTAAAGACACAAACTGTGAAAAGCCACAGGTTGATCCAAAGCAGGTGCGATTGCTTTGATTTATGTGTTTACTCTTTTTCTGTGGCTGATAATGTTACTATACCGATCATATCGCTCATATTAATACACGTTTCTGACCTGATTATGTCATTTTCATGCATTGTCATGTGGCAAAGTTTCAAATATTCACATTAATTAATTAACACGTGTTAGAAACATTTACTACTACATGCTCCAGCCTCCAGAGTAGCACAATATTGAACCGATACACAAGTAATACCTCAGAAATTCGTAATACTGGTAAGCATAACCAGAGAGTATACATCTTATTATTATCATACCACAAATGTATGAATTCAGTGAAGACTTTGACTCACATTTGTGTCCTCGTGTCCAACATTGTCCGCTGTCCGCGTCTGTTCCCCGTTCATCTTCTCTCAGTCTCGCAGGAAGTGAGCAGCGAAACAAAACACAAATAAATAAACAAATACACCGGAAACTGAAGCGTGAGGCTTTCCTCCGTTTCTGCGCGTGAACCCTCAAATGACGAGAAGATCCACCGACGGGAGGAGAGAGACACACAGAGACTGGACTCTCTCTCTCTACGTGCGTGTGTGTGTATGTGTGTGTGTGCCTGTCTCTCTTACACATACACGCTCTCTCCCTCAGCGTGTGAATGTGTGTATGACCCCCCGCCCCCCTCTCTCTCGCTCTCGCTCTCATTCGGTAATAAATTTTGAACCCTCCGGTCATCCAGCCGGTTTCTCGTCTGAACGGAATGTGCTGCAACATAAATTAAGGACGAAGCAGCCATCAGTGTGTAAAGACTTCCTTCGTCTCAGGCTTAAGCTATTTTGAACTAATTCAGCTTTTGTTGTTGCCGTCGCCATTCATCTTCTTCTCATATTAGTTTCTCAGTGTTAGGTTTATAAATATCTGTAAATAAAGTTGTTTTAAAAATCAATAATTCTTCTTCTTCTTCTTCTTCTTCTTCTTCTTTTCCTTTTCCCTTTCCTTTTCCTTTTTCTTTTTCTTTTTCTTTTTCTTCTTCTTCTTCTTCGTATAAATAAATTAATAAAATTAAATTATTACGGTATTTCACAACTGATTTTTTATTGCTTAAGACAGTTTCCCAGGCGCGGCGTGAGCATAAATAGCAGGTCAGAACTTGAATCCCTAAATCAATATCATGTCCTCTAGATAAGCCTACATTCATTCCTTCCTTATTTTAGTGTTTTAACCACAATCATCTCCCTCTTCGTACTGTTATTGTGCTTTTAGTTGTTTTTCCCTTCCGTGACACACAAGTTTAAGTAAATACATTGTACACATAGCTGGAATTACAAGAAGCAACTGTAAATATAGGTTGATGTCTTTATGAGTTTCCTCCAGTGTTCCCCGGGGGCCAAAGGTAAACAAGCACATGTAAAGTTAACGTGTCAGTGTTGACCTTGGTCAGTAAACGCCTCACTGTTGAGTTATGTGTTACACTTGACTTTTCTTGAACCAAAATACCTCTGATTGAGTATTTAAATTGCAGTTGCAGGAGAAATTTTTAATCCTTTCCCATTAAGATGTCTGATCTTGTATAAACGATAAGAAGGAAAGTTGAAATTTGAAGTGTAAAGTGGCACAGACAGCAATAAATCAAGCAAGTAGATTCATGAATGCACCATTGTATAATTAAGGAGCGAGGATACAGGAAGTGATTCCTAATAGGGACAGACAGCTGAGGAGAGACAGGCGGTGAGAGACAGGCAGAGACAGGAGAGGGTCAGCTTGATGTCCACAGTAATTACTGCAAACAACAACAAGGGATTCCAGACTCTCAGCCTGTGAGTACCGCAGTCAGCCAGAGCTCAAATAAACACACACACACACACACACACACATGGATTTAGCTCTATATCTTGTCCTCTTCTATGTGTTTATAAGCATGACTCAGGATTTGATTCACATTCTAAGCGTATTTCTCAAACGATCCGAAGTACCGGAATGTTTCTTCTCATCCAGCCTGCACACAGTCTGCACACCTGTTGTCATTAAAAGTGAAAATGTGAAAAATGTGAAACATTTGGACGCAGATATGCGGAAGACGAGGCATCTCCACTTTATCCTGGAGCACCTGGAAGCATCTGATACCCACGTTCATCACAACAGATACAGAAGGCCCAATGCCAAAAAGGATGTGGTAATTGGTTGTCGTCATGATCGCGGAGGTGGTTTCTCACACTGATGTTCTTGAAGGTGGCAGCTACAAAGTCTTTGCTCGGGGGGGAGGAACGGGGGCGACAGGTGATGTAATCGGTAAAGACGGGGCCAAGAAATGCTCAAAAACTGGGTTCAGGCCTGCAGTGAGAGAGACACACAAAGAGCCAACCAGGTGTGACGAAATGGCTGCACCCTCAGGACATCCTGCTTACAGCAGCGTGAGCAATCATCCGACATGCTGAGTGTTCCTGTTCCTGTTGTAGCATGGCTAAACATTTACAGTCATAAAATAATATTTGTCTTGGAGCAACAGGGTGGCAGAGTAGTTTCTTAGCCAGTCTGGGTGAGCATCTTCATCACCTTGCTTCTTCTTCATCAAGATTTCACAGCGACCTCTAAACTCTGAGCTGTGAGTTTAAGTTCCTTTCTGAATAAATATTAGTAAGTCATACATATTTGTTCTTCTTTGTCCTTGTATATAATAATAAAAAATGACGATACACTTTTTTTAAACACAACATCCAAAATTTACTCAAAATATGACAAACATTTTGGTAAAACTTACAAAGCTCTGCAACACATATCAAATCTTTCAGACACTTTCATAAATGTGTTCATAGTGTCTTTAAATCGTTTGTTTGTAATTGCCCGAATACAAACTTTTCAAAGTGACATGTTTAAAACGTAACAACATCATCAAAGCGTCATTCAAAGTATCCGTTTCCTTTTTAATAAAGCCAAAGGGGAAACATGAAACACTTCCTACTCTGCGCTTATGATTCTTCCAACAGGAATGTCCATGCAAGTGCGGACAAGTGTATGAAATACTCTTTATATCATTAAAGCAGCATACAAACGTGAAGTGAAAATAAAGATAAAGCTCCTTTTTAAGGCATCTGAATGAAAACATGCGCATGGACAAAAGAAGAAGGAAGATCAATCTCTGAGGACACACACATTCATTTGATTGTCTGGAACCACATGTATACAAAGATCATACAGTGTAAAAATAAAGGCTCAATATTGTCACAGTCAAAAGGTAAAAAAAAAAGAAAAAAGAAAGAAACATTACGTCACTTCAGATACACAAAGAAACACTTAAGTACACAAAAGTGCCAACAACGCTGACAGATGTGACTCATCATGCCATATAAGAAAATACGTTTTTTCTTTCACGATTTCAGACTTGCAACTTCAGTTAAACTTGCATTCATGGAAGAAAATGGTCAAACTTCTTGTCACCTTTAGCTACAAATGGTGGAAACAATGGGTCGCGTGCGGCAACCAAACCTGTATTTCCTACTGTTACTGCTAATCCTCCTACTTTTAGTGTAACTGAGCAACGGAGGATCACGAGGCAGAAACCAGACAGTAAATCAATTACAGCTGAAGGCTCAAAAATGCAATCAAATTACTCCGACCATCAACGATCTGGAATAAAATCGAATCAAGAACAACTACAATGCAATTCTGTAGTCCATGGCAACCGAGTTCTCCACACCAGGGAGTCCTTTAATGCCCTGAGTACCTTCCTATGACTGTCTCTTTGTCTTCTTCAGTCTTCCTCCCCCCTGGTCTGTTCCCTAACTGTTGCTAGTCTGTAGGTGGTTCTCCTTCAGCATGGACGTGATGTTGGTGTCATAGAAACCGTCCTCGTCCTCCGAGCTAAGGTTGGAGGCCAGAGATGGTCGACTCGTTTGCTGCTTCCTCCTGGGAGAACAAACATTCAAAACATTCTGCATGACTATCTGTTTCGAACTAGTTATGAAATGGTGCCACCTAGTGGATAAGGAGATGTATGGCAACTAAAATGCAGAAAACTTAATCTAATCTCTTGTTGTGCCGAGACAATAGACGTCCTACTTTAGTTCAGACTCGAGTGCTGTGACTTTGGCGTGCAGAGCCTGCTGTGACTCCTGCTGCTCCTCCAGGTCCCTGAGAACCTTCCGACGGACCCCTTCCAGACGCTCCACCTCGCACTCGCTCTCGTCCACCTGCCGCTTCAGGCCCTTCACGCGCAGAGACAGCTGGGGAACGGAAGGGAAAGGGACACAGAGGAGGTTACGGGGAGAGACGGCAGGAGGTAGGGAGGAGGGGAGGGAGGGAGGGAGGAAGGGGGTGCAGAGGAGAACAGGTGGCCTGGGTGGGTTCGTAGGACTGCGCTTAGAGGAGTGATGTCTATAAAAAACATGAAGCTGGGGAGGTCAGGGGTCATTCTGGTGACTGAGTGAGGTTTGGTTTGGGTCAAGAGGGGGACAGATATAATTAGTCTAACGCTAAATAGCTTGTGTGTACAAAACGTCGTAGCATTATGGGACGATTACCAAGGACATGACAAACTGACTCACCTGATCCCTCTGCTCGGCGTGCTGGTTTCTCTCCAGGTCTAACGTGGCGTTGAGCTCCTTTAGTTTCCTCTCCGTGCGTCTCTGACAGGCCTGGATACTGGCTTTCTCTCTGAGCGGAGAGATTCAGAAGACACGGTGAGACATTTTGACACAACACAAGTGTCCAGGTTTAGATTGAAGGCTGTGGTCTCATTTGTACCTCTCCTCGCTGTGCAGCCTCTCCTCCAGCTCCTGGAGTTTGCTCTCCAGCAGGTTGAATCCAGACGAGGGTTGATTCCGCGTCTGCCCCTCCAAGTCCGCCACACGAGTCTTCAGCTCCTTCACCTGCGACGAGAGCAGCGGCACGGCGAGATCAACAACATGCTAAATTTGAGCTCTATTAACTGGGGAAGATGAGACAGCATGTCACCGCACCTGTCTCTCAATCGAGCTCTTGTCCATCTCCAAGTCGTGTCTCGCTGAGCGCTCCTGCATCAGCTCAGAGCGAAGCTGGTCCACCTGAGAGGAGACAGAGGATAGGAGAGACTATCAAAGGAGGACCTGCTGTGGTTGTTTGTACGTGTACATGTGTGTGTGGGTGTGTTTGTGGGTGTGTGTGCATTCATATAGTCCTGCGTGGTCCCCGTACCTGATCTCTGCTGCGTAAGACGCGGTCGTTCAGAAGCTCTACGCTGCTTTTCTCCTCGTCCAGCTCGATCTCCAGGCTCTTAATTTTGTCCTGAATGTCCACAGAGCAGTGAAGGTGTAAATACGGGTTCACACCGTTCTAGAAGCATCTGACTTGATCCCTCACTTGGACATTTGACCTCCGTATCCCTAATTTACTGCCCCTCGACCCCCCCACCCTTTAGGCTCCAAGGTTCATGACCCCTTGACCTTTTGCTCCTCCCGCCTCACCTCCAGAGCCCTAATCTCCCTGTGGCGGTCGGTGTGGGTGCTCTTCTCCGATTCCACTTCGCTCTCCATGTGTTTGAGTCGGTTGCTGAACAGGTCTCTCTCCAACTGGGCGCTGTCCCTCTCCTCCCCGCACAGCAGCAGCTCCTTCCTCAGGCGGGAAACCTGGAAAAGCAAAGGCGTGAGAGGGCCGGTCAGTTCTATTTTGCTCCCTAAAACCTTGACAGCCTTATCAGTCGCCGTCCCCGCTCTGTCCTCACCTCCTCCTGCTGGGTCTTGAGGTTGCTCTGGGCCCTCTGGAGCTCAGCCAGCCTCTCCTTGCCGTTGCGCTGAGCCTCCAGCAGGTCCTTCCTCGAGCGGTCCCTGTAGTCGTCCAGCTGCGTCTGCAGGGTGGCCACAGACTGACGGGAGTCGCCCATCAGCATCTCCATCTGAGAGAGGACACGGGGGCAAACAAGACGAGTATCACCTCTCTGTATCGCAAACCGCAAACGCATCCATCGATTCCAGACCTCTGTATCCGCTCACCTCTTTGTTGATCTTCTCTAGCGCTCGGTCCAGCAGCCTCTTCTGCTCCTCCAGGTCGCTCTTGCCCCTCCGCAGAGCGTCCCTCTCCATTTCTCTCTCCTCCAGCCTCCTGGTCAGCTCGTCTCTCTCTTTGCTCAGACGGGTCGTTCCTCTCCGGGCCTCGTCCAGCTGAGATTTCAGCGAGCGGTTCTCGTCCTGCAGGGCCTCCATGGTCTCCTCCGCCTCGGAATTCAGGTGCACGCTGGCACGCCTCGTCTGGGAGAATGAGGGGGAGGAAGAGGAAGTTTCATTTCAGGCCTATGTGTCAAGTTTCGATTGTTTGAGCGCAATTGTGAGTTGTAGCCCCAGCAGATCATTATAAAGAAGGAAACGGATGATGCAACAACAGAAATATGATCCAACAACAGAGCGGGAAGATTACAGCGGGAACACACTGCTGTCCTAATCCTTCCTGAGCACATGTGCACCGTCTATGGAATGGCTTTGGAATAACATATGTGTGGGAGGCCTTTCTCCTTTGTATGTACAGTATGTGCTCTACGTCTGTTTACATATGCAGATGTGTGTGAATGTACCACGCGGGACAGCCGCTCTCTCAGGCGTGTGTTTTCCTCCTGAAGATCCAGGTTGCCGCCGTGATCCACGACAGTCCGACCCGAGGATCCCGCCGCCGACGCCTGCACAGAGGAGCAACGCAGAGGGAAAGCAGGGACAGTTAGGAGTCAGAGTTATAGATGAAAGCGTTTCTATCTGCACAGTGATTTCTTATTCATAGACGCCGGATGTTTCTTCACCTCCTTGGCCTTCTCCAGAGCCTTCTCCAGCTCGGCCTTGTCTCTGCCCGCCTGCTCCTTCAGCCTGTCAATCTCAGACTGGAGCTCGCCCTCTCTCTCGCCGCTCGCCCTCTTCAGGCTCTGAAGTGCCTCAATCTTCCCGTCTAGCTCGCCCTTCTGCTTGTCCAGAGCAGCGCGCCCCTGCTTCAGATCGGCATGGCAACGCTGAAGCTCCTTGGGATAAGTGATCAGAGTCGTATGATGATGAGGGGAGCAGAAGGAGCCGCGGCGCATTAATGTGTGCGGTTATGAGCGTTGTATGGAACACAGCTAACACGCTTGGCAAGTGTATAACAGAGGAACTGAGCCGCTGCGTTTCACTTACATACAAACCATAATCTGTGTTAATCTGCATCCTGCTACATTCTTACCTCAGCCAGAGAATGTATTCCCTCAAACGCAGGCTTTTGTTTCTTCATCACCACCAGCTCTCCCTCCAAACCCTGTTTCTCCGAACGACACTTCTGCAGCCTGCAGAGGAAAAGCAAATCTTAAAAACAGTCAAACTCACAAACAAACACTACAACATGCACACACACACACACACACACACACACACACACATATCTCAAACTAATGTCACAGCAGCAACAAACAACAACAAACAAAGCACCGGGACCTTAAGATGCTCACAACCTCACAAACAGCACAACATCCAGAATTTTGTCTTTTTCTAAATGATTTTGAAATCAAATCAGCAGGGAAAACAAGAAAACAATGATCGGTCATGATTACACTTAATGGAATCATTGCTTGGGAGGATCGTTGTTATTTGGTTCGTAATCACTGGATTATTATTAGTGAGGATCATCAAACAGAAACACAACTCGGGGGAGGGGGGAGAACGTTTCTAATGGATTTTTCAAGGAGCACATCTCAAGATTTGCAGCTCAGCTAATCTACGCTGAAAAAAACCCCAAACACAGCGAGATGAAGCTCCTCTCTCACATGTGACTGCTGCAGTGCGTCTCGTCTCTGCCCGACAAAACCATGAGTGGAGAAGACAGAGTGCGTTGGTTAAAAAGGGAGGAGGGACTGGAGGGAAACGGGGGAGGGAATTCACAAAAAGCACAACAACAAAGAACTTTAGGTTTTTTTTTAAATCCTTAATCCTTAAAATCCCGTGACGCAGGGGATACTCACTCCTGGTTGGAGGCCTCCAGCTCCGTCTTCCACTGCTCTCCCTCGGTCCTGCAGATGTCCAGCTCTTCCTCCAGGCACAGGATGGAGTCGTTCACCCTCTGCCGCTCCTCTTCTATCTGCTCCTGAGACTGGAGAACAATCGCAGACGTGAACACGCGAATGAGCAAACGGGTTGTTGTTTCGCTGTTCTGGGTTTAGCAATCATAATGGCTTTATTGATCAAATCTAAAAGTAGACGATTGCAAGCCCGCCTCAAACTGCTGATTTGATCTGGACAGAGCCAGATAAAGCAGAGAGAAGCTGGGGAAAAGCAAACATTTCACACTTCTAACTGATAAATGGTTAAAACGATTCATCACCTTCATATATTGGCTGATTTTCTGTCCATAATCTAATTAGGTATTGACTGATTGGTTTGAAGTAGCAGAGCGATGACAGGATGAGGCGATCCTGTCCCATCCATCTCATTCTTACTTATTTACACGACTTCAAATCCCAGATATATCAGGAATAGTTTCAGTATCGGCATCAGGAGAAGCCGTCCAACTGTTTTTGATCCTAAATCAGTGTGCCTGCTGAGGAAGCTGCCAACCTGTCTTCTCTGCTCATTTCCTCCTCTCAGGCTGCCAGTGCCACCGCCGCATCATCATCCAAAATCTGCACTCAAACGCCGATACGCTTCAAAATTCCTCTGCATCACACTGCGCCTCGCTCCATAAATAGACGGCTGGCAGAAACAGAGAAGCCTGTAATAGGAATTCACCCCGGGAAAGTTTCCCCCGTTTCCATTCTGAGCTTTTCTTGCTTCTGCACACAGGTTTTCACTTAATGTACGGTGATGTGTGTGTGTGTGTGTAGCCGTGTCAACACATAAAACACGTATGACAGGCGCAGACCGGCATCAAAGCCTCATTAAATATGACCTCACGCGGGCGGACTGTTGAACAGGTCCGACCTGCCCCGGTTCTCCCTCTGGATTATCTGACACATCCTCCGGAAACAACAACATTCACACTGTGGCCGGCTCTCATTGTGTGTGAGGAAGCTGCAACATAATGGACTTCCAAACTGTGGCCGCGTGAAAAGGTTACGAACCGGCTGTAACCTGTAAATATGCAGGGAGGGGTCAAGTCGGTCCAGAGCACGTCAGGACACACAAGTGCAGAGGTCACCGCAGAGGTCAAACAGAGTATCTACAGAGTTATGGCGGCCATTGTTTCTTTCTGATCTCCACTTCCTGAAGTAGTCTTGTGTTGTACCTGTGTGACCTGCTCCATGGTCATCCTCAGGTCCTGCATGTCCTGGCTGTACTGCTCCCTCAGGGCCTCCATCTCTTTGTCGTGGCACTCCACCTCCTCCTTCAGCGCCCCCTTCAGGGCCGTCAGCTCCCGTTCGCGCTGGTGCAGTATCTCGTCCTGCCGGCGTTGCAACCTGGCTGCGTCGGCCAGGTCCGCCTGCAGGTTCACCACGTCCTGCGGAGGGTCGGGACAGATCAGTGTACATGCTACTTCTGTGTGCGTGTGTGTATACCTGAGTGTGTGTGTGTGTGTGTGTGTGTGAGTACCATCTGTAGAGAGTCTGGATGTGGATTCTCTGAGACCGTCCTCAGTTCTTCCTGCAACATGGCCAACACATCTTCCTGTTGACGCAGACGGGACTCCGCTCCCTCTCTGGCCATTCGCTCCTCAGTCACCCTACGCACACACACACACACACACACACACACACACACACACACACACACATCAATAATGCAACACCAAACTCATTAACATGGTGATCAATCAGGCAACATGCCAAGTGAAATAACAGCAAAAAGAGCCACAGGAGCACTAATTGGAACCTTGGCGGTGACTCTTAAGTGCACATCCTCTAAAATGCAACACTGAGACACACACACACTCACACACACACACACAGCCTTACTCATCATGGGCAACACGCAAATCTGCCTTGCAGCGGTTGAGTTGCTCCTGAATCTCCTGAAGCTTCGCATTTTTCTGGTTCCCATCAGATCTTCCAATCTGTATAAAATAACACACACACGTTCACACACACATACATAGTGGATAAGCGAGACTGTGGTAGAGACAGAACAGAGGAGAAGACAAAGACAGCAGATAGACGGCAGGGAGGAAAATTGGAAACACTAGAGCCGAGTGTCACGTCGACCTTGCAGATATTCATTGTTCGCCTCTTTGTTTCCAACTTTGACGAAAAGCCCCTGCCTTGGGTTTCATGCCCTACTTTCTGATTCTGACAGTCTTTGAGGGGAGAGGCCTTGCCAATACGCTCAGACGTCGTCCCCAGATATAAAGAAGGCGCTTGTGACAGGCTGGAGGGGAGCAGAGCAGAGCCGGTGTTTCGCCCCCACACGACTCGACCGTACGTCAAGGCTTCCTCCGTCTCCGAGGAGGTTTAAGCTCAGCCTGGCCGTGACGCGTCTCTCATCCTCCTACACACTCATTACAGGGACACACTCGACGCACACACACACCCGGTTACAGAGGCGATAGAGAGTGAAGATCACGGGGGGCTCACATTTCTATTACTCCGCTTATCAGCCACGATTCTATCAGAGAGATTTTGTTTCGCTTTTTCTCCACGGGAGCGTTTGTAGATAAATCCACTCTGGGACATTTTGCTGTCTCTGTGTTCTAACAAAGAGATAATAAGGAGGAGATAACATAATCAGGCCTGTGAGCGTCCAATAAAGGAATATAAAAGATGCCACTAGCCTGTTAAGTACTGAAGTGAGCTGAGCTGTGGCTGATGACGCAAATGCAACTCCATAACTCTGCCACTGACACACACACACACACACACACACGAACACAGAGGACTAAGCACATTAGAGGCACCGAGGGGATGTGAACCCTCCTTTACATCGTGCTTGCCTGCGAATGCAATGAACGTCCTAAATGAAAGGCTAAGCATGTCACACTACATTAATCTGGAAATTGGATCTACCGCAAACGCCCCCATAGGTGAAACACACGCCTGAGCGAGCCTCTTAGTGTGGGCTACAAACAAACAAACACACAAACACACACACACACACACACACACACACACACACACCTGATCCTGCTCTTGTTTTGCTTTTACACAAGCCGAAGCATTAAATGCAGGCGATCAAAACAAAGTGTCAACCTCTCTTCCCCTTCAAACTGCTCCTGCTGTCGGTGGCGATTCGAGGCTCCGTCCCGACCCCAACCAGCCGCCTCCCAGCTGGTGCAGGGTTCCAGCCCCAGACTCAATTATTGATGGCTCTCTGTGACTGTTCCCTCTCTCTCTCTCTTTCTCTCTCCCTCTCTCTCGCTCTCTCGCTCGACACCCTGCACTCCCTCTGCAGGTGCTTTGTTGCTTAGAGACAAAAAACCGGCCACAAAACACACACAGAGAATTTACCCGAAGAGGTTGTGCGTAATCAAAGCTTCACGCCGCCTTAAACATGCAAAGAGGAGGGAGGATTGAAAGGTGTGTGTGGGTGTGTGTGTGTGTGTGTGTGTTCCTTGACGTACTGTAGCAGGAGTTTGTTTGTTTGTTTCTCTACCTGAACTCCTCTGGCCTTGTCGTAGACGAGGTTGACCCTCCTTTTGAGGGACGACTCAGTCTCGCTGCAGCTGATGAGGCAAACGTCCCATTAGTCTCCATGATGTGACGCCCGTAAAAACTCACTGTCATAGACTTTTGTTTACCTACCCTTCTTTCAGGATGTCGTAAATAGCTTGTTTGACGTTTGCCTCCTCCCCGCCGACGACCTCCACACTGTGACCCTGCCTCTTCATCGGGATGGGCGCCTCCTTTCAAGTGGGGGAGAGGGGGAAAGAGAGGAAAGTGAGGAAACAGGCGACGACAACAAAGAGATAATTGAATACCTACAAATAGCACATAGGCTCTCTGTGGTACTTACAGGCTTTTTAGCTATAGCTGGAGGGGTGTCCTTGGCAACAAACTTCCCCGGTGACTGAGAGCTGGGCTTGGGCGTCGTGAGAGCCGTCGCCTTGGCAACAGGAGCAGGGTTCCTTCTCAGGCTAGCACTTGTCGGGGCAGATGACGTCAATGGAGTGGAGGAGACGGAGGGCGGCGACGTGGGGACGGCGTAAGGGTTTGGAGTGGGCGAGGCCGGAGGGCGGAGGGCCGTCTCGGGCCGCTCGTCTTGGTGAGCGTCCAGACTTCTCGACCGCCTGGACTGGTCGAACCTGAGCCGCTGCCTTGCTCCAGAGCGGCCTCTGGTCTGCGGGGCGGGGCTCGGGCTCGGGCTCGGGCTCGGTGTGTCGCTATTAAACTTGCTGATGAGTTTGGTAATAGGCGCCACGGATTTACGATCAATTTCTGCAGCGGGTTCTTCCAGAGCGGAGGGTTCTGGGAAAGATTCTAAAACAGAAGAAGCGGCTTTCATTTTGTTCCCACTGCGTCTTCCCATCGACTGAGTGAAGCCAGGCCCCATTTTCTTGAACCCTCTTGGTCCGCTGCCGTTGAATCGTACAGGTTTCAGCCCTGCTTCGTTATATTCCTCATTACTGGGCGATTCTTTCAGACTTTTCTCTAATCCGTTGGCTACCGCTTTGGCTTGGGGTTCCATCTTGCTCCTCTGCACCTGTCCTTGCCTGCTAACTCGACCCTCTTCCTCCCCCTGCGTTCCCGCCTGGCCGTCCCCTGGGGGTCGCTTAGAAGGACTCCCGAAGATGTCCCTGTCCTCCTCCTCTGTCGTAGAAACAGGCGAGCTCGCTGTATTCGCAACAGACTTGTAGGGGTTTGTGTATTCGGCCGGTTGCTTACGTGGGGTGAGACCGTCGTAGGGCAAAGGGGGCCCTGAGCTGGACTGGGGCGTGTTTAGCTGAACTCCATACGAGTCACCTTTCTCCCCATCTTTCAGGACCACGTAAGGCTGCCCTGAGATTCCCTGAACCCGCACTGCCACCCCGTACTTATTGGAAGGAGGAGTGGCGCTGTTGGCCGCCCTCGACTTCTCAACAAAGCCCCCTCCTGTGTCGTGGAGGTCCTTGATGAAGCGGATCTGAACTCCATAGTCCACCAGTTGCTTCCTGTCAGAGGAGAGCGCGCTCATGTTCACTTCCTGGTTCGTGTTGCCGGGGCCTGCGCAGGGCGGCGAGAGAGGGAGAGAGCAGAGAAATTCAAATCAGGTGGAATCAGTGGAACAAGTTACAAAGCCTGTGTGTAGATTTAGGATTAGAACGCAGCGAGTCGGTGGAGCTAATCCTCCTTCTTTCATTTGTTCCCTATACAGCAAAACATAAGCGTCGCATAAGACCTGCTGAGAACCAAATCCTGGCTGACCCCGTGTTTCAGCTGCGCCTCTGGACAGTTTCTGTTGCACTCTCATCATTTATTTCTACCAGTAAATTACTCACTAAACAACGCCGCTCAGCTCTTTTTCACCACTTTGACAAAGCAGCAAACTTTCACACTTTTTTGCGGTCGCAGCCTGAATCGGAGCGGCCTCACCGGGAGATCACATGGCCCCCGACATATCTTGATGAAACCGCCGTCCTCTCTCTCTCTCTCGCAGGGTTTGAATTCCTTCTGTCCCGGCTTGTGTATTGTTGTATTCATGTGATGCCAAATATGCCACCAGAAACTCTTTGTGAACGGCTCGGGCCTACTTTTCGACACAGGTGTATTAAAAAAAGAGGCAGGAAATAGGGGGAGAACAATGTGTGTGTGTGTGTGTGTGTGTGTTAGTGTGATTGTGTGAGGTGAGACGACGAAGAGAGAGACACAAAGACGAAGAATAAATCAGGCAGACTGCTTCTCATTTACATGGGCGGCTTCCAATGCCGTTGTTGGATTAATGTTTTCATCGAATCGACAATAAAGCACGAGAGGCAGATCCTTTAAAAATATATCAGACCATCTGCTGCTCTCATTACGTATGCAGACATTTGGACGCCTTATAAATTTTGCTACTAGAAAACAAAGAGACGGTGCAGTAATTCATGCATGAGTGTGCAGGTGGAGGACGTTTTTGCGAGAACATATGTCGGTAATTCAGCGGAATAAGCCGTATATCTGTGCTACGTTTGTGTAAAATGTCGGCAGAAGTTCCACCTTAGCGTTAAAGGGACGTTAGTGCGATAAACTACTGTATACAATGAATAACAATGTCATTTTTGAATCTGTATGATGAGGCTAAGAAAGTACAAGTATAACCCAAGCATGCAGGGTTCCAGTCCCTAAGAAAATTGGCCTGGTGATGAACACGATGAAGAGGTGAATACTCCTCCTATTGTTCAGGCTCTCTGGAGCATCAAAGGGCTCTGTCAGGAATGGGCCCCCCCTCTCTCTCTCTGCCTGTGCCAGAGTCTCCCCAGTCTTCAGAGCAGAATCACTCAGGCATAGTGTGTTTACTTTGAGCTCTGCATGCGCACACACCAGCTCAGGCACACACACACACATATACACACACACAGACACACAGACGTATGCAAGGGTGTGCACTCACATTCCTGCTCTCCACTCCCCATCTGCCAGCAGCATTGATGTGTCCTGTTCCCATGAGACTATATTGATGATGAACTACAACAAAGTGTTTTTAATCCTTCGCCACGTTGATCTAATCTATCAATAACGTCTCTGTAGATGGCGAGCAGCAACTAAAGTAATGTGCAATCGTATTACAACAGCCTTATCACAGAGGAGCATCTTCATATAACCCATATCTGTTGGCTGGAGACTTCATGTGCGCTTAATATTCAAACCCTGCAGACGCCTGCTGGGTCTCCCTGCATCACGAGCATCCCTTCTGCACTACCAGCCCCATTTTGTTTGACTGGACTCCACATCTACGGTAAATACGAATGTGGTTTTACAGGAATTAAAGAGTAACCGACTCACGCTGGCAGCTGGTTACTGTGTAACACGCAACTCTGCAGCTACCGGGTTAGATTAGTGACTCACAGATCAGCCTTTGTTTTTTGCCCCAATTACATTCTTGGGATTCCAGACGTTCCCCTTTATATCGAGCGTTTCAAGCATTCAATGCATTCGTGTGACAAGTTAAGAGGAAATGGTTCTCATGGAAATCTGGGGACACGACTGTAGTTTAACAAGTGGAAGTGTTCTCTGCACCTGCTGTTAGAAAAGGTTAGAAAAAGAAGTCTGAGTCCTATTTCTTCTTTCTTATGTCATTCCATATTCATATTGACCTGTTCCTCTCCTGTTAATGTTCCTCTGGGCACCACTTCACCCTCAGCTGCTCCTGTGGGACTGATCCTTGGCTACCAGCACGACTGGCTGCTCTGAAAGCTCTCAGGTGTGAATAGGTTCCTTGTGTAAATATGGACTTTAACAAAGGCCCAGTATTCCAGTTGCTAGTAACTAGTAGCAAAGTGCTCCTTAGTCGCAATAAGTCCACCTATTCTCCATCCTTTCTTGTCACACGGGAATGACTGTGTCAACAAAGTCAAGGAATGTCACCAAACGGGCCTATCTGCCATCGCTCTCGTCTTTCTTACCTCGCCAACTTTCTCTCTCTCTCTCTCTCTCTCTCTCTCTCTCTCTCTCCTTCACCTGTTTTGTCTGTCCTTCATTTGTATCTCAGCGTTTCCTTTGCCTTTAGGCACCGAGCTGTTTATTTTCACACCCTGGAAGCATTGTGCCTTTATTTGGAGTGATTACATGAGATTTCCAATCAAGGCTTTAGCAGTTTGAGGTTCAGTTCTAGTCTAGACAGGGGTTTCATTGTGTCATTTAAGGAACTTCACACATCACAATAAGACTACGATTTGGAGTAAAGTATACAGACAGAGAACACCTTGTAACTTGGAACAGCTGGTGCCTTATCAGCCACTGTATACACTATAATGCTGGGATTTGAATGAGGGACTAAATTATCTTATCTTAGGTCCACACTGAGGCAGTTAGAGCCACGTAACACAACTAAAACCAAGCTTAGCTCAAAACACAAAATGAACACTCCGGTAATGAACGCAGATATAAATAAATAAATGATTAAACAGCAACAGAAAGTGTGCAGATTACCAATACGTTCTATAGAAACAATGGCTGAGACGTAAGAGCAGAGTTAACTCATAAACACCTGTCGTCTTCGCTGGTTAATTGCGTCACACCCACCTATCCGGTCAGCCAGTATCGGTGCGCGTCGAAACCGGGTTGTTTACACGAGACGGCTCGACCACAGCGACTCCAGGCTACATAAACAACACGATTCACCTGCTTTTCACCACGAGACGCCGTGGCATCCTGTTTGACCCTCTGCTATAATAACGGCTCATATCCTCTTTACGCGCAACTGACAGATCCAATTATAACCAACAGCGGCGCACAGCCAGCTGACACACTGACACACACACCAATACACACTCTCACACACACATTACCTTTTAAATGTACCCCAAAGCGGGAGAGTTACGCTAAGGGAGCTTTTTCCGACGCTTATTTTATTATTTTCTTTTATGTTTGTCCAGGAAATGCTTACGTTAAAAAAAAAAGCTGCCAATGCGAACGCAACGCCACAGGTGTCACCTCTGCGTAAAAAGCTCCAACATATAAACCTTGTCACCGCACACCGTATCTATAATTCATACTATCGATTACAGTCCGCATTGTGTCTTTCTTCCTCATTACCCCACGCAACACAAACAAACCAAACACTAAGAACAAAGTTAACACGAATCACCTGCGTAAATACACTTAAGATACTTACCACTTTACTACAGCGCGCCGACAGGGATGATCCGGATGAGACCACAAGCTCTCTGTCTCTGTCTGTCTGTCTCTCCCGGGCTGTCAGTGGTCCCTGTGTCAGTGGGATGAGAGCCTCCTCAGTGGGTTGAGGACATGGAGGGGGGTAAAATTTTCCCTGCTACCAGCGCGACCTGTTGCCTTCGCATCGGGGAGAACGTCGTCCCGCCTCAGGTCGCGTGTGATTGGTGCGGAGGCAGGTGAAAGGGGCGTGGTCTGTCAGTCAGCTGGGGCTTCCTTCTCCGCGCTCGGAGAGTAAATACGACCCATCACCATGGCGATGCTTTCATTTCAAATTCATGGGTCACAACCTGCAGTAATAATATTCACTGCAGTCAGCTAACAATGGCAGAACAACACACCCAAGCTTATTAGATACAAAATAAGGGGTTTAAAACTATTATATATATCTGTATAGTGGATATATTTCTTGATAAAGCTTTTAACTGCAAACCAATTCTAAATCAGCATCAACCCTTGTATCTTTCAAAAAAATGGAACAGAAAAGCTTATAAGAGCAGAGCTGCAGTCAAAACACACCCGAGGGCTCATTCATACTCTCCCTTACGACGTCAGTGACATGTGACATGATCACAGTATACAAACAGCTCTGAAGCATTTCCATGATTTTAGAGGCTCTAGTAGTTAATTGTGTCTTTCTTATTCAAGTGGATAAAGCGTTACCATAACACTTCTACATAGAGCCTCAAAATGACAGTTGAATCAATACCTACCTGATAGTTTCAATGAAAACTTTACATTTTAAACTCCACAAAAGATTTATAGCTTTGATACAGTAATTGATAGCATTAGAATGTACAAGTAAGTCAGTACACATCGTCATTTTCAACCGTATACACAGCTGGATTGTCTTTTAAGACTGCAAACTCTTTGAGCTGCATGACAAAGAAAATAGATTAACTGTCTGTTTCACTGGGTTTTCCAACCCTATTTTAATACAACAATCCGCAACAAATTAAAAAAAAAATTGACATGGACCAGTACAAAAAAAAAGTCTTTACTTCTGAGTTCAGTACCTTTCCCTTCCCTACCCAGTGTGGTACTCGTTGGTTCCTCCATGTTCCACCAGGGGGCGCCAGAGCAGAGCAAGAGCACAGCACAGATACCACCACAAAATAAAAGGGAAAGGCTTCGAGAGAGAAAGAGAGAAAGGAAAAAGGCAACTTTGATTGAAAGAAAAGAAAAAGCAAGAGAAGTTATAAACACCTTATGTCTTCACAGAAATATGAAAATGGGCCTTTTTTTTCTCCACTCCTGGGTTATTTGGTCTACTTCAAGGCCTCTTGCAGAGCGGGTGCCAAAATATAAAACAGATCAATTACTGCATTGGTTTACATGCACCCCCTTCCCCTTCTTTAAAAAAAGAAAAAAAGACTATGCACATCTGATATGACGTGATGTCACTACTTGCTAAGCCAACACCGTCCAAAAGCACTGATTTCACAATTCATGTGTACTGCAGAGATAAGAAGAAATGGCTGACTCAATGTATCGTGTGTGTGTGTGTAGAAACCAAATTGTTATCGAGAATACGACCGACAAACATAAAAGTTCAACTCATTATTTTTTGTTCCACCCTGTGGCATGTTGACGGTTTTCCAGACAAATATTTTTCTTTAATATTTACAATTGTTTTGGTGGTTCGTGGTGAAAGTGAAGTCTCAGTCCGGATCTCCTTTAAGTTATTCAGCATTGGAGGACGAAACCACGGTAGATACAATGTGTAGGGGGGGTCGAAATGTCCTTATGTGTGCATATGTGCAAGTATTAACAACTTAAATTAGGTTCCCCCCATGAAGTTTCACCAGATTGTGATTTTTACACTGCAATGTCTCGTGTCCATCAGCGTCGTTCTTTTACTTGCAGCATAAGGCTCGAATGTGATGAGTGCTTCCGTGAAGCAGCTGATGGGGAGATGGGTCACAAAATAATTAATGGATAAAAATTAAAGGCTCTTTAGATTTTCAGGCACTCTATCAATTAATTCTTTTCCAACTTTTTTTAAACATCTGAAATATCACGCATGCTGTCACTTGTAGCCTTGAAACACAGAGAAAAATTGAAACTCTGCCTGGATGTATAAATCGCAGCAGGGGAATATTGTATCGTACTTTACAATGATTTCATTCACCTGCCTAATGTGCCATCACACTCATATGGGGCATTAGTGGGGCAAGTCAATCACAGTCAGTCAGTGTGGGAGCTTCTGTGCCAGTCAGTCACAAAGTGTGTGAGGTAGTGTGTTGGTGTCAGTGCTTTGCTGGTTGGCAGGCTAGATGCACGAAGGACTGTGGATTTTAAACATTCATCACCATCTGACTCATAAGGGGGGGGAAAAAACAAAGATTTCAACTGCCCAGAGTCACTCAAAGTGCCGTATGTAAGCATGGATGTCAATGAGTGTGTTGCTCTGTGTAGTGAACAAGTAAAGGGATAGTCAAGAGAAAGATGGCCAAGTAGCTGGCATGACACACAGGTCACTCAGTTAGATCAGAGCAGTTAATGTCTCTACTTGTCCTTACACATCACATTTCCCCACTGCTCCCCCGGTCACACACTCCTCAGCTCTCGTTAGCTGCCACCAGCTGGCCTAATCCCTGGCGTACATACACCGCCTGGATCTCCTTGGTTTTGATGCAGAAGTCGCAGGCCCAGACGGCGGCGCTCTCTCGGGTCAGCAGTCCGTACGCCGGTTCCGTTAGGCCCGTGCACTCGCGGTGGAACCAGCGTTGGCACGACGCCTCGCACAGGATGGCGTCCTGGTCGTCGTGTACCTCTGCCATACAGAGGCCGCAGGGAAAGACCATACCGGGGCCACCGAGTTTACCGGGGCCAGAGCCCGGCCCCACAGACGGGGCGGCGGGGCCTGGCGGCAGGGGGGACTGGGTGTTGGGGGTGGAGGTGGAGTTAGAGGGGGGGTTTGGGTTGCTGCCGGGCGTGTTTCCTCCGTTGTTGTTGGTCATGTTGTTCTGACCTGAATTGGGGGGTGCATTTGTCATGGGACCGCCAGTGCCAGGGGTGTTGTTCTGTTGGTTGTAAGGGGTAGAGCCGGGGGCAGAGTTGGGGGGAGTGGACTGCTGTTGCTGGGAAGAGTTGCTTGAATTGGGAGCATTGGCATTATTGGGTGGTTGTAGCTGATTGGGTGGAGGATGCTGAGGTTGGCCTGATCCATTTAGTGGTCCAGTGGGGGATGAGTTCGGGTTAGGCTGCGGTGGCGCTGAGGGAGGCTGTCCGGGGGTATTGGGATTGGGCTGCTGGACGTCAGGGTGGCCAGGGAAGCCTCCCCCGGGCTGCTGTGTGCCAGAGTTTGGTGGAGGCCCCGGTGGAGTATTATTAGGAGGCGCACCATTAGGATTTAGGGCAAGCTGTTGCTGCTGCTGCTGTTGCTGCTGCTGCTGCTGTTGCTGCTGCTGCTGCTGCTGTTGTTGTTGTTGTTGTTGCTGCTGTTGTTGTTGTTGTTGCTGCTGTTGTTGTTGTTGTTGCTGTTGTTGCTGCTGCTGCGGCCCCGACTGAGGCCCTCCTCCACCGAAATTCTTCCCATCTTCGTTCCCTGGTCCTGGGGGACTCGGGCCAGGATAGGGGCCATCCTGCGAGGGTGGGAACTGCCCTTGAGGAGGCATTCCTGGTAACCCTCCAACCATATTGCCTCCAGGGCCTCCACCCATGCCACCCATCATGTTCATACCTGCAGGCATCCCCCCCATTGGATTCATGGGACCATGTGGGGGTCCCCTAGGGCCTCCCCCACCAGGTAATGGGGGGCTGTTGAATGGATGTCCACCCTGGCCATGCTGCTGCTGTGGAGGCATGCCAAAGCGCGGATGTGGTGGCCCTCCTCCCCCAGGACCTCCCATACCCCCTGGAGACAGCATGGGGTTAAATCCTGGCCCGGGGTGCATTGGTGGACTGAAATTCTGGGGCATATTGAACTGTGAAGGACCTCCGGGGGGGAATCCACCACCTCCTCCACCACCGCCACCTCCACCGCCGCCTCCAAAGCCAGGCATCCCAGCGAAGCCTAGTTGATGGTGAGGTCCAGCATTTGATGGAGGGCCGAATGGTGGCCTCCGGCCCGGCTGACCGCCTCCTGGTGCTCCTGGCCCTCCCATGAAGCCCATGCCTCCGCCCATCCTACCCCCGCCTCCATACCCACCTCCCCCGCCTGCTCCTGGACTGGGCAGAAATGGAGCACCACCTGGTCCTCCTGTTCCAGTAGGTCGAGACGGGGGCCCAAAGTCATCATCAAAGGGATTGGAAGCGACCAGGTGGTCCACCATGGGGGTCGGAGGAGGTGCAAACTCAGTGAGGTGGGAGAACCCAGCCGCCTAAGAAAGAGGGTTGTTGCAGTCAGTGTGACATTTCAATCATACTCAAACTTACTCAGAATTTCATTCTCTATATGCTGCTGCTGCTGACATCTCGTCACAAAGAATTTAAATGTGCAGTATTACCCTGTGTTTCTCTGTGAAAATGACAATAAACTCTTGAATCTTAAACTCTTGAATCTTGACAAAACTCTGATCAAACATCATGTAAACACAAATATGAGTTAGAAATTCAATATTGTATCCTATAATTTCATCCACGTATATAACTTACTCATGTGTATGCAATGGTTAAGGCTGAGGCCAACTTTCTATGTAACAATTCCTCCAGATTTCTCTTCTTCCTTACCTGAGTCGTGGACTTCCTCGCCTTCTTCTTCTCTGGGCTCTTCATCTGTGAGGCTGAAAAAAAAAGAAGGAAACACGGAGAGGGGTGGAAACAGAGGAATACACTATTAGCCACAATATAAACAGACTTTCACGTGTCACCTAACTGATCCACCACCACCTGTGTTAATACATAAAGACATTGGCCAATACCCCTTAGTGACAGAGTGAACAGCTTTAGACCTAGGGCCTCTTTTTCACGTCCAACAGTTGAGATGGAGTCAATGATGGGACATAGACTGGCATGAGGACAAGATGCGGACAATCCAGGCGTTATCATCACCAAAGGTTATGAAAGCCTAGTTGAAATTGCAAATGACCCAGGCAGACCAAAATGACCCAGGGCGAGAGAGAGGCCGCAAACAGAGGCAGTAGGAGGTAAAGTCAATGAGGGAGACAGGAAAAAGACGAAGACATGGATACGAAGAAAACGGGGGGGGGGGGGTACATTGAAGGTACATTGACAGCAGGAAGAGACATGAACCCAGCTCCACAGGTCCACTCTGTGAGAAACAAGCCACCAACCGGAGACAAGTCGTGAAGTTTACACATGTGGGGAGAGGCGGAGAAGGGGGGAATTGGCTTTAAACAGCACCAGTGCAGCCCATTGCAGCGCAGTAATGGATGGTTCCAATCTGATTTGGGGGGGAGATGGGTGAAATTAATTCCTACCTTTGCCTCGTTTTCCTTGACATTGTCCCGCCAGTAGTCTCCCCGATTCGGCAGCCATTAGCTAATATGACTGTCAGTGAAGTGGCATATCACCGATCATATAAGAGAAAAAAAAGTTACAAAAAATGACGACGTCTCTAAGGCTACCGAGCCCAGCAGGAGGAGTCTGCCTTCAGGTCAATAGCGCTTACAATACTTTATCATCATAAACATAACGTCACTAACATCTGATTTATAAACACTTGGCCCAGGTCTGTGTGTGTTCTCCTCTTCCCCCGGTTGCAAATGCGTCTGTCACGCCGGGATTTGGTCAACAAACAACGCTTTCAATTAACTAATGTTCTTTTGAGTCAGCGTCTCCCAGATGTGTGGAACTGGTCGCTTGCTACCTGGCTTGACTGCCGGTACATGCGGGTTCCACAGCAACCCTCCCTCCCTTCCCTGTTAGGGTGATCACTTGCAGATGTTTGAGTATTAGACCAACGCTAGCTGGTTACTAGCTTAGCTTAGCTAAACTGGCTAGCCACGTTACTCAATGAGCGTAGCTAGTAACGTTGTTGTTTCACTGAGTGGCCGCAGAACAGTTATATTCGAAAGTATAGTATATATCTATGTACATTCAGTATGGGAAATGTGCACCGAAATGTATTATTAAAACATAATTATCTTAATAGGTAAAGCAGTTGGTCACGTATAGAAAAGTGTTGTTTACTATGCTAACAGTAGCTTGGTAGCTAACGTTAGCATGCTACTGAAGATAGCTAGCCATCTTGCAGACTTGTCTTGGAAGCAAACTGTACCCTTTCTCCGTCGCTTGCTCTGCTGTCCTTTATACTGAAATTCTCTGGTGTGTCATTGCCGATAAAGCGGTCCTCACGCGGTGTACGCTGGTTGTTTCAAATCCACCATTCAACTAGAATTCATTCAAAAACGCAATTTTTGCCATTATAACCGTGGCCTTCTATCGCCACCGGACAAAGAGGGACAAGCAGGGGTATCGCGCACCATGGAAGGTTCCAACTCTGGGCGAAGATAGGGGTGTCGCCGGATATCCTTCATTAATAACAAACGGATTTTGAGCGAATTCTGATGAAAATACGTTCGTGCTGTATTATAAATATATGTTACATTATAGTTTTGTATCGTTTGATAGGATAACAGCTCAGTTTGATCTTTTACCTAAATTAAAAAAAACGCCGTTGATAGCCTTCCCCTATCTGAGGTGAGTGGAGCAGCCTAGGACGGACCTCTTTTCCATAGATATACTGTACAATTAATGTTAATTAGACAGCAAATAAAATCATTCCACAACTAAAAATGAACAGAAATATTTGTTTTAAATGGCATATGAATCACTTTTTATGGCATGAACGAACACATGTATCCTCAAAGACTGTGTGGAGAGGCGTGAGTCAGAGATGATTAATATAGAGATAAATTATAAAATTCTTGACAGTTTTTTATTTGCTGGCGTTTGTGTTGTGATATCAATGTCCTTTCTGATTCGTCTATTACGGTCCACTGGAGTCAAACAGTAGTTGGACATATATATTTCATGGATAAACTCCAAGTTAACCAAAGTCTGATCTGGGGTAAAAGTTTGAACACACAGAAATGGTTAGAGAAGTGGTTGAAGTGAAGTTGATCACCGCCCAGCATGTCCGCCCCCCTCCTCTTTAACTTCACACCCCCCCCCCCTCCCCTCTATAGTCCCCACACGGACAGTCAGGAGTCTCGCAGCTACGGTGGGAGGTTGTTTAAGAGCTGATAAGCCTCACTAGGAATGGGACCAAATCACAGATGCAAGAAAAACTTTACATTCTTTCGGATCTTTCTCGTCCGAAAACTTTCTACACATCAGGAAGAAGGAACAGGTGGGAGAAAACCACAAATGGGATAAAATAAAGGTATTTATCTATTTTTAGGCATGTAGTCTGTATAGTTTTTGATGAGATGATACAGATTCTTGGACGGAAGTGTGATTGAATAGAGCCATATAACTTAAGGCGGACTTTTAACGACGTGCTTTAAAGTGAAGTGTGTGTCCTTTATCCCACACAGATCACACAACAGACTCTCAGAGTGTCCTAGGATAAAGCAACGGAAGTCTTTTGTTAGAGAGGCTGTGGTTTGTAAAGGTGCGTCTCTGGGGCCCTGCATGGCGCTACAAGGTGCCGGAGCAGGAAGAGAGGTTACAGGCTTCCCATCTCAGTTACAATGGCAAAGTGGTTCAAGGAGTTCCCCATCAATCTGAAGAATGGTACCGACAGGATCCGCTCAGCCTCCGAATCAGGGTCACAGCAGAGAGCCAGCAAACCCGGGCTGGTGGCCAGTATCGGTACCAAAGCGACGGGCTCCAAAGTGGGCCAACGCAAGAACTCTTCCTCAGCTGACGGCACCGTCGGGGGAGTTGGATCTCTCCTGTCCGGTAGGAACAGAAAGAACTCGGCCATCGAACTGGGACGAAACGCTGCCGGTCCTCCGAAAGATGGGAAAGTGTGGGACACGCTTCTCTCGGGGAAAAGCCGCAGAAACGCCAAGGCTGAGCCGGCGTCTGAGGGTCAACATAAGGCCCCGAAGAGCTCCGCGTCCGCGTCCGCCAACGCTTACATCAACCGGCTGATCCGAGTGGACAAACAGGACAAAAGCCCCACAAAAAGCATCAACAGCGGTACCGTCACCGGCCCGGTGGTACCGGAGGCAGAGAAACCACCAGCGCAGCCCAAATCAGAGACAGTGAGTTACATTCTAGATCACACTAATGTTGCTTTAATTGTCCTTTTCAATATATTGTATATATTATATAGACAATATATATATTGTCTATATAATATATAATATTGAAAATGTTAATGTTTGTGTTTTATGTTGAAGTATCTCTGCCTGAGAGACTTGAGCTTTGGTTTGCTAATCTGTGACCCCTCTCTCTTCTAATTTCTAATGCATTTCTATGAATATCTAAGAATATCTCCAAGAACATGTGTTGTCATCAATGTTGTTGACAATTTAGTAGCAAGAAGCCAATCCAAGCTCTGAAAATTGATATGATTGTGTCAGTTTCCCCCTCATATTTGTCTTTGCTGTAACTATTGTGTCCACTCCTCCCAGTCCCTCTCTCTCCCTCTCTCTCTTTCCTTCTCCTCCTCTCCACCCCTTTCATCCCCCTCCTTCAACACAAAGCCACGGTCAGCCCAGCGTACGTGAACCCTCTCCTCACCCTCTCTCTCCTCCTGTATTGCCGCCTGTCTCGGTGTTCCCCTTCCCTCATCCCTCCTCCTCCTCCTCCGCCTCGCCTCATCCCTCTCTTTCACCAGATTCGGCCCCCCTGGTGACGGCTATCATGTTATAAAAAGAATGGTGTTATTTGACACCCAGGCGCCAACCCAAGTCCCCTCCAGCTCGGCTTTGAAACAGACAGGGAGAAAGATAGAGAAGTCGGGGAGGTGGAGGAAGAGGGATGGTGAGAAACGAGAGAGATAAAAGAGAGGGAGAGTGGAGAAGTTAGAGTTTTATGTTTCAGAAAGCAACTGGACCCTTAGTGTCTCTCTCAGTGTTTGCCACCCTATAAAGATCCCTAAGTTAGTTCCATATGAGGGGATAAAGCCATGACGTAATGTTGACCTGTGAGTGCTGACACTGCAAATGCGTGTGTGTGTCATCGTCATGCGTGTATTTGCACACTTTCATGCAGTCTGCTTTCGGAAAACCTCTAACTCCTGGTCGGCGCTCCTGAATGCCACAGAGTGTGTAATTGCTTTGGCAAGGCACCGCAGCTGCAGACGCACTGGGAACCATTTACAGGAGACGGCTTTGTTTAGCCGCCTGCTATTGTCTATTTGCATTGGCCTCGTAAAGTAAACGTGAAGTCATAAAGCGCTGATAAGGTGACGAATCAGTCATGTGCGGGGGCAGTAATGGAACAGATAAGTATGAGTGCGAGGACAATGGGCCTTACGACAACGCGTGCCTCATGTTGATAGGTCATCCTGCCATGCTGCTGCTGCCTGTGTAACCAGGAGGTGGAACAAAGTGAAACGTCCCATTTACCATCTACCCCTTATGTGTGAAAGTATATGTCCTTATTCCTCTGTATTCCTTCTTACAGGTCATTATTCTTGAGGATTATGCCGACCCGTTCGATGCCCAGAAGACCAGAGAGCAGAGGGAGGCGGAGAGGGTCGGGGAGAACGACGGCTACATGGAGCCGTACGACGCCCAGCAGATGATCACCGGTGAGACGCGTCAGTGACTCGGGGTGTCACATGATTCATATTTTCAGTCTGGGCAGTGAGAAAATGAACTCGCTCCCCTAGTGCTCCTTGTACCCCATGGGGTTGCCACGGTTACTGTGTCGCAGTAGGACAATGGGTGCAGTTTCCTGCTCCCGCTTCCCTTTTCCTGTCTCTGTTTCCTGGTGCTATTCTCCCGAAAAGGAAGTTGGCCCTCAGTGCCCCCCCCCCCCCCCCCCCCACACACACACCACACACACACACACACACTCCACGACAACCCTGTGCAGCCCCCTATAAGGACCTGTCTGACCATTTATCAAAACTTCCCCAGCATCCAGGAAGACCGGTCGTCACTTATCCAATCACTTTGCCGACCTGACCTTTCATTCTATCACTCCATTGTTTCACCCAAAATGGAAACAAGACGGCCCGCTGTGAACCTGGAAACGTTTTTATTGTGGTGCCCTCTTCTTCAGTTGGCGCCTCCTGGGAAAAAAGCCTGCAAAGGATGCGATGATGTCACTCAGTCTCCTTAATGAGCCTTCAATCAGATTAGAGCCTGTAGATTAAAGTCACAGTGGCTCATCAAGTGTTATGTTAATAGGGCAGCACAGGGTCGGCTTGTGACTCCTGAGTTGCCAAATTTGGGACATTTAAAGGCCTAATTTTGTGTTAAAAGTATAGTTTTACCTTCTTAATTCAATGCCGATTTCAGTGTTATTGTGACTCTTACTCAGTTTGTAGTCTTTAATAGATATTCTTTGAAATCTCTTTATATCCAAGAGATCAGACGTCGAGGATCCAAGGACCTGTTGAAGGTGTGTGTGCTGATGGAGGGGAGTGAAGGAATTGCGGAAGAGGGTCCACCCGTTCCCGTACAGATCTACGACGTTCCCTATGAGGGGAGCGGTGAAGGTGACAAAACCGTGGTCACGCGGCCGGACCTGGACCCTCGCCCCCCCGCTGAGTACGAGCTCCCGTGGGAGTGGAAGAAGGAGCACATTGTCAGAACTCTGTCAGGTACATCAGTGTGGATTTTGTTGCATCAAGAGAGAGAGAGAGAGAGTTGCACAAAGCTGATTGATTGTATATATAACTTCCAGCACAGTTCGACGCCCCCGAACGATCCCCTCCGGCCAAAGACGAGACGCCTCACCTCACCCTCACCAGGCAGAGTCACCAGTCACAGCCGGGGCACCAGCACCTGAGGCAGAAAAGCTGGACTCAGAAGATCCTGAAGTCCTCCCCGTCCCTCCCCCCGTCTCTGTCCCCTTCCTCTAGCCCCGGCAGCGGCTCTGACACGGAGGCCTGCTGCGTCGACCCGGCCGTGCCCCTGGAGAAGCAGAGGTGAGGAGGCGCGTCCCCGTAGGTCTCACTCACTGAATATTCAACTACCCCCCAAACTGAATGGAACGAAAACACAATTGTTCTCAGATGCAGCGTTATATTAAAAGGAATGTAATTGTATTTGTAAGGCCGCGACTCTCGAAATGTGTTTCTCATTTCACTGCAAAACATTCCAGTCTTGCGTACATGATGCATCTAGACTTCATTAAAAGCAGATGATGAAGTAATGTTTTGGCTCCCCCCCTCCCCTCACCTAACCTCTGCACCCCACCTCCCCCCACCCCCCACCCCCCAGCTGGTACCATGGTTGCGTGACACGTCAGGAGGCTGAGTTCCAGCTGCAGTCGTGCAAAGAGGCCAGCTTCCTCGTCCGGAACAGCGAATCGGACAACAGCAAGTACTCCATCGCCCTCAAGTGAGTGAGACGTGCTATTGCATCCGTTTTGGCTCGAGAGCAGGTCAACCATTTGTATAGATTAGATCGTGTGTGGGAGGTTTTTAAAGGGAAATTACTTGATGTTGTGAAGGAAATGGTTACAAGTGTGATGCGGAAACTAATGAATGTCTTATTTCATGTAAGCTTGTGGGTAAACTTTCATTCTCTACTTACAACATTTGCGTTGATTCTATGCATGTATTGGGTGTCACACATCTCATCCCATGTGTGTGTGTACGCGTGACTATTTACCAAAGTCGTTTCTCTAATCTGCCCTGTGTGTCACTCAGGACGAGCCAAGGTTGTGTCCACATCATGGTGGCCCAGACCAAAGAGAGCGGCTACACCCTGGACCAGAGCAGCTGCGTGTTTCCCAGCATTCCAGAGGTGGTGCACCATTACTGCACCCAACGTCTGCCGTTCACCGGTGCCGAGCACATGACCCTGCTGCACCCTGTCCCTCGCATCCATTAAGTTACTCTCCCTGCCTCGCTTAAGTATACAAAACAAACACACCACTGGGTCTGCGTGGAGGAAACTCTTCCAAAAAAAAAAAAACCACTCCAAAGCAAAAGCCCACAGGAACCACTTTGTTCTTTTCCAGCAGGTCTCAATTAATGCAGGACTGGACTTGAAATGTGGTGTTTCTGCTGTTACTGTTGGATCCATTGTAGGAGCCTTTGTCCAGACTTTGGCTGGCTTCTGCTGTCTTTTACTTTGCTTTTATTTGCAGCTCATGCAAAACACACAAATCTACTGCTTTGCATGTGAACGTGAGGAGACGGCAGACGAGGCACTTTAACGTTCAAATGTAAGTTTGTGTGTCATTTGAAGCCACATTGGGACGTGACTCACACAGACAGATGTTGTTGTTATCCTCTGCGTCTCTATTCAAAGCTTCCTGTTGGTTATTGTTAAGGGCTAAATGAACTTCTTTGAAAGGGAGCGGCATCGTTTGGACTTTGCAGCTCTCTTTCCCCCTCTAGTGGCCGTGCTGGTACACTGCACCAAGATAGTTGCCAACCCCAGGAAGTGGTTTTCTTTGCTTAAGCTTTATGGTGGATAACACCCGTGCAACCAGAGGTGTTCCACTTCAATAAGACATGAAGAAAGTTGAATTATTCTGTGTGTATCCCCGCGGCGGATTTGTAATTTATGCTCTTATTCCTGTTGGTTTTCTGTAACCACGTGTCGCTTGAGGATGTCCTGCGTTTGACTGTGAATGAGGGGATTGTGTCCACTGTGTTATCTGCATTGTGTGGAGTGATTCACCCTGATGCAATGCGGCTTGTGGCTTGTAGTTCAGAGTTTCATGTCAAGAAGGGATGACACATCAAGGGGTTCTGGATTATTCCCCCAGGATCATTATAGGGACAATGCATGAGCGACATTAGCATGCAATTTATATGGGAATGAAGCGGGTAATTACGATTCACAAAACAAGGGCAGATTTAGTATTTTCGAATTGTAATGGAGGGCTTTATTTTTTACATTCCCCCGCTGGGAGTATATTAAACCTATTCAGGGTTTCATGTGGGAATCATTTAAAGCTATAAATGAGGAATGAATGAAAGTGGAAAGAGGTAAACAAGGAGGAGGAGGAGGAGGAGGAGCATGAGGAGGGAAAAGAAGAACTGTGAAATAGTTTTATATCCCCTGTTGTTGTGTGTTATTGAGGTTCTCCCTTTGGGTCCTGGGCCCCCCGGTGCTAAGAGACTGAATACCAAATGAAGACGCTCTAACTGTTATATTCACTTTTTTTTACAAATCAGAAATGTATGTTTATGTTGAAGCTGTGTTTACTCATAATATAGTGATATGCTGGAAATAGTCGAGGGCAACTTTGATCTGGCTCCGGGCCTGATGCTGGCCAGGCCGATCGTAAAAACAGAGATATTGGAGAGGAAATCTGTCTTGTCTCTTGTATCTTTTTTTCTATAATACATTTCTGGAATCCTGCCATTCCCAAGCCTGAACAGGATTCAAGCGAAGCCGGTTTAGCAGTTTTTTGGCAGAGCACTGGAGCAGATGTAGGCTATACAAGGTGGGGGAGGGGACACACAGACACACACACACACACACGCACGCACATACAAACACACACCTGCCGTACGTTTTTTCCACTGCCGTCTTTTGATACGTGGAGGCCTGTTGTTCAAACATGAATGAATTGTAAAGCGAATTGTAATAAAAAAAAAAGAAGAGAGAGTCCTGAAATTCAATGCTGGAGATTCCCGCTGAGCTTTTCTCTAATCCCAATAAATCATTTACAGCAAAGAGATAAAATGCAAATGTTCCGTGCCCGTCAGTTCTGCTCTGGAGGAGAATGATCAAAGCTACGAGGCTGGAAGAAAAAACTCCAAACAGCCTCTTTATAGCGATGAACTGAATGTCTGAATGAGTGTATTATAGATCTGAAACCTGCCTGTGGTTTAATTGTTCGGTGCCTTTGCCAAATAATGGGTTATTGTGACAGTTTAGAGTGAAAAGGTTGAGGGGGGGAAAGGGCTTGTAAGGGGATTAGGTTGAGTCATGGCTGGGGATCATGTTAAGGGTTGAACCCAGGACAAGCGGCTTACGTGGCGGCATCGCGCACCCAAACAACCTCGCGCGGATCTTATGGTAAATGCAGTAAACAGACAAAGTAAGAGTAGTATCATTACAGTCATGTCATGGACACTTAATGTGAAGCGGAGAGGGGGGGGGGGGAAGAGAAGCGCGAGAAGAGCAATTGACACCATCCCTCTCTCCGTTCCTCCTTTTCTTACATATCGTCAGCCCCTCTCCTTTACCTTCTTCACTCCGCCCTGGTGTTATCTGAGGCTGATATCCGTCTGTCACCCGTTTCTCCTTGAGGACACTAACGCCGCGTGTTTTCTGGCTCATTTCAGCCGACGCGGCGTGGCGCCAAGAGTTTGTGCTTTAATCTAGAAAGGCGAGCGACTTACACGTTAAGCTTCATTACTCTGAGACGCAGATGTATGTATCTCTCAGGCCGCTCAGGTAGCGAGTTCAGCGTCACCACACTGGCTGCTTATACACGCTAAAGTATGAGAAATAGACCAAAGTGTGAGATTTGTGAATTAGCACCAGCGAGGCCTTGTAATTCATATGTGCCTTGACTCCTCTGTGGCCGGGTGCTGCGGCCGTAAAGGTCTCCCTCCCTCTCTGTCGAGATGGGATTTCATGAAACGGAGGAAAGTGGACCTTCTCAAATTCTCCCCGAGAGGGAGCGACACCAAGAAAGGAATTAATCATCCGATGATATAGGCTGGGAGTCACGCTACCTCAGCTGTACCTGAATGAATAATCTCATTTTGTGGTCACACGTGTGTGCCATCCTACTCTCTTTAGTGTGATCGCTGACCCCTCTCCGGCTTGCATGACATCTCGCCATGATTGCCTCGCGACTCTGATGGACACGATCGTTTGACATCTGGGTGTCGCTTGACCTGCTCCGCTGGTAACCAAAGTGTGCCTGCCAGCCTTATCAGATGCCCCTGTGGCGGTGACACGGCCTCAGGCTTTGTGTTCTCCCCTCCCTGTCTCCTCTCGTCACATGTGTGATCCATCACGGGGGGCTGGTTTGTTTGAAACGGATCACCTGGTGGGGTCAGACGTGTTGTAGATAACAGCTGCGTGAAGCACTGCACCTATTGTTTGCCTGAAAAGGTCATGTGACTAAGAATTAAATAACTGTTAATGAATCTAACTGCTGTCTCCGTAGCTCGCCACTGTTGAAGGTGTTCAGACGCTGTGTGAGTCACTTTAGGGTGCGTGTGTGTGTGTGTGAGAGCCTGGTTCAGTGTGTAGAATGGAGAGCTTGTTAAGAAGTGACTCTCACTAAACCTGTGCTTTGTCCAAAAAAACAAAAAGGAACATGTTTCTCTAAAGGGAGAGCTCTGTTTTTGTTCTGTTACTTCCTGTTCTGAGTCCAAATCCTTCCCCTGCCGCGCTCCACAAAGCTTCCCCCTGTATCCTCCATTTCCCTCCGTAACCTCAATTCATAATGAGGCTTCTCTCGCTTAATATCTCGACTGTGCCTTGTGTTAGTTGTCATAGACAGATGACCTTTGACCTGCTTCCAAAAAGCCTTGTCTTGCTGAAGATACATTTGAAAAGATACAGTTTCTTATGATAAATAGAAGAATTAACAGTTCTTCTTCATTGTTTCTTTCTTTTGAGGTCACTAAGGTCTAAGATCCAGGCTGGTTTTGCTGGACTTGTTCTGCCTTAGGGGTGATCTTCTCCCTGATGACGTCACATGTTGTGGCAATGTGTCTGTTTTGACTGATTTACCTGTAGTGAGATGTTTTCTCACCGACTGCTGCACCTTTGCAAACGTGCTAAATACTGTTAATTTACTGTTCAACCCGCCCGTGATGAAGTCCAAAGCTGTTTATGAGGTGTTCACATAGTTTTGTCTGACTTCTTTGGTGTAATCAATCAAGTGAGAGGCTCCACGCTGCCATCGCAGTTCGTTCCCCCCTCAGGCTCTAACAGGTTAACGTGTTTTGGCGTTGAGCGCTCACCTCTCTGTACGCAAAAAAGGGCGCAAACATTCAAACTGTCCAATCGGAGAGAAGCTTTGAAAAACTACAGAGGAGTTTGAAGAATGAAAACAGATAGCGTGACCCCGCCCAGACACACACACTGACCTGGAGTCAGCGTGTCGCTCCTGCCCAGGGAAAGAAGAAGAGGCGGGCGGTTAAGTTGATCCGTGTTCGGTTACACCCACAAATGAAGGGATTATCATTCATTGCTCACCATACTTTGGAAACTGGCGCGAGGGTGTGTTGTTATACTGTGTGTGTGTGTGTGTGTGTGTGTGTGTGTGTGTGTGTGTGTGTGGAGGGACAGTAATGGTGCTTGAGAGTCACAGCAACTTGAGCATTCCTCTGTGATTATACTGCTGCTCTCCAGTTTACATACTTGACTGATGTAGTCCATAAATTGGGATTGCCTAACAACGCGTTAGCTCCCGCCTTCTTTGCCGTCTGGGTCATTGACAAACACACACACACAGACACACACACGCATGCACGTACACGCAAGCACACATGCGCACAAACACTCTTTTTATCTCCTTTCTTCACACCCTCTCTCCACCCTCTCCTCTCCTCTCCCTCTGTCTCTCCCTCTCTCTTTTGAAGAGGTTTTCCATGCGGATCCAAGTCAAACATCTGGGTCAGCTTATATCTAGTGGAACAAGACTTGCAGGATATTGTTGGCAGGATGTGCGAGTTGGAGCAGTTTACTCAGTGGGAATCCCCAATACACACACATACACACATGCGTACACGGCTGCACCCTCTCCTTCTTTCTCTCTTACACACACACACACTTTTGATTACACACGGACGTTGTCGCTGTCGGCACCGATCGACTTCAATCCATCAGTGTGTACGAGACCAAACAGGACACGATAGATAATTGGTTAAATGCCATGTTTAATATTTCGAAGAATGCATTGATTATTTCCAAAAAGATTACAAAATAGGTGCAGGAAAAAAAGAGATAAATCGTACAGTAAGTGAATGTTCAACACTGAGTACATGATTTACATTTGCAAGCTTAAGATATGTTCACAAACTACACATGTGCGAGAAGTGCTCAAGGGCCCCAGTGTACTTTCTGCAGAATCTATCATCCCTTTCCCAGTGCCATATTCAGGTCGGAGCAGTCGGAACTAGTGGATTTGAAATGGATACAGTTGGGGGAAAAAAAGGAAATGTGGAGATGTATACCCCCCCGCTTTTTGCCTGTAGATATGTTACTAACTCGCTGCTCTGAGAACAACGCGACCAGCTGCGGATATGCTGTGGTATGAGAAAGAGCTGCAGAGGGAAAACACACTACTCCTTCCTGAAAGCCCCCGCCCCCTCCCGGCCGCTGGACCACCTCCACCTCCCCTTCAGCCGCACCGTCATACCCGTAGTGTTGAGAAATTGCATGAGAAAACAATGCATTGCTACTCTCTCTCCTATTTCTAACGCTATACAGTTCCCACTCTTCCTCCTCCTCCTCCTTCTCCACCTCCCATTCTTCCCCTCTCTCTCTCTCTCCCTCTCCCTCTCTCGCTCTCTGGCGTGCTCACTCCTTCTTCTCATCTTTTTTGTCCTCTGTTTTGACATCCAGGAAGAAGTCGTTGCAGGCGACCGTGAGCGCGCCCATCAGGATGATGAACTCGGTGAAGTCCACCTCCCCGTCGTTGTTCGCGTCCAAGTCGTTCATCACCTTCTCTACCGCTTCGTTATCTTTGGAGCTCTGAGAGCAAAGAGAGAGAGAAGTAGTGTGTTAAGAATGTTCTCTGAGCTGCATGTGTGTGTGTGTGTGTGAATGTGTGTGTGGGCATGCATTAGTCAACAGGCTTGTCTATACTTGTGTGTCTGAGCGTGTGAGTGCATACCTCCACTTGTGTAAAGCCCTGAACACATATTGCAAACTTAGTGTGTAAGTGTACAACCACATATTTGTCTCTAAACACACACACACACTCCCCTTTCTCTTACCCCCAAGTAGGTCCCCAGCTCCTCTAATAGCAGCTCCTTCAGCTCGCCCCTGCTCAGTGTGTACTTGTCCCCTTCCTTCCCCGAGTACTTGTGGAAGGTCTTTATCAGCATCTGCATGGCACTCTCCAGGTTGGAACTGGGCTCCTTGGACATGCTGCAAAGGCATCAAAGTTCAAAGAAAGGGTCAGTGTCTGGCACAACATGCCCGCTCCATCCCCTGCTGCATGTGCGGCCACATGGCGAACAGGGGTGAAGCCGCCTCCAAGACAAAGTTAGAGATAGTTGGGTAGAAAGATAGGAGAGCTGCAGCTGGGTTAAGGTTCTGCATGTAGAGCAGAAGCTACTGATGACTGTAAGCAAAAGGCTCTGGTCAGTTTTTATAGTTACCTTACTTGGTTTTTAGCTTTGTGAGGTTTTTTTGGGGGGGTGGAAAGTTGGAAAGGAGCTTGGGGAAAGGCTTTCGAACAATCTTACACACATTGTGTCCGGCATCTTGGAGCTTCTTTTGCTGGGCTCGTGGAGAGACTGTGCACACACAGACACAGATAAATCATTATCAATGAGGCTGAATCAGAGGGTGAAAGACCGTCTTTCTCTCTCTCCACTCTCTCTCTCTCTCTCTCAACACGCCAATCACACATTTCATTTATCGCTCACACGCAGCATTAGAACAGAACAGAGGAGGCGTTAACATGTCTTTGGATGCTTGTAGTCCTTGGGGTTACTGTCCTTTATTGTGTGACAGCGACCTTAAGATTCAAATCGAAACCATGAGTGAAACAACAAAACATATCTGCTGATCTCAATAACACACTTACATTCCAAGCGGCTGACACACACACACACACACTCACTCAGGGCCTGTAGAGGAACACATTGATGACCCATGGCGTGCAACACACTGCATGATTTATTCACTGACAGCCTTAGAGGAGGGGGACACTCATTTCCTGTCCCCTCTACCTGGCTGTCATCGTCGCTGCGGAGTATTGTGTAGGAGCAGTCCGGGTTGCTGGACCGCGGAGACAAAAGACTCGAGTGGACACTGTAGCTGACTGACTGGAAAATCTATAGGGGTCATCTGTCTCAGTGACTGACACGATACAATAGGAAGCCATGGAGATGACCACGTGATCAGTAACTCTATATGCACTATAGAAATAATGCATATGTACGATGTAACCTTAATGAAGGATTGGTGAAGTAAACATGCTGGCATTATAACACAGAGGGAATAAGGCAGAATCGACTTCAATGCACAGAAATACAAACGCATCTTGAATTCGGTCCTAGTTTTCCGTCAATACGTCCCACATCTCTTCATTCCCTGTCTTAGTCTAACTCAAAGCTCCACTAGCGCATCACTACCGTGCAGAAAGCGATTGTCTTATTAGGTTAGTTCGCTCCATTCCGGGTACGGCCTGGACGGTCGTAGAGAAGAGAAAGTTGGACGCAGATGTCCGTCTTACCTGAGTGTTGTTTGGAGGGCCTCCTTTGTGTTTGAAGAGGTGCAGAGGACGGAGCCAAGGCAGAGATGGATTGGGAGAGAGTTTGCCAGTGGCTTAAATATCACCTGTCCGGCTTCGCCCTCCCCCTTACTCCCCCCCGCCCCCCCTCCCCTCTTACATACACCCCTGCTTCTGTTTCTCCATCCTCCCTCTCACACACACACACACACACACACACACACACACACACACACACACACACACACACACACACACACACACACACACACATGCACAGACGCAATCGATTCCTTCATGTCAAACACGGCACACGTTGGAGGCTGCAGATTATGTTATTGTCACAGTTTTATTCAATATTAGCCATTACACATGTTACATTTGTTAAGCAAAAAAATTATACAGCGTTACAAATTAAAGTGAAAAACAAGAATAGTTTGGTTTTTTTTAACATAACAGTGCACTGGATTGTGCCTTATAGTGGTTGGAAGTATAAAAGTATAGAAACCTGCATGTTGTATTTATCACAGTCATTTTGAGCCGATTAACCCCTCAAATGCTGCATGTACACGGATAGAGCCACTAGGCTTTTGAAACTCTTCATCTGGGTCTCTCGAAATGAACAGACGGTGAAAATCTGGGCTGCAAACACTCCCACTTTGCTGCAAATATGCTGTGTTCGGTTCCAGCATGTGTGTGTGTGTGTGTGTTTTTGAATGTGCACAAGTTTGGGTTGGGTGAGGTTCGCACCAGGGGACAGTAACATAAGCACTGCACACTTCAGACTCTGTACATTTAAGGTTTTGTTGTTGTTCTTGTTGTGAGAGAGACAACCTGCCACTATGCACGCATCTGCTATTCCAAGTAGGTTCAGAAAAAGTATTCAACCCAGATCTGTTAATTCTAAATCCACAAAAAAAACAACTCCCGACTACGAATGGAGTCATTTCAAAGTGGATTCTGAGTGATTCCAGTTTCTGTCTAACCAGTTTTTGCTCACTGTAATTGGTTGGAAATAAAAGAATCGACGCAAAAATGACACAATTGCACTGCAGGAAAAGGTAAACGGATCACAGTGAGACAGGAAACAAAGGTCTGGACACGCCTAGCCTATGAGGAATAGCAAATAAGGTGCGCAGCTTGCCAATTCATATACAAGATGCAAGAGCCTGAGGCCTATGTACATGCTGAGCAGGTGACTGGCTGGAGATGTCGCAAGAGTTGATATGTTCCCATTATTCACAGGGAGTACCATGATAAAGAAGAGTATTTCTGATATAAAACAAGCGTATAGTAGGTAATAAGAGGATACATAAGTGTAGAGCATGCAGGAGACGTAGTGTAGTATGAGTATAAGTAGGAGGGAGGAGTGAATGACTGTAAATGAGACAGTATTTACAATGGGAGTGTCACGGTGTGGCAGGGTGACCACATGACTCAGGTTTATTTGCCTTGCCCCATTTTTTTTTTCGCAGAGCAGTTTGAAGTGCCAGGTGCTGCTGCCTTGTATCGCTTTGTGCCCAGTATGTGCCTGCGTCGATCGCCGGGCTCGTAAGGCTCGCAGAGGCCCCGTCGCTCGGCAGACGTGCAACACGAGCCCCTTTTTTGCTCATGGTTGCATTATTGATGATGTGACAATTTGCAAATCATTAAATTCTAATTAACAAATGGCATGTAATGTGACAAATGACTAGGCGGACTTGAAACGTCCAAGTGATCTTCCTAATGGTCCAAATGGGGGGGAAAAGGAGGGTTAAAGCGTTAGATATAAGGTAGGATAGGTGACGCCTCGGCCATGCTGAGCTTAAATAAGGGGCCGCAGCGATGGTTAATACAATGACAATGTCTGTTAGCAAGGCACGTCTTATATGTCATACCACTCACACTCATGTTTGATGGCTCAGTATTCGATTGAACTCCTAAAAAAGCACAACCTTAAACAACAAGATGACCCTCTATGATGCGACCACCTGGAATCGCCAGCTGAGTTTTCCCCGTAGTTGTTTGTGTCCTAATCCAACATCGTGCCAACGCCTGCGACTCAAGGATCTAGTTGCAGGTCAAACAGGGTCTTAAGAATGCAAATGCGGCTGCAGAAAACCAACACGCAAAACCTTTTATCAACTGGAGCTCCGACCAAACAACCAGCAACAATGAGTAGTTTTAAAAAAGGAGAGCTGCCCAAAGGTAGAGTTCCCAGTTGGTGTCACTGGACAGTCTGTCCTGTCTGTACTTGTACAGATCTTGATTTGAAAGATTAAAATGGCTCCAAGTGACAATAAGAAAATGTGCACTTATTGTACTGTGAGGCACTTACAGCTCTTTCTCCACATGTAGGTGTTATCTGGCTTTTCTTTGACCAGTTCTTATCCATTGTATTGGGTTACACTAACAACTTCCCTGACCTGCTGCCCCAGTGAACCAGCCCACTCCCACAGGACTATTTTAGGCTCTCTTTTGACCATAAGGGTCCTTTGTGTGGATTCAATCCCAGGGCCTTAATTATTTAGTATCTCGCCCGAGGCCACACCTGATCTCCAACTCCCAATCCATGGGCGACTAAGGGTGAAGGACAGAAAGTTTCGAGATGATATGAACCTCCTTGAGAATGACAATGAGCGAGAGAAAGAGAGAGAGAAGAGAGAGAGGTACACTATCAAGAAAGGCTAAAGTAACGCGATACTTTAGCAAAACAATTTGTTTATTGTCACACCAGATCAGCTCCAAAGCATTGTGAGTTCAAGTGGGAAGATATAAATTGGACATAATGTTACTGACAGATTTTCATGCAAACCAGGGGGGGGTATTAGCGGCATAGTGGTATTAAAGGATGTATAGTGTCAATGCTTTCACGTGGTTCCAGTATCGGCCCGGCCTCCATGCATACATGTGCAGAAAGTACCGTCGGTGTGCAGGACCCAGACAGAGGCGACAGAGGGAAGAGGAAGGGATTTAACCTAAAAGCTTGGCGGCAGTGGTGTGTTTACAGACTTTTACAGAGACATTTTGGGTCAACGTGTCAGTGTGCTGCTGCCTACTTTGCAGTAAAGTGTTTTTTTTTCTATCATTTCACAGGGATACGGCACACATGTGATGGCAGACGTCTGCATGCAATCGTGGTATCTTCATAATGAGGTAAGTGTGCTATATAGTGGGTGGTACGTACTGTACATATGGACGTAGTGGTAACATAGTGGTAAGTAGTACTTTAAAGGGTGTATTCTACTGTCATGTTCATGTATCAAGAGTTGGGATTTCTTCCAGACTGGGTTTATGGTGTTTGGCACTGCACTGTACTCCACTTTATTATTTATTTCACACGTTTTTGTGGCTTGCTAAGTCATGTTGGCGTAGTTGCTGCTGTGTACTGTGTGTGTGTGTGTGTGTGTGTGTGTGTGTGTGTGTGTGTGTGTGTGTGTGTGTGTGTGTGTGTGTGTGTGTGTGTGTGTGTGTGTGTGTGTGTGTGTGTATAGTGTGGTGTTGGTGAATGTATTGTCCCCTATTCGGTGGCCTCCACGGCTGGCTTCTCCTCCACCTTTCCTGCTTCTTCCACCACCTTCTCCGCTTCTTTCACCTCCTCATCTGCTGCTGCCACCGCTTTTGCCACTGCTTCTGCCATCCCTTCTGCCATAGCATCTTCTGGAACCACAGGCGCCGTCACCTCCACCGCTGCCACCGCTGCCGCCGCTTCCGCTGCTGGTTCTGCTGCTACCGCTGCTGCCGCCACCACCACCTCCACCGGCTTTTCCTCCACCCTGACCTCCAGCACAGGCAGCGTCACCCCCTCTGACTTTATTTCTACCTTTGGTGCTACAATGGCCTCCGCGCTGACTTCAACCTTGGGGTCTTCCTTCGCTTCTTCCTTCACCTCTGTAGCCGCCTCCTCTTTGGCCAGTGGCGTCGCCTCTTCTTTCGCCTCGGGTTTTAACTCTGCCTTGGCCGCCATGATCGCCTCTGCCGCCGCCTCCGCCGCTGGCACCGCGTTCAGCACCACTTGGTCACCGGAGGAGTTCTGCACCGGTTCGACTTTGGCCTTGTCCAGGACGCGTTGTTCGCTGAGCGAGACGGCGCAGTAGCCCACCAGCTTCATGTACTCCTCGAAGTTAACCTTCCCGTCGTTGTTGGAATCCAGGCCCTGCCGCATCTCCTTGACCGCGTCCTTGCTCTCTGCACCCTGATGTAGCCGCAAAGAACCATGAGACAGTCAGCCATGATGGTGAGCACAATGTAACCCAACCCGGACTCTCACAGGTGAAATCACCATTCACCACTAGAAACCAGACCTCCATCAGCAGGCTCTGTTTACATCATAATACTGTTGAATGTCATCCTATCATATAAGATCACATTCCCCATTCACACATATTACAACAACATTTAGTCACAATACTCAGGACAGGAAATTAGCTTTAGCTGCACGTATGGGCCGCCCATTGTGTGCTTTGTGTGAGACGGTTACATAACACCACTGTTGGTAAACTTTCAGAGGGATTCATTGGAGATTTGCTAACCGTTAGGATGTTGCCGAGCTGGGATTCCACAAGGCTCTGGAATTGCTTGGATCCTAGACCTTCCTTTCCTTTGGACGACTTCAGGAAGATCGACACCACTGTCTGAATGGCAGCCTCCATCACTCCTCTCTCTGCGGGAAAGAGAGAGGTTAGACGGATGGATAGGTAGGTAGGAAGGTAGGAAGGTAGGTAGGTAGGACGGTTTGGAAGGTAGGTAGGTAGGTAGATAGGTAGATAGATAGATAGATAGATAGATAGATGTTGCTACAGTTGCTGCCCTGCACTCTGAAAGGGAGGAAATAGCACAGCAGAACCGTCTGATTAAAAAAAAGGCTGAGGCCGTGACAGCCAAGCCCAGTGGAAAATGAAACAGAGGATCTCCTCCTCCTCGTGTCCCTGTGAGGCCTGCAGTTTCAGGTGTTGAGTCCGGAGCCACGACAGGGGACGGGCGGTGACGTGAGATAAGGGAAGAGGGTGAGAGGGAGTCTGATTGAGAGACAAGCCGTGATGCACAATGGAAGTTCTGATCTTTGATAGGTCATCTGATCTACTGAAGCTACCGAGGGGACGGGGCCTCAGATTACCGGAGGGATTACCTAGGCTGCTGTCTGCTCCGCTCCGCTCTTCTCTTTCTCACTCGCTCTCTCAACAGCTGTAGCCGTGTCTCTCTCTCTCTCTCTGGCCTTAGACGGCGTCCCACCCAACTGTTCTGCACTGGACGCCGTCTTCAAATACACACACACACACACACCAGGTCCAGATCCACTTTGATAATTAGACTGGGTGTGTGTTTTCAGTTCTTAAACGTGCGTTAAGTTCAGAGCAGCTAACGCCTGACATGAACCCTTGTGAGACGGCCGAGTTCAACTCCAGATCTGCGATACATGCGAGATATTCTACAGATGTTGTGCAAAATGAAACACATGCCAGTAGGTGACACATCCTCCAAGGAATTCCATTCATTGCTGGCTGTGAAGATCACTTAGACAGGAATTTACAGGCCAGCCATGGGCTGAGTTTGCCCCAAAGCATGAGCCAGGATATATTCAGTCAGTGAGACAACCATACTTGTCTGTCAGGTTCGGTATTTAAATGCAGCAGAGCAAACAGCAATTGATTGTGATGCGGGAACACACGCAAGCCTGCTGGTTGCAAGAGTTGCAACCGCCTCGCTCGCTCGTGCGGCGCGGCGTCGGGAGTCTGAGGGATCGTTTGAAGACGCCGCATTAATGTGTCAGTTACAGGCGTATGCGTGTCACACTCAAGCAGCCTCAAACTCGGCCCTTTCTCTGCAGCCGGGGCCAGGAGCAACGGCCAATTAGAGCATGTGCATGTGCAGGCTAATTACAACAGGACAGAGACAGAGAGGGGGAGAGAGAGGGGGAGAGAGCGAGGGGGAGAGAGCTCTGACACCACAGCCGAGGCCCATTATGAGCTAAAATTTCACTCAGCCCCTTTTAAAGTTTACATTTCCACCTGCTGACCATCATAAATCTCGTAAACGTGGTTCTGCTGAGCCACAGCGCAAAGGGAGACACACTTATCCGACACATCCACACGCATGCAGCCCACTGTGGCCTCCTGTCACCTGGAGATAAGGCTCCAATAGGTGTGCACCGACTGATACGACCTTCACTTATTCAGATTTCTTCCACCCACTGGCTCACATTTTGCTGCTCTCACAGAGGCCGAAGGGACTTTCAGTGACTTTGCTCCTGCAGGTGACACACCCTCTGCAGCCCGAGCACACACACACATACACACACACACATACACACACAAGGCTTAAGGGCTCTCATCTTATCCCCCCAAAAAACACACAAACACAACGTTATTGACATTTCTGTCCATTCTCACATTCCTTATCCACCTGTCTTGGTCACCTGCAGACGTAATCCCGCGCACGTGCTCTAATTTCGACCAAATTTAATGACATGGGATTTAGATTACGTCATCTACGTCACAGCTTCACTTTGTCTGAGTGGAGACAAGGACAACAAACTAATCCCGGTTATTTGTCTCAAAAGGCCCGAAAAACAACCACGCAAATAATTAAATATCCAGGCCTACAAGCGGAGGTTTCCCGTTTCCCCCGCACAGCACCCAGAGGAGATCGAGTGTTACGTTTCCAAACGGGCGAATGTGAGACGGTATGTGCGCAGAGTAATGACAATACTACCGCTAGTGTGACATTAAATATTAACACAGGAACAAGTTAGGTTGTGGCTGTGAAAATGACACAAGTGACTTGAGTCTTTCATCCAAAAAGCGACGCATCGTTTGGATTTTGGGGTGGGGGGGATGGACGCTGCGTAAAAGGCGCGTATAGGTGCGCCACGCAAGTCACCAACAGCGCAGAGGGGAGTTCAAACATGTTAGAGTAAAGAAACAGAATGAAACAATAGGGAATAGCGTCAGTAAAAGTTCAGCTGTCAGATGAAATTTGCGCAAAAGTGTGACTTTTTTTCCTTTGCGCAAGTTTTAAGTTTTACGCGCGGATTTTTTTTAACGCGCAACATTCACACATTCCAGTCCGGTACCCGTGCACACACACATTCAGTCACTTCAATTTTTCATAAGCTGATTGAATTTGATTGGCACCTTGGTTAACTGATACATCCAAATATCAAATGTCTTTCCGAAAGCGCGCATATGGCAATTAAACGCGACCCCGTGCGGCTATAATAAAACGTAAATAAAAGAGTTTATAGCCCCGATTGTTGCCAGTTAGTAACATATACGTGTTTAAGCTTTTATAAAAGTGCAACTTGAGCCTAAAACTTGTGCGGGCTGGAGTCACTGAAACCGTCCAGCAGTATCTCGGCTTAGTTTTCACGACACTCACGGCTCTTTGCAAACGAGTCTGTCGAAAACGTGGCAAAAACGACGAGCTATGACATCGTTCGTACGCAGGAGAAACGCTTAAGAATGCAGAAAGAGGCATTTAACTCACCGTAGACCGTGTGCGGGACAAGAGAAGCGTACAAATGTGGCCAAATGTGAGTCTATCTGCCCTCTTCTCCGCCTTTCTGCGCTGCTTTGAGGCGAGAGAACTTGCCAAACTAGTAGGACTGCAGAATCTCTTCCGTGATTTAGTTTTTTTTTTTTTTTTCTCTTTCCTTAAAACTTTTCCCCCTGACAAGTCAAAGGGCGTGTACCTGCAAGAGCGAGAGGGAAGAACTGGGAATGTGGAAGAGCGCGGCCAGAGCTTTACGAGATTCCCGACAAAATAGGAGTTAAAGTGTCCAAACGCTTTAACTTTGCTTTATTTTATAAACATTTATACGTCGGAATTGATCTTTTGTCTTTTGATCGCAGCTGTTTCGCGTTGTCATGAGTGATCGGGGACGAGGAGACAGACAGACAGAGAGACAGACAGGCAGGCAGGCAGGGCGGGTGGGATTACGTCATCCACACACACACACACACACACACACACACACACACACTCCGATCCGTTGTGAAACTATTCCACAATTATTCCACAACTCGTAGAGATTCTTAGAAGGGTGAAACTTTGGAATGTTGTTCGATATCCGCCATCATATGAGGCTGATTAGAGGGGAGGGGGGGATCAGCACAAGCCTGCTGTCATTCCACATCTATTGTGTTGTGCTGGAATGTGACACACACTCTCCACAATACTGCACGCAGATGTTTGATGTAGTGTGTGTGTTTGTGTGTGTGTGTGTGATCCATTTCCACACCCAACACATTATTAACCTGAAATATTGCTATGTGAGAGTAAGCAAATCTTCACAGCAGGGAGTTCCAGCAAATAATGCAAAAGAAGCGGAGGTGAAGCCGCTTTGTAGTGCAAATGAGGCCTCCAGGTCTTATTATTTTTTTGGGAGAAGTTATTTAAATTCTTTCCCAAGCTTAAGTATGACGACCAGGGCTCCTTTAAGGTGAAGAAGTGGAGCAATAAACCCATGCAGTGTACACACACGCACGCACGCACGCACACACACACACACACACACACACACACACACACACACACACACACACACACACTCACACAGGTCTTTAACCGGATGCTCCCATGCTCAGTCTGTCTCTGTCTTTGTCACTACTGACTGGTTTGCAGGTGGTTACTCCTCCCATTTGGCACCTTTTGTTAGTGTCATTTGGATACAAAGGTCACATGTTCTTATCTGCAGATTTGTACTTTCAAAATCGTTCAGCAGCAGCAACAGGAGGAACAGGAGCAGCAGCAGCTCCCTCCCCTTTTTACTCTCACCCAAAATTAAGCAGGCCGGTCGGTGGACTATAAAACAGCTTGCGATCAGGCTGGCACATATTACTTTGTCTAGACGTATAAAGTGACCAGAATTCAAAGAAATACATTTACCGACTCAACGAAGCACAAAGCAAATTGAAAGCAACAAATTTGCAGCGGCGACCTGAGCTCCCACACACACAATGGGGGTATATTTAGTGAAGAACAGCCCCCACATATCCTCATTACACAGGCAGCTCAGGCCTCATTGACAAGACAGTGAAAACCATGCCTATACCTGTGCATTAGAGCTGCATAACGCTCGGATGGGCAGCTTTGTGTGGCCATTATGAAGCTCTAAAGGGAACCGGATATGTTCTGGACGGTGCAGCTGTGAGAGCACTAATGCATACACAATCGCTAGGTCCGCTAAATCAAGGTAAGGTGTAATACACTCCGGTTGGACTTCATATAATGTTAGTGAATGAATGACAGGAGACAAAGGGTTTGGTGGCGGTAAGGGTTCAGAGACAATAGAGGCTTTAATTCCAAGTTCACTGCATTCAGCAAATGGTTAACTAAAGACTTACAAATGTGGGAGTGATAAAATAAATCAAATGGGCTGGAGGTTACAGTTGGACAGCATGATTGAGTTGTTACGGTGTTGCGTAATCAGCTTGGAACCCAAAGTGACAGCAGAGACAGAGGCAGATTTCTACTGGCTGAATCCTCCCTGTTTGCTCGCCAGTTTTCCAATCAGCTGCCAAAACTCGCAGAAAGTCAGCTCCCCGTCGTTGTCGGAATCCAGCGAGCTCATGAGCTGGTCGATCTCCGCAGGATTACCGGCGTTCTGTGGGGTGATCACAGAGGAGAGGCCATGATCTTTACTGGAGACTTGACTCCTGCTGGGTTTCAGGCTGGACTTTGAAAGACTGCCCTGCCATCTAATGGCCGAGTGAAGTACTATCATCACTACATCTTATTCATGATATTTGATAGGCAACGCTTTCCATATAGTGCTTAATTAATTACAAATCCTCCAAGACCACATCAACATCAATACAAGAGACAAAATACACTCATACAGTACAATTTGATGAATTCCTATAGATTTCTGTACATAATGATGATGTGTTAGATAAACCAACTAACTACTAAGTGTGAATATGTCACCACCATCAGATAAAGGTATCAATATCCTCATGAATGTGTTTGTGAAGCTGCAGGGGAAAGTGCTGAGCTGTACCTTGACCAGGTTTGGCAGCTGAGAGGTCACCAAGCTGCTGAATTCCTCTTTGCTCAGGGTGCTGGAGGATCCGTCTTTCCCGGCGTACGTCTTGAACTGAGAGATCAGGGTGCTGATGGCGGATTCCATGGCGTCCGGTCTGGGATGTTACCTGGAGAGAGGAGCAAGTGTGGAGACAATTGAAGGCCGAAGTAAGTGGAATGCGGTGATGTCATAGCAAAGGGACGCTTTGGTCTCTACCTGTTGAGCTGAGCTGAGATGCTGTCTGATGTCGGTGCCTGCTGCTGAAACCTCTTAATATATCCTCTTCGTCTTCATCCACTGATGCAAACATCAGTGGAAAACCTCCAGCAGGCTCGCTCTTATCTGACCCTGATTGCTGCTGTTCTGAGGACACACACATCACACATAAGACACACTCTGCCATTTTGTCCTACTCAAAGGGGAAAATGTGTTGTGATGATAAAGACAAAAAGCTTCCTTCGTCAGGCCCTCCTTATCAAGTGCCTGAATCAAGCACAGCTAAGCAGTAATCAGTTTATACACAACAAAGACTCCAGACGCGTGATGAGTGTGTGGAATAACAGCAGGAGAAAGGGCAGATGTGGTTTCATGGCATTTTCCGGGTTTAAGGGCTTGAAAGTTGCTGATGTTTGCATGCAAGTCTTGAGAGAAAAGTCTTATCAAGTATCGTTTTGGCTGGTGATTCATTTGTAGAATTTAGGGAATGACAAAGCTCTATCTGCAACCTCAAGTGGCCCTTTGTCCTGCATCATTGTTTGCATTCTCGTTCATCAGCGTGTCACGTCCGGGGGCTGACTGCCACACTGGCTGGTCGGCTTATCAGTAAGTGTCCCTGCACATATGTGTGAATGAGTCAGGTAGTAAACATTTAGTGTTTAGTGTGGTGGCTGTAATAACGCGCGCCTGTCATGCCAACACGTCCATTCATCTCCAATGTAAACCACAGTCACTCATACACACGTGCATAGTTGGGAATCTTTTCCAACTAGTTCGGAAAATTTCAACCATTCTTGAGGCTTTAGAATATAAATTAAAACAATAGATATTCACTCATTCAGTTGTGAAAACTTTATTGAATTTAACACTGATCTTTGACAAGAGGAAGTACATGATAATGGGAAAAATTTGAAATACTCAAATTCATCAATATTCATCCAGGGATCATTTACACACATTCTTGGGCTGAATCCTAAATTTTCCATAAGACCGGAGCCCTTCAGTTGACCTTCAAAGTACCGACAAAATACCAGAACTGTTTGAAATCCATAACAGAATTTGGAATCTGTATGTTTGAAATTAAGCTTTGTTCTGACCACTTTGGCCGACTTGTTTTGCGGATATCAAAAACGCAAACCTGTTGTTCCTCTGTATACACAAGAGAGGGCCGAGGGAAACAAACATCAGATCAAAGCTGTAACATTCATCCTCTGCTGTCAAATAGCAGTCAAATAGCAAGTAGCACAAACGTGTTTTAGTGTTGCAGATGCAAACAAACTCAAAGACTAAACTGTCAACTCTGTTCAATCTACCGTTTATAGTAAACAAAGGCACATAAGCAGGAGGTGGCAAACTAAAAACTCTGGGAAAACCTTCACTTTCATGTTCAACATGTAACATGTATGGCCTGGAACACACACAACGCACAAAGTGTGGCTCCGTGTTGTAAAAATAAAGGACAACAATTGCAGTGTACCGACTGTAGGGGAAAGAAAACACAAAACTCATCAAACCAGTCGCCACAAATGGGCTAAAGGAGGAAAACGTCTCCACATCATTTCCCTTTATTAAGTATGGACTGTCTTTGACCTTTTGTCTCGCCCTAAACCTGAAAACAATAAAGTAGTAGCTTCTTCATTTTTCGCTTTCCCCCTTTATCTTGAACCAGGTTACGCATGAGAAACTCTCTAATGTGCACGACAACCTGCTAACACAATGTGGACAGAAGTCTCATTTAGGGGAATCGACTAAATCAATTAAAATAAACCGTAACTGGTTTAAGGGATTATGCGAATTAAGATAAGGGCGACTCGTCTAGTTTATACTCTCACTGTCCTGGGATACCCAGTAATGTATATCATGTGTTAGAGGTCTCCATGGCGACATTACAAAGCAACGTTGCCAAGAGCTAATAGCCTACAAACCGTAGACGCGCTTTAAGTAGAAATCTGAAATAATCTCGCTCGGTAAATATGTTTGAGAAAGTGCTGAAGTGTTTTTTTGCAGTCGTGGACTCTACGGCTTTGAGGTCGGAGAGTCTAACTAGTACGTAACGGCTCCACGCAAAGGCAGAAACGCCAAAATAGTCTGTGAAGTGTAGAAACCAAACGCTGCGGGCTCTCAAACAGCACGCAGTGTGTTCAGCCAAATCTAATAAAGAGCTGCTGACACAAAACTGGTCTAACCTGATCTGATTCTTATCATTGAAAGAGCTGGGATCCGATCCTCTGGGATTGGACGGTCGCGCCGCCGCCCGGGGGCTAATGCTATCTGTGAAAACGTCTCAGTATTCTGTCCCAACCTGCAAGCTTTTTTAAGGTGTAGCAGCTTTTAAAATAATTACTTTCCCACAAGTGGACAGAAAGACAAATAAACCAAAGCCTTGAACAGTCACAACTGAATGAATGGCACCTACAAAGCCCAAACGTTGCTGCACGATAGCGTTATTAGCAGATAGCATTTGACTGAGCATGGGTTGGAGTTTACATCATGACCAACATGCACAAAGCGTTGAGCAAAGACGGTAATATAGCAAAAGGCAAACCCACAGGGACACATGGACGGGGAGGACTTGGAGGACTTGGAGGACTTGGCATGAGGAAGCCTGACCTGACGGAGAGGTAGAACAACAACTATGTCCAAAAAACAAAAAATTACAACTCTAGTAGCTTATAATGAAAGACTCACAGGGTTCATGAGGGGCACAAGCACGACGCGGCACCAGAAGCATGTTTCTACTATAAATACAGCGCTGAAGAAGGTACGCCAGAAATGTGTTACCAGAACCACCGCTCGCTGCCGCCGCGGTGCTGAACTTTGACCCCCGCCGTCTTTTTTTGTCTCTTTTTTACGCAGTGGCGGCAAACTTCCACAGGGCCTCTCGCTCGAACTCCTCCATCTCCTTCTCCAGGGCGTCGTTCTCCCCGTGGCCCTCCTTCTCCAAAACGTCCACCATGTCCTCCAGGATGTCCGCCACGTCCTCGGCGAAGTCGCTGAAAAGGACCCGCTGGTGGATGAAGGTGCCGTCCTGGAAGTACTCGGCCGTCAGCTTCCTGATCTTGTCCTTGCTTTCGGGCGGGGACCCTTCCAGCTTGCTCAGGTAGCCCTCCAGCAGCTCCTCGAACTCGTGGAGCTCCACTGGGTAGAGGCCCTCCTTCCCGGCGCAGTCCTCCGCCGTGCCGCAGCCCAGCTGGGGGCGGACGTTGCGGCGGAGCTTCTCCTCCTGCGCCCTCCAGAAGTCGTTGTGGTTGTGCTGGCGGGGCTGCTGGTGCTGGTGATGGTGGTCATGGGAACTCTTGGTGGTCCGACTGTGCCACGGTTTCTCCTTCCTCCTCTCCTCTCTGTCCTCTCGACGATCATCCTTCTTCCTCTCCCACTCGTCCTGGTGCTTCCTCCACGCCTCCTTGTGCGAGTTGTGCTTGTGCGGCTTGTCCTTGTGTCCGTCCTCTTTGCCGTGCTTCCAGTCCTTCTCGCCTCTGCGCTCCTTCTTCTCTTCTTTCTTCCAGTGGTCCCGTCCCTCCTCTTTGCCTTTGCTCCCCTTCCATTTCGACTGCTGCTGCTTCCTCTTCCCCCACCTCTCCACCTGCTCCGACAGCCTCTTCTGGATCTCCTCCAAGCTGTCCCTTACATGTTTCCTGTCGCCGCCATTTCTTTTCATCCCCTCCAGTCTCTTCCTGCTCTCCTCCAAAAGAACCTTCTGCCTCTGGAGCTCGTCCTTCACGCTGCCATCCTCCTCTGTGTCCTTCCACCTCTCTTGCCCAGCTGTGTTTGGGATATTCGGACCAACGCTGCCAGCAAGCGACTTGACGGGAGGCGCGGGAATTTCCTGCGCCACTGTAGAGGAAACAATATATCAATGACGTCCTAGCTGAGGTCGTAAAGGTCAAAAATAGCGCTTTGGAAGCACACGTCATACCTGTGAGCTGGCTGAGTTCCGTCACTCTGACCCTCAGACTCTCCAGCTCTCTCCTCAGATCGGGCAGAGACGACAGCTCTTCCTTCAACTTCCTGTTTTCGTTCTCCAGATGAGCTTTGCCTTGTTCGTCGCCGGTCGCCACCACCGCCTTCAGCGCCAAGTCCAGCTCTGTTTTCTGAGACTGGACGATACGAAAAATGAAAGGTTGAGTCAAACGCCGGCTCCTGCATCACGATTCTGCCAACTTCGCCAACACCGACCTGTAACTGCGCCTCCAGCTGAGAGATTTGTCGGTTTTCCTGCGTCAGTTTATCCAGCAGCTCTCTCATATCCCGCGGATCGTTGCTGAACCATTCCTGTAGAAGAGAAACCAGGGGCGAATTAATAACACAAACGTCTGCCGGGTGTTTGACAGCGACGCTACTGTTCCGACTTCAGACTGACACGGGAGTTAGTGAGATGAGTGATGGCGGAGACAGACCTGGTTTTGTTCTCCATCAGTCAGGTCGTAGGAGTCAAAGTCGCCTGTCAGATAAGACAACAAAGCTCATCTCTCACACAAGTGCACCAGACACTTATTAAAACCTAGCAGCTGCCAGGCATCGCACAGCAGCAGACAACACTTAGTTCATTTGTCCATTATTGGTGCAGAAAGAGACAAATAAACCCTAATGAAAGTGTTTTAGTGCTTTGTGAACCTGAACTCACCAGAGAAGAAGAGGGAGCCTAAGAAGAGCAGGATCACAGCGCCCACAATGCACTTGTTCAAGGAGAACCAGTGCTTCTCCTCCTTCTTCTCCACCATCCTGAACTCCATTTCCTCCTCCTCGTCGTCGTCGTCCTCCTCTGACGTCCTGGGTCTCTGAGCGTCGAAGGAGGCCACGTTCCTCCTCCTCAGCCCGTCGTCGTCGCTGCTCGTGTTGCCCGTGTCGAAACTCCCGGAGCGCTCGAAGGGAGCTAGGAAATGGGAAGGCGGAGAGGGAGAGACGAGATGAAGAAGGCGAGGAAGGCATGTGCAGGATGGGGAAGAATGTTTTGACAAAATCTGAGCCACATGTTTCAACAAATCATCTGGATTTCTCTGGCAACAAAAGGTCAGAACTGAATCTTTACCCCATAATCCAAACAGGCTTTGGGTAAAATGCTCCAATATGTGCAGATAACAAATCATACGGGTGAACACAAGACAAGAAAATACTTTTAAACTCAGTAAGCAGAGAAATCCTGACAAAACCTCGGTGTTGCTCACGGAAACAGATGGCATTTCCTCTCTGAATCACAAAAGCGGTGATTTCATACATGTGGATTCTTCTTGTCTCAGCTGCGAGTACGTACATCATGTAAACCAAACCTTCTGGAACTGTATCTGCACTTTGGATTGATTGATTGATTGATGGCTTTTGTTTTGCCTGAACCTTCCCTGAAATGTCTACACCTACATCAAGGCTGGCCGTAGTTCCATGTTATAACCTAGTTTGCGTGAACCATTGTAGATATTACTACTAGAATTTTACCTTCTTCTTCTCTCTCAACCTGGATCTCTTCTTCTGGTTCCTCCTCCTCTACTGGACCAACCGTCTGTGGTTCCGGACTCTCATGTACGGGGTATTCTGTCTCCATTCTCTCCATTCTCTCTGAAACTGGGCTGTGTGACTCAGGACTCTGTGATGTGAGGCTGATAGCAGCTTCAGTGTGAGAGGGAGGCTCGCTGGCTGTGAGGGTCTCTGCTGTGAGTCTAACCTCGGGTTCCATAGAGAAGACAGGGCTGCGCTCTGCAGGGGCCACAGGACTCTGCCACACGTCAGCAGGCAGATCCAGGGGTGGTTCTGTGGAGACGGGTGTCTCAAATCTGGACAGAACAGGGCTGGGTTCTTCTGACTCGGGCACAGGCTTGGGCTTGAGCTTAGGCTCGGGCTCTGGCTCGGCCTCAGCTAACTCAGGTACAGACTCGGGCTCAGGCTCTGCTGACTCAGGTACAGGCTCGGGTTCGGGCTCGGGCTGTGCTAGCTCAGGTACAGGCTTGGGCTCGGGCTCAGACTCAGGCTCCACGGACACAGCTACAGGCTCGGGCTCAGGCTCAGACTCAGGCTTGGGCTCAGGCTCAGGCTCCACTGACTCAGGTACAGGCTCGGGTTCGGGCTGTGCTAACTCAGGTACAGGCTCAGGCTCAGACTCAGGCTCCACGGACACAGCTACAGGCTCGGGCTCGGTCTGTGCTAACTCAGGTACAGGCTCGGGCTCAGACTCAGGCTCCACGGACACAGCTACAGGCTCGGGCTCGGGCTCAGACTCAGGCTTGGGCTCAGGCTCCACTGACTCAGCTACAGGCTCGGGCTCAAGCACAGGCTTGGGCTCCTCTGACTCAGGCTTAGGCTCAGGCTCCACTAACTCAGGCACAGGCTTGGGATTCTCTGACTCAGGCTTAGGCTCAGCTGACTCAGACACAGGCTTGGGCTCCTCGGACTCAGGCTCAGCTGACTCGGGCATATGCTCGGGCTTAGGCTCACACACAGGCTTGGATTCCTTTGATTCCGGCTCCACTAACTGAGGCTCAGCTGAGTGAGGCACAGGCTCAGGATCACACAGAGGCTGGGGCTCCTCTGACTCCGGCACAGGCATGGACTCCAGCTCCGGTTCCGGCACAGGCTGCAGGTCAGCTGGTGGGAGTTCAGAGGCAGGAACATCAAGTGGAGCCCCCAGGTCCAAGTTGGTGACAAAGGGGGTGCTGCCTGAGAGCTCATTGTCATTGGGGGAGCTGGTTACAATGTCATGGATAATGGGAGGCTGACTCTCCGAGTCCAGGTCTGAAGGTGGCATCGGGCTTATCTGGGCTGGACTGGAAAGGACGGGACCCTCACCGGGCTCTGGAGTGGTTTCTTGACACACCTAAAGCCATTACTTATTATTATTATTATTACCATTGTTGTTGTTGAGTCGATCATTATGCAATTTATCATGCACCAACCTGATGGCCTTCCTCTGACAGGGTAGTGTCCACAGTAAGCTCAGGTTGCTTGATGTCCATAGAGGCCCCTGAAATAACATTATCAAATCTGTGACATCTTCCACGAGTATGCACACTCAAAATTAATACATGTCATATAACAACCATGAGCATAGATGGATTAAGTTCCAAGTTTCAAGGCTTAAAATCAGGGATCTAAGGCTAAGGGCAATGGATGGTTTTAGGTCCTGCATTCACACATTAGATCCGCCTTAAAATCATCTGATGAAGTGTTTGGTTGGGCTGTTAATATGCAGAATGACGTCTCACCTGCTACCTCTTCAGACAGATTGGGGACGTCTCCCAGACTTTCAGGGCCATCGTCCACCCCGGCAGTCTCTGCTGCAGCCTCCTGTGGGGTAAGAACAATTTAAGTACTATTTTTAGAAGCACTGATCTTGACATTTTCATCAGAACCCGCTGACACGCATGTCTATGCACATTAACACAAGCCAGAGAAACGTGCTGACATGTGCTGCTCAACGTTTATTTTTAAAATGAAGTTGTCCTCATGAAAATACAGCATAACTAAGTCAATATCCTCACATTATCACATATTATCATATTTCTGACATACTTGAGAAAGCTGGCAGTTAAAGATAGACATTTTATATATGATCTGATATTATAATTCAATGTATAGTGTGAAAAAGTGTTGTTGTTGTTATTGTTATCTTATTTTTATTTTAGCCAGCCAAACAATACTACCTGTACACACACTAGTGATGAGGATAGAGATTAGATAGATCCTAAATAACTAAGTATTCCCATAACATTTGAGCCTGGCGACCCTGCGCTGAGTCTGTCTCACCTCAGGAGACAGGAGGGTCCAGCTGTTGGTTGAGGAGCCAGTGCTGCCTGCGCTGTCGCTGTGGTCAGACATCGCCCCCTTCAGGCTCAGTGCGGCACAGCAGGGGACAGATTCCGCTTACTAATAATCCTGCAAACGACGACACAAACAAGATGTCTTGAACATGCCTGGACACACAGTGTGCTTGTGTTTGCGTGTGTGTGTTTAGAGGGAGTTCACAGCTGCATCCGGCCAAAGTTAATCCTCCTCCCAAATACCAGTGTAGACGGGAATAATGGAGCTAGCATGATAGCAAAATTATGAACATACAGAATGCAGAACATGCTAAAAATTAATAATCTGTCTGTGTTGACATTTTAATACCGAACGTGTGATAAATGTTAAGGACTGAGGTGTCGCAGTTTATGGTGATTCGCCGAATACTCGGTATGGAGAGCAGGTTTGTCGTTGCCTCCAGTTATATAACGGAGTGGTGGCATCCATAATGTGCTGCTGCGCAATCAAACAAAGGCTTTCATAAGCAGGTATGTCTCCATTGTATTCGTCGCTATTTCCAGCCAAGCATTCACTCAGAACCAAACCATCCTCACAATCTGTGTGACTGTTAAATTCCCTAATGGTCAAACCACAGACACGAAGCAGTCCACTGATCCCGATACAAGCTAACGAATGTTTATACTCACTTGTCCTCAACACTATACGCGCTATGCTTCTATTCTGCACCTCTACGGAACACAATTAGGCTTCTGTGGTTGTTGTAGAAACCGAATTCAGTGTCCAGTCATGATGGTAAACAAAGGATGGTGGCAATACATTCCCACTCCCACTTCTTCCGCGTTCCCAGGCCGCGTTGTTAGAGAGCCTTTCACACACCTGCTCCACTCCAACAGATAAAATATCAAATAAAATTTGTTAACCTTCTTGTTCACACCCCAGTGGTCGGTTGTTTTGTATTTTCCTCCAAAACGTTTTGTTTTTCAGTATGCACAACGCTCTTCTCTTCCCGTGAAGTTGGGAACTTTGGGAATTCCGAGCTGCGTCACTCCGACAGCAGCGCGTGCCCTCCAATCGGATTTCGGTAGGCTCGCGCGAGTCTCCGCCCCCGAGTGAAGGATGGACCAATCAGGGAATAGTGTGGTGAATCCCCAGCTTTGATTGACGCTCGCAGGTGAACGTGGCAGGTGACGGACATAGATCCTTCCTCCCTCCTCAAGAAGATGGATGAACCGAACCCTCGGCGTACATGCATGTACATATATTTATATAGAGGAGGGAGAGGCGAGCAGCACCCAGCCGCACTCTGACACGTCTGCACAGTTATATTTGTCTGCGGGACTTACCGCACTGGACTCCCCCCCTTCACTCCAGTTGCTTGGCAGAGGACATTCATTTCATCATCCGCCTCCTTCTTTTCTATTATTAGAGGCTATTAAATCGCCTGTGTCGTGTGATAGGTACCTTTGCTGTGGCATGTCTGAATAACAGAGATGTGGAACTTCACGTAACGCTGTCACAGAGTTCGTAATTATAGTCACAGGTTTTCCAGAGGGATCATTTCACACATGGTTGATTACAGATAGCCCATCAGGCTCATGAAATTGCTTTTTTCCCTGTAATATCTCTGTGCCACCTTTTTGTCAGACCATTACTGAGAATTATGCTATCTATCTATCTATCTATCTATCTATCTATCTATCTATCTATCTATCTATCTATCTATCTATCTATCTATCTATCAAACAACTGAAGCTCTATTTTTCTTCTCCTTTTTCCACCTCCTTTAGTAAAGCCTTGGTGAAAGCTCCAGTCTATATACTAGGCCCAACTTGTATCTTGTACTATAGTTTTCACTCTGTTACCCGGCTCAGTTACCATCCTTTTCTATTTGAGGAACAGTTCACCAACCTTCTCATGCTGACTTTTAAAAGCACAAAACACAGAATATCAAGGAATATCACAGGCATGAAAATGTGGGGGAAAAGCACAACAAAGTCACAACTTTCCGATGACAGCGTTATCACTCCTAACTGTGGTCAATATTTACATACTTATCACAAGTAGAAGGTGCTTTGTATGGTTTCTTTGTGTATTCGTGTGTAAATAACCTGTTGCATGATAATCTAACACCATGTGGGTCACTGGTTACACAACACAGCATGAATGTGTGTCATGTTGACATTTCATTTCAGCACTTGTTGTCCTCAAATGTTATCTAGATTCACTGGCCAATCAAAAGGCAGCGTTGCCCGTACGACTATTTCTTGCGACGGACAGAAGCAGCCAATGGGAGGACGGCACTTCAGATTCCCTGTCCAATGGGAGGAGGCGAGGGCATTTTGAACGGTGAAAAGCGGGATCCCTCCCAGTCGAGAGGGAAACAAAGAGCGAGCGAAGAGCACGCCACCGCCGGACGCTAAATTTGGAATAATTCACTGTTTTCATCTACTTATTTTGGCAAGTATATAAAGCAAACACCCCAAACACTCCTCTGTTACCCACACGAACACAAAAACAAGAGTTAACGCTTACATAACGCTAATTGTCAAGGATAACGCGTTCCGCTGCTAACTTAGCTAAACTAGCCTATTAGCCGCACGAGAAACTCTCACTTGTCATCTCCGCACACACATCTGGCTAAGCTGCGTTTGATTCTATTTGTCAACTAACCCGAAGACATTTCCTACACAGGTTCCCGTCATGTCCAACAAACAGATCTACTACTCCGACAAGTACGATGATGAGAAATACGAATACAGGTGAGTCCACATGTGTCAAACCACTGTCACGGTGTCATGCCGTGACATCTAACAAGCTTTTCTAACCCTGACATCGCATATGACTGTTTTAATTTGAGCTTTCATAACTTTTTAAACTTTCTTTTCCTTTTTAAATAGACACGTAATGCTTCCTAAGGACATTGCTAAGCGTGTGCCCAAGACTCACTTGATGTCAGAGACTGAGTGGAGGAACCTGGGGGTCCAGCAGAGTCAAGGATGGGTGCATTACATGATCCACCAGCCAGGTAATGTCTCCATAGCATGTGGGAATAACAGATATATGTGGACTTCCTGTCACTGGATCTGTAAAGTATCACTGAATGAATTCATATACCCCAATATAACCAAGGCTGCTTAATATAGACAACATGGAGGGCCTGCAAACTAGTCATGATTGAGGTTGTGACAGGCAATTGGATGTTATTGCTTATTGAATCATTTGCTCTAAAGCACCTGTTGATGTCAACAAAGATGGCAGCATTCCCTCCAAAATGACAAAACGCTTACCGAGCTGCTTTTTGTAGTCCCGACTGACAGAGGCCGAGATGATCTGCGTGATTGGCATTTCACACAGTCTACTAGTGTATAAATGTGACATCATTGTTAGTTTGGTTGGATGACATCGCTGTTGTAACTTGGGTGTCGGTTGACATCACCATTGTTTTAAGTAGCCACATTAGAGGATACATGTGGCTTTGTTATATTGTGTTTCCTAATTGAACTGTATTTGTCAGGCGTTGACACGACACCTCAGTTGTCATTGCTATTGTGTTTGTCTTAGTTCCCAGTTGATTTCCTTATTGGTGTGCTGTTTGCATTGTGTTGTCCGTCCCCTTTATGTTGCCATGCGAGTGAACCCTGCTCGTCCAGCCTCCATTGTTTCTCATGCAAAGGATGGACGATTGTGACAAACACAGCCAGCAGGCAGTCGTTAACGTGTGTACAGTTACACCTTCTGTAGAGCTCCTATAGATGAGAGGTTTAGATGTGTGTGTGACAGATCTGGTGGGCACGAGCATCTGGACAGTGTACCTCCAAAAGTATACACCCTCTATTCAAGATAAGGGGCGGGGCAGAGGGGAGAGGATTGGAGTTCCAGGTGTCAGATTTCTGCCACAGGGAATCAAAGAATCAGTGCTCCCAACAATGTGCTGCTGCTTTCTTTCATGTATTGCCACAGCTGCCGCCTCGTGTTCCATTTTTGCTCATTTTGCTCTCCTCTTTCCCGCAGAGCCTCACATCCTGCTGTTCAGACGCCCCTTACCCAACCCAAAGGCATCTTAAAGGAGGCTCTCTGGGTCCAGGAGAGAGCGGTCCTGCCCGGAGCGGCGCGCGCCACAGAATCAACTCATCAATGTGAGGATCAACGCGTCTTCACTCATCACCAGGCTTTTTTTTTCTCCTTTTATAAATTGTGTGTGTGGCCGCCGCCGCTGCCGCCCCGGGGCTGATCATTCTGGACCCGGAGGAGGACTAAAACAATGAACAGTTCTTGTGGAACGACTGAGTATTTTGTTGAAGGAAGAAAAAACAAATCACACTTTCTCTCTCTCTCTCGAGCAAAAGACATCACCTGTGTGTGTGAGGTGTGACGTGCCATCTGCCAGAAACATTCAAAATGATATTACACTGTACTGAATGTTTCTGTCCTTGTTGATGATCCTGCTTCATTTTTTTATTTTTTTTTTTAAAGAACAAATCCGATATTAAGATGTGAGAAGAGTAGACGCATCTTCATCATCAATTTAGATTCTTCACACAGTAAACTGGTTTTAACTGTAACATATCGCTGCTCGGCTCAAAGGACGCCGTAAAACTGATCAATCTCTCACGTGCATTAAAACCTAAACCTTAAAAAAGAATCTAAATCTATAGGCGAGTCCACCTAGAATAATGTAGTTGTGATCTTATTCCACTATGCGTGTTTTATAATAGGTTCTGCTTATTTTAAAAACCGCTCCATAGATTGGTTTTTGTACCAGTGAGCTGCTCAGTATTTATAACTATTCCCTTTTTCCAATAAATGTACAAACTTTTAAATCTCCAGTGCGGTGTGGGTTTGGTTATTTTTTCGTTGACGCTCGCTTTCCTTCTCGTTTAGCCAGCCGGCACAGTGGCGTGGTCCAGGCCCCGAGAAGCGATGATGTAAGCGTCGGGAACCAGGTTAGTGCTGGGACACCGGGAAGCGTTTGAGTTGTAGTGGCGCGAGGGGATTAGAACCAAACACTGCAGGTTAGTTGAGACGTTATTATAAACTGAAAGATAGATACGATGTTGAACTGAGTCTAAATGATAAGCGACTTCACCTTATTCAGGATTTGTCTTTGGTCGTTTGTCATTGTCAAAACCTATATCCTCAAAATGGCACTTCAGTTTTTGTAAGACAATTTTTTGAGACAAAATAAAATCCTCCACCTGTCATCACATTTGTTGAACACTCCAGCCTCCTCCCTGATGCAGACTGAAGTAGAAACAACTCTTTTCTCTATTCTGAATGTGTTTTGAAGCCACTAGAGTGATGCTTTCAAACAACCCTCTGCGTTATATCCTGTTTCTACAGTTGATGCATCACCTTAGGGAAGCAAAAGGCCATTTGGTTATTTGGTACAGCTGTAAACAAGTTCACGTTCAACTACGCAAAATGACGTCTTCGGGTCAGAAGTTGCATTTTTTAAGCTGTAGTTATATTGACTCTCTGAGGAATTAAAAGCTGCTTTTCAGTAGCACCTTAGTTGTTGCTTTTGAAATTTGCACACAGGCATGAAAGTGTGTGTGTGTGTGTGTGTGTGTGTGAGAGAGAGAGAGAGAGAGTCGGTGTGTAATATCAAATCTACTGTATTTAACAAAATCTAGCTTTCACATCTTCCAATTGCCTCAATAAAAGCCATTGATTCGTAAAAAAATTCAATAGGAACTTGCAGAAACGGGGCGTTCTCCTTTAAATAAAGCCTTCAGGGCCGTTACAATCCTATATGAAGTTAGCAGCCTACACTTCTATTACTATTAGCGGGCCTGATGACAGCCCCCGCTCCCATTTTCTGAACGTTATTGCAGAGCTAAATTGGATGTGCAGAGGACGCTCTCCAGACAAGTCCTCATAACACTCCTGGATCTCGGAGACTTAACGGCCCCGCCGGTGTCAGTTTAGAGATGATAGATTCGTCGGATCACGTTTGATGGCAGCAATCAGCCGCCTCCAAAATATCAAAGCCAGCAGGGGGGGGGAAGACGGTGTAAAGATATGTTCTGTTTATTGAAATAAGAGCCATATTTTGCCACTGGTTTTTAAAATATTACGTTCTCGAGCAAAACGGCAGAAAGCGTGCGCGATAATGAATGATGTGTCTGGAAATTAAACGTGCTGTAATATTGCGGCAGCGTACGAGATAATCAGGTGTCGGGCCCCATCACCTCGCCTGTCGTAGTGGAATGTGATGAGCTCTGCTGGGAGAGGTGTGACCTAATGAAACATGCAGGGATGTGTTCCAGGCAGCACGCTTCATGGATGTGTGATATCCAAACACACACACACAGAGAGAGAGAGACAGAGAGTTGGTGCTCATCCAGTGGCTCAGGAGTGCTGCATCTGTTGTCTGGCACTGCAGCGGCGCTCTTGTTCTCCTTATTAGCTGCTTGTAATTCCGCCAGTTTAACAATTTCGCTTTCTGCCTTCGCATTCCTAATGCGGGTCTTATCTCGGGCGTCTCTGTGGACATAATTGACAAATTGTTGACTGAATGAGGAGCCGCCACGCACGAGAATGAGGCAATTGGAAAAAGTGTTTGCAAAGCATTTGATGCGAGAAAGTTGTGGGCTCATTTTTTTCCCCCCCAGCTTGACAAAGACAAAACAATAGAATCTGATTATTCTCAGATGCAGCAGTTTGGCTTTGGCCCTTCAGCTATTAGGTTTGATGTTGTGATTTTTAAATAGTTCTGTTAAGAACGGTATTATTTTTATTCTAACATCGTAACTCATTAAGCTTTAAAAGACGACTCGGACGGCGCTGATATATGCGGAGATGTCTTTGAACGCAGCGAACCGGCCCTGTCGTGTGTTCGTGTTTGTTTATTTTGCCAACATTTGTGTGTCGATAGGATTTAAAGAGGAATCGTGTTGCTCAAAGGACGCTTCCATGCAGACTGGTCCCGCTGTGCTGCAAGTGAAACACACAGTAGGGGGGCAGAGGAGGAGGAGGAAGAGGGGTGGGGTGAGTATTGTCACAGTGCTTTTAGGCTGTTGGAGGACCTTCAGAAGGGCAAGGTGACACTGTACTGGGCTGAATTCTGCAGAGATGAGAGCCTGGTGTCACGCAGAGATTCGCAGAAGTTTGGCTGAAAAGGTGTTAGGGCGACTCCGCTGGCATTAAGGGATTTGGTTTATTCACACCGCCAGACGTTCCCCGGTTCTGCTGGACTGAATTTGTGTCACTGAGCCCGCTAGAAAGAAAGAGAGAGAGAGAGAGAGAGAGAGAGAGAGGGGTAGGGGGGCAAAGACTGGTTTGAAGTCACACGCTTTCCACTTTTAATCTCAGCCCGGGATCGGAGATAGGATAAGAAGACAGGGAATATGGAGAGAGAGAGAGAGAGAGAGACGGAGGTGTGTGTGTGTGACAAAGGCACCCTGCTGGGATCCAACCGGGGGCGGGGACGCGGCGATCGCTGGTATACAGAAGCTGCGTCGAAAGGTCACAGAAGAAAAACCCGTTCACAAATATTGTCTCAATAAAAAATGCAATTCCCCCTACAACAAACACATCCAGTGCTGCATGCCAGATGAGACCGCAGCGTTTCCTGTGTGTTCTACACGTCGGCCTGTAGAGGGCAGTGCAGCACAGCGAGGGGAAAAAAAGGAAGCTAGAGGTTGAAGACATCATGTAAACATAAAAGTTGCTGTATAACGCAGGGGTTAAACGGTTTGTGTTCCTCACATTTGTAAAAAAACAATTTAGTTTGTTTTTCTTATCCTGCAATGTGGTTTTGCTCTAAACTAACACAAGCAGAAATCTGTCCCAGAGACGTAAAAGCGACAGCGGGCAGCAGCAGCAGAGGATCTCTGTGGTGGCAGTTTAGACACTGTGGGCAGGAGACACACAGATGTGGAGGGAGAGAAAACGTTTTGCGGATCACGGGGGAAGATTTCTGACAATTGCTGGAAAAACGTTGCGGCGGTAATCACCGTGCTTTGATGGTCAGCAATTTCAGTAACCCCTGCAGAGATCCCAGAGATGTGCGGCGGGGACAGGATGATGATTGCTCGGCCGCCTGAAGGTGTCTGCCAGGGAGTTGTGGATGAATCAGACTGAAATAGGTTACTGCTGGAATCTTAAAGGTAAATCAGAATCTTAAGCCCGCAACTGGATTTTTCAGAGCAGCTCGGCACGGCAAAATCCGACTGATCACTTATCAGGCCGGCGACCTTACAGAGAATCTACCAGTCAGCAATGCTCGCTTCTCATATCGCTATTATCGCTGTATTCCTTATTTTGAATGTGCCCCCCTAATGTTATCCCGAGGCGTGACGTTTGGCGTTTTCACTCACACTGTGCGGCTGACGTGTTGAATCGTGCTGCAAAAAACAACACACACACATTAAGCTGTTCAATATTACCTCCAATTACTGGCTGGTGGGCAAAACAGAACGCGAGAACATCAAGCGTCTCTCATTTTGAAGTCGCCTAGGAAAGAGAGGATGAATCACTCATTGATGTCACATTTCACTCATTCCGGAGGCTGCGAGCTGTGAGGAGATTGTGAAACTGTAACTCGGAACATTTGCACATGCCGGCAGAATTCTAATTCTAATGTAAGTGGTTTGGGTTTTTTTGTGTAAGTGTCATCAGGAGCCCGTTTGGTGTGGAGGAGGGGAATCTTCACCGTGTGTTTATTTGATAAAGAAAAGAAAGCTTGCAAAACAGCGTGATTAAAGTTTAGTGAGGTTCATGAATAATTGAGAGTCAAATCAATGGAAACGCTAGCGAGAGGGAAAGTGGGATGGAGGAAGAGGGGAAGTTGCTTAGGTGAATGTTACAAAGAGAAAAGAAGGTGAAACACGCACGTATACTCGCGCGCGTACACAAAACGGGGGCGAGCAAACGTCTTCAGGATGTGGACAGGGGCGGGGAGCGAGGAGCAGAAGGGAAAAGGGAGAGCAAGGGAGGGGGGAGAGAAAGAAGGTCAGACGGTGGAGACGGAAAGTGCCGGAGCGAGGAGGGGGGTATTTATGTCTGGGTGTCGTCGGCTCAGCGGGGTGCCGTCTAAAAGGAAGCCGGGGGTTTTGATGGAGAGCGAGGGAGGCGCTGATGGAAGAAAGAGGGCTGAAGATTGCTCCATTAGATTGTCCAGACAATCATATTCCCTCCAAAAATGAATTTCACAACAGCGTGAAATAATTCATAAGACTAATCTGTCAAAGTATACAACAAAAAATGGCAATTCATTCCACGGTTAATATCCTGTGAAACAACAAACCGTCTGTGAGAAATTAATCTTTGAATAATACATTTCCTCCAAAATTTATAATTCAGTTCGTATCATTCACCAGTTTGGCTCAGAGTCGTGTGAAAAAAAAAAGATTGGAATCAACGCGCGACACGAGACCTGCAGGGGCCAGGAGGACAAACGAGGCGAAGACGAAGGTCGAATAGGAAAGGAAAGTCCAGAGGCGACGAGACTCTGACGGGAAAAAACGTCTTTAAAAGTTTGAATTCTGTATTTTTACCGTTTTCGGGCGTGACATGTTTCGCAATACCCACCTGAAAACTGTATTTGTGGAAATACCTAAGGCACTGGTGTGTGTGTGTGTGTGTGTCTAAGCATATTCAGAATGATACAGATCTGGGTCAACAGATACATCACAGGCGCCCGAGTACTTCATGATGAAAGCGTGAGCGCCGCCTCATACTAACACAACACGGCGGGAATGTCACCTATAGCAACCGCAAACATTAAATCCACACGGGGAATAAAACAGCATTTAAGCGGTTTAAAGGTTTTATTCGGTCGCAATCTTCTCGGGGTACGTAAAAAATAATCACGGAATCAATCTGCTGTGTCGCGTGTTCAGTTTAAATCAGAATTACAACTGCGTGAGAGCATAAATTGGACTTGCAGGCAGGCAGGTTTAGCACCGGGTTAATGTCGCTGAAGCGTGTCGGATCACCTTAAAGCAACAACGGTGATCAGGGCACGGATGTAATTTTAACTTTTTATGGACCAAACTGCTTTATTCACACGGCTGCTTGCTGGAAAGTGTTAATCTGATTGGCTGTCGATGAGTAGAGAGTCAATCTTCTTCTCTCTCTCTCTCTTTCTCTCCTATTGACAGAGATTCGAAAGCTTTTCTCACTTTTTGGCAGGATGTATGCAGCCGTGATCATATTGGAGAAATAGATCTGCCCAAATACTCGTTTCATCACCTCAATCCCTCGGTCCGGACTGAGGCCCGGTATAGCTTTAGCGTGTAATCCAGCGTTTCGGATACGCCGCATACTAATCGTTACCTTGTCCTTGACTTCAGACGCTCGCGGTCTAGTCTAGAAACCCCAGAGTCGGTACCTGAGTCGACCCGAGCTCACCCGCCTCCACCGGTCGCTCCTGTTGACAATGAAAGGTCCTTAATGGAGTCGGGGCCGGTCAGGCATTGATCAGGGGCGACTTCGGCTCCTCTGGCGATAGCGATTTTGAGATGTTTGGACCCCGGCGCCTCGTCGTTTAGCTGCATCGATCTCACCTGCAGACCCCTGCTCATTGGATTTGATAGCATGTTTGTTGCGCCCTTCTGTTCTGTGAGTCACGCTATTGAAAAGGACACCGGGAGGCGAGCGAGCGAGCGGAGAGACTTCTTTCAAGTGGCCGACCCGTCTGGGACCGCTCGTGGCACGCAGAGACCTAAAGCAGGGAAATCGCTAGCGTCTGTCGATAGGAGCAGCAGGGGTCAAGCAGCCTGTCCCCCTATTATGCTGTACTGTAAACACACCACGCTGAGTTCAGGGCACGTTGGCCTCCCTCCTCATCATCCTCTCGTGGAAAGGAAATCGCTGACAGATACATTATCCCACCATAGTTTTGCTTAATCTCCTGGATGTCGTTTTTAAAGGCTAAAACTGAAACCATCCTTAAACACGGCGGCGCCGGCTCATGTATTTTCAAAGAGCTCTTTAGGAGACATTGGTCATAAATCAATTTTGCGTTCAACCAAGCACTTTATCTTGATTTGCCAACCTTGGCAGATCCTTCAGGGGTCTTTTAAACATTAGTACAGTGCCTGTGGCTGTGGAAGCGTCTGGTTGCTCTCTTTATGTAGAACGAGCCGGCTCGTATAAATGAGGCGTATTACACCGCACCTGTTGACAAGAGGGCGGCAGCGAATGGAGTGTGTGCGACCGGGGCGCCTGCACGGTTTATCGATCCAACCGAGGAGGAGGAGGAGAAGGACTTCCACATGGCCTTGATGTGTGAGATGCCGTCTGGACCTGGAGACTGCGCTATTGATCAACGTGTCGAGTCTTAAGTAGACCTCTCCATTCATGGCCCTCGACGGCAACACACTTCCAAAATGACAGTAATCAATGGAAATGCTTAAATGACCCCACACAACTCCGATGTTATGAATTGCCTCGGCACTCCGGATTTATCTTTGCGGATTTCAGAGTGCAGAGATTTATTGACCACTTGTGAGGCTACTTATCCTCCCCTCCAATAGACACTGTGTCAAACTAAACCTCGATATTTATGAACTACACCCGCTGTAAATTAGTTTACTTCTTCCCTCCATGGTGCAATAAGCCCCCTTGTTTTTTTTTTGCATGATAAATTGCCAATATAAGAACCATTTTCCCCTTTCCACTCGTCGCTGCTTGTAATCCAAACACATTGGAGTGTGATGGTTGTCAAATGGTTGCACGTAATCAGACACAGACAAAAATGAATAATGCATCACAATATGTCTGGCTATCATTGTGTTGATTATTGCCAGAACGAGCCACAGCAGTGTTGCGGGAATGAAAAGACATTCAGCCCGGCACTTGTCCTCCCCATCAGGACAATGTACACTGTCAGTTTCTTTCCTAGCATACGGTTAGAACGTACCGCAGAACAATGGCAGAAAGTTATATAAAGTGAGAAGGCCGATTGTCAGTTTCCTTACAAGGGGTTCCGAGCTCAAGAGGAGAGACGACGAAGAGGAAGAAACACAAGCACTGTACTTCTTTGCATCGCACATCACCACAATACCCAAGTGGCGTCAACGCACGCAGACAATCGCGAAAGCTGCGGCGGTGGCAGAAAGCTCGGCGTGTAACAACAAAGCGAGACCACAGCAGTAACAAAAATCTGTCGTCTGACAAAAGCTCACAAACATCCAGTAATGAACAAAAGGCTCAAGTGATCAAACAGGAGAGGAAACTGGGATATGCAGAGTGAAGATGTGAAACACGGCACAGGGAACAAGCAAAAATCACATCTATCTGGAGACAAAGGGACGCGGCAGATGGGTGGGAAAAGGTGTAGAAACAAGACGAAGAATCAAGCAAATGGAGATCATTGCAGAGGAGGAAGAGGAGATTGGAGGGAGTTCACACACGGAGGGAGAGTTTGACAGAAAGCGAAGAATGTGACGGAAGTAAATGCTGTCACGCCGCAGAAAAGCTGCTTTGTTCCAATTGTTACACAGCAAAAAAAAAAGGCTTCGGGCGCGGGAATTTGACCGGTGACTCTTGGCTGGTGGCACATCCGGGAATTACGGGACCGTGACTTTAACTCCACAAGTGAAAACACGCATGATGAAGAGGCATAAATGTCACCAGGAGGCATATAAAAAGCCTAATCTGTCCTGACAAGAGTGTGACATTTCGGCGCCTCTGTTGAGTCGCCGCTTCAATTTTTCACAACGTTACATGATGACAGCCCCCCCCCCCCTCTCACCCCCCTCCATTTTTTATCTCAGCCTTACTGCTTTTAGCCGCGCTTTCTGAATTAGCTGTCAGCCGCCGCCGCCACGCTCTCCTTCTCAATGCTTCTTGGCGAGCTCAAATGACTGAATTAGGCTCTACCTTTAAAGATAATTGCTTAATTGGAGTCTTTTCATATGCTGTCGGTAGCTGAGGACCTGAGAAAGGCTCTGATAGCGCCGTAATTATGCTGCGACAGAAGATACGCGCCCCGGTTTCGTTGCCGGGCAGAGAAGAAGGAGCTGACAGCCTGGGCTCACTCGCTCGTTCCCCTCGCCCGCCCGCCCGCCCGCCCGGCCTCCACTTTCTCGCCACGGACTATGAGATACAGCTGAAATTGCAGGGGCCTTTTTCTGTGTGTGTGTGTGTGTGTGTGTGTGTGTGTGTGTGTGTCAAGGCCGCCGTTTTGCTTTAAATGAGACATAAGAGAATGTGTGAGTATAAATATAGTCTAAGAATGTCTAGCAAAACTCTTTCGCCTCCTCTCTTATTCCTGTCTTCTCTTTGAAAGGTGGGAGAAGACTATTACACGGTACATCTTCCTCCCTCTTGTACAGCTCTGGGATACAAAGTGTCAGATCTATTGGTGTGGGATTCTTTTGGAGAGGAACATTACACACACACAAACACACGCGTGGCAGCTTTAACCTCGCCCGTATGGCGTGCGGTCGGAGGTGAAGAACAGAGGGCGTCTCGGGGAAATGAGTGGGAGTGAGGATGGGAAGGTCGGAGGGGAGGATGAGGAGAAGGGAATGACGGGGAGGTTGGGGGCGGTGGGGAGATTAGTCGTGCTCCGGCAACGACAGATCATAAAAACAGGAAGGGGAGGAAAGAGAATAAGTGTGGGGGGGAAGGGGGCTGGGGGGGGGGGGGGGGGGGGGGGCGCGGATTAGTGCCACTTCAGGAATGACAGAACATGAGGAAGAGGAGCAGGATCGGCAGAAGGGAGGAATCCTGGGAGTTTAGTTAGGATTAGTTTTGCTTCGGGGAGCTGGGGATTGAAACTGGGAGAAGAGGGAGTCGGGTGATCTGGGCGACGTCATGAAAGCAAAACCTGTTATCAATCAATTGATGACAAAGGGAGAGCTGGAACACTCTGAACAATCTCTCTCTTCCTCTCTCTATCCCTCTCTCTCTCTCTTTGTAGCATATTTCTAGAATGCCGTCTGCGGTTGGAAGCAATTTCTTTTTCAAATAAACAAATTTTCCAGCCATATTTAATTAAGATTTCTATCATTCTGAGGAAAGAGCTCGACTGATCTGAGCAACCGGCCGCCGTCACTCCTCCGCTGACCTCGACCAGCTGACATTTCTATTGTTCTCTGAAGGAAGTCGTCTCCAAGATTGAGAGACAAACAAAACGCAACCGATTATGTCCGTCCGTCCCTAAACAAGCGCTATTGTTCGGCGCAGGAATGGAGCACGAGCAGCTACATCTGTGTCTTTTTTTCGTTGGCAGGAATTTGTTGTTACTTTCTACTATGCCTAGGGAATGAGTGATTTGCCTGTGAGATCTTTCCTTGGCCATCAGGGGGAGGATTTAACATAGAAATCAGATCCAACTGTGTGTTCCTTCTTGTGATTAAGGGCATGAAAATAACACGGTAACAAAACGTTTGTACCGCCTGAAGTTTCCTTCAAAGGGAATAAAAGAAAGAAAGGAACAAGAAAAATTGCTAAGTAGCTCCCTGGTTACAATGAGAGTTGGCATAGCAACGGAAAAAGAACAAATAGTCGTGGGTTTTTTTTTCCGGGGGAATAAACAGCACGACTTTAACATTTCTTTGTCCAATCGGGTTTCTCGGATGAAAATGCCAATTATGTAAGGCAGATGTCTCGTCTTCTTCCTTTCGCCGCCGTTTGAATGTGGCGGAAAGTGATGGACACGCTGCCAAGTCCGGTGAATGCGGGCGTGTATTTTTCCCCCCGCGCTCTGACAGGAAGCGGTATGGGAGAAGAGAAACCAGAGAGGGAGGAAAAAAAGAGAGAGAAGGGGAAGGAGAGAGAGAGAGAAAACCGGGAGGACCATTAATGGAGTGCGGTTGTCAGTGGGCTCAGCTGTGGACGCTGGGCAGCAGAAGTGGAGAAGGAACATTGTTAAATAAGAGCAGCACTGTCAGATCTGGACATCCTCCTAAAGCGAACACGGCTGAGGTCACCGGGCCGCCTGGTTAACACCCGGAGAAGAGAATAACAAGTCCGCCCGCTTTGTACAGATTGACTCTTGACGAATGTCCCAATGTGGGTATCAAACCTCACGCCGTGACAAATAGGCAACGAGGGGGGGATGAAGAGGCCGGGATGGGCGTCGTGAGGAGATGATGGAAAGAGGTTGCGAGGGGGGGAAGGAGGGTGAGAGAGTGAGAGAGAGAGAGAGAGAGAAGGGTAAGGTCTGTGTTTAATTAGCGGCCCTGGAGAGTGTCTTGGTTTGAGCCGTGGAGGAAAATGGGATGTTCTCTAATTGGCCCGGCTCTGTGGAGAAGGAGAGAGATGGAGGGAAGAAGGGAGAGAGACAGAGAGAGAGAGAGGAGAGGAGAGGAGAAGAGAAGAAGATGAGGAATGGGCACAACTCCTGTGAGTGGATGTAGCTGTTGTGTATGCAGGTGGATAGATTGGTAGGTAGGCAGACAGACAGGCAGACAGACGGTCAGGTTGGTAGGCGACTGATTTGAATACACAACACAATACAATAATCAAAAAACAAAAACATTTATTTCTGAAAGTGACTCACTGGTTGACATTTCTCCTTCATGTGTGTGGGAGCTGTGGCAGCGTGCGGAGGGTCAAGGAGAAACTTGGTTGCCATGACACGCAACCAAAAAAAAGGAGACAGGAGAAAAGCTCAGAGGATATGAATAAGGGAGCAGGAGAGATGGATGAGGGGAGAGGGGAGAGGCAGGGGAGAGACAGAGATGGATGGAGTGAAGAGTGTGGCTGTACAGGGGCAGAGGGAGAGAGAAAGAGGGAGAGAGAGAGAGAGAGAGAATGCACGGAGGAGATCTGGGAGAGGCGGCGGAGAAATGACAAGTCAAGAAGTTGAGGAAGAAGGGGAAAGGAGGGATAATGAGCAGAGTCGGAGAGAGAGAGAGAGAGAAAGTGTGCATTTGGGTGTGAAGTGAACAGACAGAGGCCAAGAGGGAGACGGGGGGAAGAAGGGAGGCAGGGGGGGCGAGCGGGGAATGTTTATTAGAGGAGGAAGAGATGTGAGTAGAGAGAGAGGAGAGGTGCTAAAATAGGGAGAATCAGGTAAAGAGAGGAGGAGGAAGAGGAGGAGGAGGTGAGGAGACTCTAACTGAGACGTAGCTGAGGAGTAACAGACTGAGACTCTACAGGGAGGAAGGGGAAAGGAAGTGACCAGGAGTATGAAAGAAAAATAATCAGGCCGGCTCAGCACGTTCTACTTCATCCACCCCATTTAGGACGGTGGCATTATTCTAACCGTGGAGGCGGGTCGATGCTCGCGGCGGCGTATTGGTGATCAATCAAAGTGCCAGGACAAAATTGATCAGGCTCAGTCAAATGTGACATAAACAAGGCCGGGGCGGTCGATGCGACGATAGACGCATGCAGTCCAAGACAAACACGCTGTATCTCAATTAACCCCTCATTGTGCCCCGACTGTTCGCTTTGAGATGAAGAAAGTCATTTGTGGACACAGCGAGAGGTGATGTCATCCATTACTAAGCTGGTGAATGTGTGTGTGTGTGTGTGTGTGTGTGTGTGTATCCAAGGCCTTGAAATAGACTTTCTGAAGCTTTATTGAGATTGGAGGGGTACAGAAGCGTAAAGTTAATTTCTATAAGGCGGATATTTCGGCGTGTGTACAATCAGAGGAGGAAGACGAGCAGTGAATAACACGGCGAAAACAATCCGACAGCGAGGAGCCCACAAGAGGCGGCGTAATTATAGCTAGAAGCTAATTACGCTAGATTGGAGTTATGTTTGCTGCGTCGGTGTCACCATATAATGAGACGGAGGAATGGAGCCGGGGTCACGGCGAGGAGGCGTCCGACCGCACACACACGAAAGCTGACGAGGGCAGGGTGGTGGGGGAGGGGGAGGAGGGGTCACGCAGGAATCCTGGCGCAGATTTAGCATCTCCATTAAAGCCCTGATAATTGCGCGGCCCTATTGGATGTAAATGAGCCGAGACGATCGATACCAGAATGAGGTTTGTCGGCGTGATAGAGAAGGGGGAGAAGGAAAAAAAAAAGTTGGCGGTGATACACGGTTGTAACTGAGCCGCTTCACATTACGGATAACCCCTGCTCACCCTGCATACCCGCTACACCTGCAATTAAGAGAGAATGCCTGGGAGAGAGGGAGAGAGAGAGCACAGATGCTTCCATCACGGCTAAATGATACTCTGTCTGACCTCGGGTGGAGCTCGCTGTGCTGCACTGGGAGCGTTCAGCGCTGTAATGCACCATTATGATATTGAACCGCCGATACCTCCCCCTCCCCCCTCCCCCTCCCCCCTTCCCTACCAACACCCACGCAAATACACCCCCCACCCCCTCCGTCCCTCCCTCCCCACCCCGTTCGATACGCCGAGCGGCGAACGGGAGAACCTTTAACGAGATTTCCAGGAGTTGAAAACCCCGAGGAGAAGAGCAGAAATGGCTAAATTGACCAGATTACTGAGACTAATTGGTCCATTCCTGAAGAAGCGGCTCATTAAGGTTTGTGAGGAGATAACGAAGCGTGATAGAGAACCGAGTTGCCACACAGCAGAATTGGGTGAAGAACACATATACACACACACGTACACACCCCCGCACGCCCACACACACACACACACACACATATATGCATTAACGGCATGTATTTACACTGACTGGTGCGCTTGCGTACACACACACACATGCACACACACACAGGCGCGCTCGCAGAGAAGGTCACTCCTGTGTGTTTAATTAGACAAGGATAAACTACCCGCGATCAGACGATTAAGATGTTTGGATTGGCGCCTACAGTTTGACAACTCCTGCATTCCGAGGCGACATCAGTAAAAAGTAAGTTCCCACACTAAAATGTACATGAAAGCGCTCGCAGCCGCGTCTTTGAGGCAACGCGCGCTGTAGTTGCTACCTCTGGCGCATGTTAGGAGTCTGTTAATGAGATCTTTGTTCGTGTAAAGAGCAGCGTTGCCTGGGTA
>NW_027467208.1:5517500-5702500 GCF_046128005.1 Genypterus blacodes
AAGACACTTCACAGTCAGAACGCAGGATCAAACGCAGAGAAGTGCAACCTGAGCTCGTCGGGAATCCGAGTGTTGCTCAAGGACACTTCAGTAGAGGTCGTACAGTGCAGCGGTTCCGGCTGTTAAATCGCTGCCAACGCCGGCGTCAGAGATGTTGGCGGATTAGCTTCAAAAATTCCACCACATCACCGCGATCGCTGTTGTTGTTGTATTTAATTACGACTACAATGAGCCCTCTTCACCTCCTCGCTACTACACTCACCCACACACACACACACACACACACACACACACACACACCTGCACACCTTCACATCATTCACAGCGTGGCTGACAGTTAAAGCACTTTGTAGTTGTACAGAGTCGGTTGTGTTGTGCGTAACTCTGGCGCTCAATAGAGTCTTGGGATCTGTGCCACGGATGACAGTAATGTATTCCGGCGTTCCCCACAGGCCTCCGTGGACCCGGCTCCCCTTCCTCTCCTCGTACCCCAGGGACCTGCTTGATGCTGTGGGAGCCGAGGCCTGTTGACTACTTCGCCACGCAGCGCTTTGTGCCGCGTCTCCTCCCCTGTTGATTCCTCGATTGTCGTCGTTACCTTTGTTACGGGTTAATGTCGCCGCTACCAAGGCGATCAGAGAAACCGTGAGGGAGTGGCGAGGAGGCCAAAGGGAGGGGCGGTGCGATTGAGTGAAATGAACATATGGATGGTAAAGTAAATGGATTACCTCGCTCCTCCATTTATGTCGATCTTGTGTTTACACGACTCTTTTATTCTGAGCAGCATGGAGTCTAAATGTGAACACGCACTTAAACGTAGCGTCGCTCCATCACAGCAGCACCTTTAACCGGCTAACCGTTGCCATAGATACTGGCATTAATCACAGCTAAGGGAGGTGTTTACCTACGCACTGTCTGTGAGAGATCATACCAGTTATCCCGGTTACACACACACACACACTTGATTCTGATCTTGCTGATTCCAAACGTTTACATTTCCAGTCGTTCGTGGGCAAATTAAAAGAGAACACACACACATAATTATAATAATAATAATAATTGATTTGTGAAATTAAACAGAGAGACGTAAAAAGTAAAATAGAAAACACAACAGTGAGAGAATAAAAGGAAAAAGGAACAGGAGGGGTCAGTAAAAGCCATTTACAAAGGTTTGTTGTTGATGGCTTCCTGTTCCAACACAGCAGAGTCCCTAAACCGTATCTAAACATCCATTTCATCTTTTTATCAGCCAGCCACCATGTTGGCCATGTGTGCTGCGACACGTTTGGCAACCGCCGCCAACATTTTGTCGTACTAAACATGCCGCAAAGAGAGACGGGTGGCGCCGCTCGTCTCTGGCTGCGATGTGGTGCCGGCGCCCAGATGGCTCGTGTGGATCTATGTAAAACAATGAATAAATGTTTGCAAGGGAGATTTTGAAGAAGAAGAGTAAGAGGAGGCGTCTGAAGAGCGATGGCGCCGCGGGTTCTCTCTTTATTTGCCTCATATCTCCTGCTTGGGCTCTCCTGCTATCTGCTGCGTCCCTGTTTGTCCTCTAAACTGAGTTATTACGTTGACGCATAGATAAGTAACTGCAAGGCACAAATATGCTTGTTACACACACACACACACACTCGCCTCAGCTCGTGGTATCATGGGTAAATCGCTTTGGCCTGAGCTGAATTTGGCAGAAGCCTTTTTCCACAGTGAATAACACAGAAACTAATGAGTTCATCTTTCCTCTCCTCCTTCTTGTCCCTTTGCTCAGGTGTTCATCCATATTCTCTCTCTCTCTCTCCCTCCCTCTCTCTCTCTCTCTCCCTCCTTCTGTCTCGGTCTCCTCTCGGACGTCTCCCCTCCTCACCTGCACAGATGGTTTTTCCGGCGACTCCTCCGAGTCTTAATTATTTAGTCGATTACGGTGGGAGCCGCGCAATTAAAGCGGACAGTCACTCGGCGCTGCGCGGCTCCGTATTTATTAGGGTTTCGCCGGATGTCTGCGGCCTCAGGAGTCTCTCTTCCCGTCTCCTCTGTCCCCTCTGGGCACCTGTGAGGGACATCTTAGGGGAATCAGCACATTTTATTGCCTTAATCTTTCTTTCTGGGAGGATTTCAGCTAATAGATGAGATCGTATCCAGAACATATGGAGCAGTTTTGCTATTGAGACAGAATCTGAGAAACGTGCACATTCAGATTTTTGGCCGATTGTAACCAAACACTCATGCACTCTGCTGTGTTAATCACTCGGAGGACCGCATTAGTCCGACCTCTGCGTCCTTCCTGTCCCTCTGCTCTTCATTATAAGGCCCTAATCCAGCCAGAGACTCTCCACACATACCGGCTAACGCGGAGACCAAACAGCGAGACACCTGCGTACTCGCCCTCCCCGAAAGCCCACAGCAAACATCGCCGCCGCCGCCCGGGATGGATGTTTGCTGACAGCCAAAAGTAGCGTGGTGTAACTGTGAGTGAGTGAGCGCGATAAGAGCGATGAAGATAGGATGACAGAGCCCTAGAGCAACACAGATTAGCATCCAGCGTAATGACAGCCGCCGAGATACGCCGAGAGGAAATGTTGGGAAAGAGGATGCTCGTCTGACTGGCAAGAGAGAGGGAGGAGAGGAGGAAGAAGAAGAAGAGCGAGCGACCGAGCTGAAGAGAACCAGCAGAATAAAAGAGATAGAGAGAGAGAGAAGAGTGGGAAAGGAAGGAGAAGAAGAGATGGAATACGAGTGAAAGATTAATAGAGGTGGAGGGGAGTTGAGGGGGAGGGGGGGGGGGGCAACACTCGAAGGCGTCCCAGCCAATGAGAGGTCTGGATGCTGAGAGGGCCCCGTTCACAGCAGGCAGCTGCCGGCACGTCACGTTCAAACCTTTTCCTTTCTTTCTTTCTTTCCTTCTTTCTTTATCGTGCTTTTTTTCTTTACACGTCTTTCATGCCGTCTTCCTCGCGCTCGCTCGGGGTTTGTCACTTGTCGTGTGGCGTTTATTTTCGGCGGATTAATAAAGCGCCGCCGTCTCGTCTAGTAAATGAGAGCCCAGATCATGATGGGAGTGGATGGTATAAGGTTAAATATGAGGGTAAATAACAGACAAAAACATAAATCTGCACACTGGCAGAGGCCTCTTCCTCCTCCTCCTCTTCCTCATTAGTGAGACATGAATAACAGCCAAGAATAACACAACACGATTGATCTCCATCTTGATGAAATATCAAGTTCTTATCCTTTTCAAGTTAATGTTAGGGAACATTAAGTGGATGATGGAGAAGACAAAGAGTCTAGCTGTGTTCGTGTGTATGTGTGTGTGTGTGTGTGTGTGAGTGACAGGGGGGCAGCAGGTCAAACATTAACCTCCACACCCTATCACTCCACCGAGCTCAGCAGAGACGCACAAAGAGAGAGGAGAGGACGCATCGTACGCTGATAATTCAGAGTTAATGGGAAACAAGGAGAACAACAGGGAAGCTTATCAGCCGTGTGATGTAATGTTTACCGGCTTTTTAATTAATTATGAAAATGAGCCAAAGCGGCGGGCACACTGAGAAGTGAAATCAGATCTTTACGCTTATCACAGGCCCGCAGCACTCACAGTGTGCTGGTTGAATGACATCTCAACACACACACAGCCCTTTCACACTGTCCATCACACTCCCACACACACACACACACACATGCGCACACACCTTGGATACGTCTAAAAGCATCCACAGACTGATCTAATGTATGCAAACACGTCATTTTTAAAACCCAAACGCATTCGGTTTGGATTTCTAGTTTTCTCGATTGATCCTGGAACGATGACTCAACATTCCTGGTTTGTCAGAAGCCGTTTGTAAATATTAGCCGGCCTGATTGATATTTGTGAGCAATTGATCTGGGAAAAACTGAAAAAATAGGCCAAAGCAAATCCGTTCTGACATTTCAGCCGTGGCACTTTATTCAGAAAAAAAGGTTTTTGGAGGCGGAATGTCTCCAATCAGGATGGAGTCACAAGGGGGAAAATCATTCTGGAGTCTTGAGAGCATCCGGGCTGCGATGTGACACTTTACTATTGTGTATTTGTGTCATTGTTTCAGTTTTGTGTTGTTTTCCTTTTTTTTTTCAAATAATAGTGCAGCGCTGCTTTGTCGCCGGGGGAAATTCTTCTCGGTTACGTCTTCATTATTCATCGCACACTGTTGCTCCCTGCAGAGTGGGAATGGGCAACAATCGGAATCCAATATTCCACCTTGGAGGACAACGCGCTCCCAGTCCCATCAAATCCAGCTGGATTAGGAAAAAAAGTACACAGTAGTTTCCTGGGAAGCGGCGCTGCCAAGTTTCTTAACTCGTCTTCATCAGATCAGCAGAAGTAGTTTGACGAGAAATGAGAGGAAGACCCAGGCAGATAGACACGGACTAGAGTTTGGATCAACGCGGATGAGGAGGAAGACTAGGGACTTGAGGTGTCCACAGGGAGAGGAGGGGTTAGATGAATAGGAAGGGGAAAACAGGGAAAACCAACTGTATTCCATGTCAAATCCCTGAATTCAAAAGGTTTAGGAGGTCAAATTGTGATCAAAATAAAACAAAATTTGACATCCGAGTTTTTCAAAGTCTGGGAAAAACCTTGTATCTCCTCTTAGTGTCATAAAAGCCTCCCACACTTGACTTTAAAGCATTTTAAATGAACTTTGTTTGGAGAAAGTAGTAGCTTGAGTGATTTCCCTTTCCCCTATCTTTACGGCCTCTGGCTGATTTAAGTGTGTCATGAATTCTCAAGTAGCGGTCCAGCTAGCCAGCTTCAGATCGCTGAATTATCATAATTTTATGCGAGAGTAAATAAGAAATGAATAAATAAAGAGCTCGGCCTTGACACCAGCCAGTTGTTTGTTACTTTGATTGGCCTTGTGAGACGACATCACCAACACCGTCTTTGCATTTAGGATCATTGTACTGCCGTCTCCTTACTTCCTCTCCTCGGCCGTTAAAGTTTCCATATTTTATCCTCTTCCTCGCTGCATAATCTACGCTTCTTCTTGACATTTACAATGCAGATGCCTGTTATTTCGTTGCAGGCCTGATCCCCAAAAGTCCTATGACAGCTTGTGCGCTGCATACACTTCCACTTAAGTGCTGTACGTCTATAGGCATGTTGTGTGATATCGCCCTGGCGTTAATTCCTCCGCGTGTGTGTTGCCTGGAGGGTTCCGTATGGAATACATTTACCGTACCGTATCTATCACAGAAATTGCTGAACAGAGAGAGCAAGAGAGAGAGAGGGGAAGAGATGAAGAGGAAGTGAGCAAAACAGGATGAGCAGAAGACAGGAAGGGGCGGGGGGGGGGGGGGGGGAATTAAAGAAGTACGGGCCTGAGTCAGAGTGAAACGTGGGAAGGAGAGATTTGTGGAATAGTGAGGGAGGAGGGGAGATTTCACGTTATTAGCCATGCTGCTGTCACATTACAGCACCGCGGCGTTTGTAAAGTGGCGAGATAAGTCTCACCTGAGGGCGTACGCTGCCGCCATCGCTCACGAGGACAGTCGTGCGGCGAGACTAATGCCGCTGCGCCCGCTGTTACTGTGTGTGCACGCGTCCTGTGCACTTGTCAGTCCCTCGCCGTGTGGACGAGCGAGGATGAATGCGCTGCAGGTCCGCGCCGCTACAAAGGAGCCGTGGCGGTAAGCCGGCCTCAGCTGGTCCGCAGGAGTTCGCGGAGGAGCTCTGCGGCCTGTGATTAATTCTCCGGCCCGCGCGGCGTCCTAGGAGTCAAACATGCTCGGTTATTTATCGGCTCCCCGGTTGGTCCCTGGGAGCCCCCCTCTCCCCTCACCTCCCCTCACCTCCCTCCCTCCTTCCCCCTGCTCTCTAGTGACACTAAAGCCTGCGCGAGACCACATTGGCATTGTTGTTTTGCTGCTGTCTTATCTGCAGTCTCGTCAGGAGGCGCAGGCAGAGGAGGAGGAGGAGGAGGAGGCGCAGGCTAGGAGCAGATCCGCCGGGATTGTCTTTTTTGAGGAGGAGATTGAAAGTAAAGGAACGCTCCTCGTTAACCGAAATACATAAATATGAATTGAGATTAGAATTTTATCTCTTGCCATCTCAGCATCTTGGTTGACTCTTTAATGTAACAGTAGATCACAGCCCGCAGGTTCAATGGGCTGCTTAATACATGAGGCAGATATGGATTTTACACTGACAGACTTTTGAGATTTACACAAGTAGAAGTTGGCGTTAAAGGCTGATCATGCATTTACGTCATGTACGATACATCCCAGTCCTTTATCGTATATTACATGATCTCTGCCTCACATGTCCTCAATGTGTGTGTGTGTGTGTGTGTGTGTGTGTGAGAGTGTGTGTGTGTGTGAGTGTGTGTTGATAGAGCCACAGGGGAGGAGGTTGGGGGGAAAAAGAGAATAGCTGTTTGTTACAGTACATTAAAAAACATTATGGTGATCGCAGAGTCTCGGTGATGAGGGAACAACAGCAACACACACACTCACAGCCACACAGAGAGAGAGAGAGAGAGCACACACCGCCTAATCATAATGTGCAATCACACAGCTAAAGGGTAATTGTACATGGTAGGAGAGCGCTGCAGCTCTGTAGAGTATGTGGAGCACGTAGAGCGACAGGAAAAATGACCTCTATGCTTCATGTTCACTCTCACCCCCCCCCCCCCCTTTTTTTTTTTGTCTTCACTCTGGCAACATTACCTCCTACCCGCAGTAGTAAAGGTGGGCTGTAACCGCTCGTCATTTCACGCCGTAAAGAGCCGAGGGATGAGATCACTCCCCCGTCCCACCTAGAGGGCCGAACCTCCGCCCCTCCGCCCCGTCTCCCTGTTTTTACTGTTTTTCCCCCTCTCACCCCAGCGTCCCCTCGATTTTCCATTCAAATCCGCAAGTGGAAAGATTCCCTCCTTCTTTATCGCTCAACCTTTTCCCGGTCTACTCCTTCCATCTCTCTCCCTCTCTCTCCCTCTCTCTCTTTTACTGTAATAAGTAGCCTGATTCCATTGATGCCAGTAAATGGTGGCCCAGTTTGTCCCCCCTCCCCTCCTCCTCCTTCTCCTCCTCCGTTCTCCCCGCTTGTGAAATTACCAGTTGGTTACTATAGAGACGTGTTTATAAATGCAGTTTTCGCCTGCCTTCCTGCCCTTTTCTCTCTTCTCCACCGCGTTTACCTCCACAGTTTCCCGTGCCTATCCACTGCACCTTTCCTTCCTTTTCTCCTTTTCTCCTTTTCTCCTTCCTCTCTTTCCCTTTCTCCTTCATCTGTCCCTTCCAACCCCATCTCCCTTCGCCCTCCTCTCCGTCCTTCCTCTTTGACGGAAATCTCATTATTTTGTTAAATTCGCCGCAGCTGCCAACAACAGGACTTTCTATGCGAGTCTCATTGCACAGAATTAATACCTAATTTACCTCCAATACTCCAGCGAGCTCCATTCAAACAGCCTCCCAATCTAGGTGTTTACAATTCCGCAGGGGGTTTCCATCCCTTTTCCTGGCTGAGGGCTCCAAACTACTTTTCCCTTCTATGATAAGTAACTGTAGGGCTCTTACTTTATGATAATGTATTTTTGTGGGTATGCGCCATATATCATTGTTTGCAAAGCACCTTCCTACCTTTGTGACCAGAGAGCTAATGTAAAGGAGATAAAAGCTGTGGGTTGTCTCTCTGGTCTCTCATGAAAGTCTAATGGAGAGCTGATTCATGCTTGTATCCATCCAAGGAGGCAGTGGATGTATAGGTGTATTTTTACACCACTCAAACAAAGTGCTGCCGAAGCTACGGTTACACACCTACGGGGATTAGAGCGCTCAACAAAGGGTTACAATCCAGGTTTTTATATAAGAACCAGCATCCTCCACTGACTCCAGGAAAAAAAGCCCTCAGGTTGATATCGCATCAATTCCAAAAAAAATGCTTTAAAAAATACATTGCTCTCACACGGAAAACCCGGAAAAATTGCAACATCCGATTCAGCTTAAGTCGACAGGGGAAAAGTCGAAAGTAGGATTTGTCGGAGGAATAATGAAACGTGGACAATTGGAAGTACGTTTGTCAGTGACTTTGCGAAAAAATAAGAGGAAAAATGCAATATAAAGTTATGAAAAGACGTTATTACATTGAGAAGAGTCAAGAAAATGTAAAATGATACGTATAAAATCTGAATTTGCTTTATTTAGCTTTGATTGTGAAGAAAGAGCAAATCTGTTATTTGATTCCTAGGCTTCTCATCGCAAAACTAATGACGTCTGCTGATGTTTGAGATAAATGGAGACGTGTTGCATAGCACCACCGTTCATACTGTATCTCACCGCCACATCACACCATTCATGCTTCCAACCCACTTATCTACAGTATTAAGAACCGATCTCCCACCCGAGCACCACGTGGGCCTTGAGCACCTCGGTAGCAATTCATCACAGGTCAGCACTCTGGTATACATCAGATATACTGTAATTACACACGGGTGCAGATATATGTTTGTTTATTTGCGATTATGCGCGACTGTTAGTGCGTCTGTTTGTTTCAATGTCTCTTACACCTCTTCCTCAAGTCGTCGCTCTGGCCTGGCAGGGGAGAGAGCCTGTCTCACACCCGGGGCTGGTTAGATTATACAGTACAAGACAGCGGGACGCGTCGCCATGACATCGATGACACGACGTGTGTCACCCCTCTGCTTTCTCTCTGCCATTTAGTGATGTGGCGTTCTGTGTGTATATATATATACGTGTGTGTGTGTGTGTTTGGGTGTGGGGGGCCCCCTATATTTCTCCTGGTGTCCGGGTGTGTGATGGAGGTGCGGTAGTATATAAGGAATGACTCGGTGGCAACTCATCTAATATGATTTGTGTAGACGCTCATAAAGCCTCACCAAGCGTAACTTTAAAAGAATGAATTGGAAAAAAAGGGGGCTGTGTTGATTCTGCCCTGAGTGCCGCATTGCAGGCTTCATAAATGCATTTACAATCTTAGCCTGTGTGATGAGAATTTTCCTCTGAATTTCTTGTCACTATTAATGGCAACCACATCATTTTGTCATCGTATCTGCTGGGTTTGAATATGTGTCACCGAGTGGTCCGATAGATACCATCATCGAATGAGTGTGTGTGTGCGCGCCTGTGTGTGTGTGTGTCATGCTCTGAGGAAGCAGTGAGGCATCTGATTCCCCCCCCCCCCCTACCCTGTAACTGTGAAAATAAATAATAAACACATTTAATTAAAATGAAAATGTGCAGCATTTCTGCGTTAATCCTAATTTATTCGCCTTAATTGAGCTTCCATTTGCTTCTCCCATGCTTGGCAGAAGTGTTAATAAATAAAGCATTGTCTCCATGCCATGAAGCATTTAGCTGAGCAAATCCTAATATACTGTAGCACTTCAGCCCTAATCAGCAGGAAGAAAACTCCGCAATGTCGTAAAACTACACACACATAAACACACACATACATCACCTGGCATGCACACACACCTGCACGCTCTAGCTTATATACATAATGTACATACACATACGCAGTCACTACCCCGCATGCATACAAACATGCATCTCCAAGCTCAAACACACATTCCCACATGCACACACACACACACACACACACCACGCACACAGGCAATTTTTCAGCAATAACGGCATCTGTTTCATATTGAAGACCCTCCCCGACGTTAATTAGAAAAGCATAATACACTCGTGTGTGTAGTATAATGTGTCCTGATAATATTTCCTCACTCATTTATCTTTTTAGCCTCACCCGAACATTCGCTCGGTGGGGGGACAATCGATCTATTTGTCCCTGTGTTCTTCAGTTCCGTGTTGCTTATTAGTGTCATGTGGTAAGAGGATATCTCTGTGATGAGAGTCTGGACCCCCCCCTCCCCCCACACACACACACACACACACTCCCCTCTCCCCCCCATCTCTCCCACCTCCTATCTCCTGTTTCACTGTTTTGGAGTCGTGGCGAAGTGCTAGTTTCCTCTCTCTAAGGGTTAGAATAATCACTTTCCAAAGCGGGGATTTAATTGCGAGTTAAAAGTCCATTTTGGAGACTTTCACTGTTCTTGAACTCTTGCTCCTTTGTCTGTCACCAAGCAGCATCGATGCACACTCTCCCCTCTCTCTCTCTCCGTCTGTGTCTCTCTCTCTCTCATTAGTGGAGTTTCCCTTCATTACCCTAATGTCACAATTTTGTGTCTACTTTTTTTGGGGGGAGATGTAATTGGGCTTCTTGCGTGCAGGAGAATCTCTGCAACTCCTGCAAGCGGTGAAATTCCACCCTGGGCATATTTTCATATTTATCTTCTTCGCTTCCCTTTCTTAGCTTCTTTGGACTCCTGTTGGGAGTAGCAGTAAACTCAGACGGCGTGGAAAAAGGAAAATGGATATGGGGCTAATTTTCCCTCACTTGACGCCTCAGATTGTTACGTAAGGTACTACAGGCAGGTTAGCAGAAGTGCCACGTCTCAGGCTTTCTCAAAGCTGCGTTTATCGGGGGGTATGTGAGTAGATTCCATATGTCTTTTCTCGGGGCGTAGTACATGTCGGGTGTATATATATCAAGAGGTCTGTTCCTCTTCCATGTGGCCTCAGGCAAAGCATCTGTACACATCTGCAGAGAGCGGAGTATCCCCCGTTGCCTCGTTATCTTCTCCAGAGCTGCTTAGTGATTTATTTACCTGCTCGCCTCATGCTGCTCAGGCAAAAAGGACGAGGAGGATAAAGGGAGAGAAAATGGAGGGGGGAGAGAGTGTGAGAGGGTGTGAGGAAAGAGGAAGCGACGATCACCGGCGCCGGCGATGAGAGGAGCAGGTGGAGAGGAGGCGCTTTCAGTCGACGTTCTGCAGACTGACAAAGCCAGCGAGGGGACGGGTGAGGGGGAGGAAGAGTGAGGAGAGGGGGGGGAAGAGGGGGGGAATGGAAACGACACGGCTGAGACGCGGTAAACTCGTCTCGCCTCGCTCGTTGCTCTTATAGCTCCAATCAAAAGGTTTGATTTGAGTGGAATAAAAATCCATCCGAGCCCCGAGGATGCCACTTCACATTAGTCTGGCCCGCATCAGCCATAACCAAACATCTCCAACTGGTGATGGAAAGCAGGTGGTGTGAGGGAAAAAGGTGCATAAGGCGATGAGAAGAGACAGGATTGTTTCATCTACTTCATTAAGTGTGTTTGTCTGCGTATGTAAACATCTATAGAAGTTAAACCCCCCGTTACATGTAAGACCGTGGGAGGATAATTGAAAATCTAACGTTTTCTGCCGGTGCAGTTGGAGGAAGGTTGCTACTCTTTACCGGTGGATTAGTTTGATTAGTTTGAGTAGAAATCAGAGGTGAAGCTGCTTCCATTGTTGCGTAATTCTACCTACACTTTCATCACAACAACAACGAAACTAACACTCGACTCCCTGCAAATGTGAGAGCAACATTTACTCACTTTTAGCTCTTTTTGTCAGATTAAAAGAATAAAAAAAAATAGAAACAGCTGCCTTCTACCGCCTGAAACAGGTTTTATGGCGGCTGCTAAACAGTAAATGTGCGGCCATAAAACTAAAATGAAAAAGGCTCCTTGAGCTGCAGAGGTGAGAGAGCGATAACTCCTGAGGTTGGTGATGACAGGCGATCCTCTCACACTGCTTAGAGTTCTTCCACTCACTCTCCATGTAAACTTTTTGAATAATGTATATTATAAATGCCATCGTTTTGAGGCGTCAGTTATTATTCCAGTTGTCAGTTTGTTCAAATGGTGAATATGACATTTTTTAAACTCTGTAACAAGCAGATGGGCAGCGAGTGAAAGCTTGCCAAGGTCAACCCTGGGGTACCCGGAGATACCGGCGTCTGTGAAGCGGCGCTTTTATCCGCAGCCAGGACTCACGCTGCTCCCCGGAGCTCTGCCTCTCCTCCCCACGCCGCCCCCCCCCGCTCTGTCCCCTCTGGATCTGCAGGCTTAGCTAGCTCAACCGTGTAAGCACATCTCCCCCAACGCAGGAGCCAGCCTCCGGCGGGGCCCCCTCGCCCGCTTTGCCACACAGCGTGCACCGGGCCACGCACCGGCAGTTTCGCTGGAAGCCAGACAGACATTGATGGAGAAGTCGCCCCCCTCCTCCCCCTCCGCCTGCCCGCCCTGCTCTCTGCCCTTTCCCACCTCAGCATGCCGGAGTTTACCCCAGAGGTTCGGTGCCAGTCATGTCACAGCCAAGCCCCTACAGTATGAATGTGAGACCCCGCCAGCGCATTCCACTGATTCACCCGGCGCGGTTCAGAGGGGGGGACGGGCCCGTGTTCAGAGCGATCAGGGTTCTACCGAGCTGGGCGTGTTAAATGACCCTCTTAATGTCACTTGGGAGAAAAATGGGCAATCTCTCAATTTGGCACGAGCTCGTCCATGGCGGCGAGGCAAGAAGTTGATAGAGTGCGGAGGTTTTAAACGGCAGGAAACCTGGTGACCTTTCCCTGTTTTCTGACACACTGACTCGATTGCCCTTTTGAAAAATGCTAATATCGAAACGGCTCCCGACAAAACAGGTCCTCCGCGAAAAAGCCCTGTGGCATGTCAGATAGAAAAGGTGGAGGAAGACCACGAGCTCTGTGTGTTTAGAAAGGCGACGAGTGGAGTTCGGGGGTTAAATCTGTGTGTAATGTGAGCGCGGCCGCATTTATCACCAGCTGTTTCTTTTGGCGGTACAACTTTTTGACAACTTCATACATCAAAATGTGTTCATAAGCAATAAAAACAACATCTGCACGGCCAATTTAGAATTTTTTACGAGGGCTGGTTATAAAATCACAAAAAAGCCTGCATTTTGCGACGAAGGCTGCCTCCTTCCTCGTCTTCCTCCAGAGCCAGTATTAATTCCGCCCTTCTTACCACCTGCGCTTCCTACCAAACCTTACGACTTTGTTTCTTTCGGGCTCAGCAAAAAAGAGAAAAGCGAAAAAAGAAACGCATAAAGAGCAACTTAATTATTTGCGATTTCATTCATTCAACGGGCCACAGAGGTGTGCAAAAGACGATAGAGAGCATAATTATCTTAATGGAAGACTGAGACGCATGCCCTTTGTAACACAAGCACCTCTTAACCGCCAAATCAATAGCGCACCGCCGCTGTGCCCTCAGCCCAGGAGTGGATCACCTCCATCTCCACTATCGAGCGCTGATGATCATAATAAGCTGCTTTGATGCAACTCGCATTACCAGGAATAATGAGGCATCCTCAATCAAGAGAACGCTATTACCTTTTTTTCCCCGTAGCTCCCCTCTCAGCAAAGTTCAACCTTAATGTAACTAAACAACTTTCTCCCCGTAACCTCTCCGGGGGCTTTACATCCCGCTCCCTCCCATTCATCTACTTCCCTCTTTTGCCGCCGCCGCCTCTCTTCTCGCCTCTCCTCCCTTTGCGCTTTTTCTTCCAGCAACATCTCGCCGGGAAGATTAATTAACTGCTTGTGATACGATTGCAACATGAGAAACGTAGAATGATGACCGTTGCGGTTAGGAGTGTCGCCCTGGCAGATTATGGGCTCATCAGAGAGCACTGTCGAAGGAGGCCGCTTAGTCTCCGGAGACCGCTTAGTCTCTGGAGACTTCCTCCGTCAACCTCCGCTGCAAAACAGATGTCGTGCCACGCAAAAAACTCCTCACCGATGCTTGTGTAACTCTGTATGAGACTGCGTCAGCCGTCGTGTGTCACCGGGCTTTGAACAAGTAACTGTGATTGCCGGGCTCATTACTCCTCGTCGCTGGACTGCACTGACTAACAATACTCCTCTGAGGCGATGCACTTGGCCTTTGTACGAGTGCTTACAGCAGAACGGACTGTGCATGTGTGCTGAAACAGCTCTCTGAGCATCGGCTGAGCCCCCCCCCCCCCCCCCCCCCCCCGGTGACTCATACTGACTTTCACAATAAAGAAACAAGAGCCAGGGTGCGATAGAAAGAGCCCAGAACAAGAGGATTTAAATAGAGGCACATATTGCTTTGTGAGCCTCTGTGGGGTCACTCTGGAGGAGCTTTGTAGCCATATGATCAAGGCGTTAGTCCTTCTTACGTGGGCGCTCTGTTGCCGTGTGAGCTGTCCACATAATGTGCCTGAACGGTAATGAAAATGTTTTATTTTAGCCAAGCCATTGACCACCTGTCCGCACACGAGCCAGACACATACACATTCATCCAAATCAGCCACATGCCAGGCGGCGAGGCAATTATTCAAAAAGCTAATTAGGTCACTCAGTCTCCTTTGGCCCTGCAGGCGGAGGATTGTGCAAGATGGTCAGACCTGACACAGTGACCTCGTGACGGCTTGCCTGGATATCGCTGGCCGGGATTGGTCCGAAGCCAACGCACGGGTGACCAGGGCGTGTCAGGCAGGAGTCATGATTGAAGTCCTGAGCATCAAATACAGGCCTTCTGGGCTTTGTGCCATGTGTTGCTGTGATCCTCCACCGTTCAGACAGAAGATGACCAGGAGTGGAATCCTTTAGAACAGTCGGGACGGGTTTCATTCTATCACAGGATCATCGCAGACAAAACCCACATATTGGCGATTGATTTGATTTAGTAGAGAAGAGATTGTTGCGGACGTCTGTGCGTGACGTGACTCAGATCTTAGATGAAACGACGGTTTGTAAATACATCTCCGGGAACACGAATGACAAAACGCCCTCGCTCCTTTGCTGCTGAATTGTCCCAGTGCAGCCAAGTCAATCTTACACTTCAATAATCCGGTTAATATTCAATGAAAGGGAATTCTGTTTAGCATTCTGTTTGGCATCCGACAGAGATAATTCATTAGTAGTGAGCTTATTGCTGCGTCATCAAGCCGATACACAATCAGCTTCTTCATCCTCCCGCAAGCTGTTTTTTGTTGTCTAATTTAAAGCCGTCATCCTCGGGCTGTTTTTCACTCTCACACACACACACACTAACGCGGGGGAAAGGCTGATGTCCGTAGACCCCCCTCCGATAGCGGTAGTGACATTTCTCCTTCTCCCTTAGGGCTTTAGCTAAACCCCCCCCCCCCCCACCTCTACCTCGCCCCCCCGGCCCCCCCACACCTTCTCATCCAAACTGCTTCAATTCCTCCTGAGCAATATCTTCTGCTGGCGGAGAAAAAGGTCACATGCTCCATTATTTCAAAGTGAACTTTCGACCTAACATTTACAGAAGAGGCACCAAAAAAAAAGAAGAAAAGAAAATAGCTGTCGGCGTGACGACGCGGCGGTTTGGTGAATCTTTGCTTTTTGTGCCCAGGGATGGATGGATGGATGGATGGATAGATGGATAGATGAGCGGAGCTAAAGCTGTACGGAGACGAGGGATAACAGGGGAGAGCGCAGAGAAACACACGTTGATCTGAGTGTTGGAGGTATTATTATGGGATATTGCAGGTAATTTCCATGCTAATAATAACCCTTCTATTGCGCGATACGGAGACCGCACATCCATCCAGGATACGGCCGACCCCCGAGGCTGTAATGGCAGTGACTAACAGCGCTTTTTGACTGTGATTCACTCTGCCAGTCAGCTCTCCCCCGCCGCCATAGCTCCTCATTAGGGCCGCGAGCCAGCCAAAGCCAAGCGAGTGAGACGCAGAGTGAAATCTTTGCCATTTCGCTCGCAACCAGAGGCACGTAAAAAAAAAGGTTTACCGACGACTCGCCTTCCGTTCAGCCCGTTGCTGTCCGTTTACAGATTTTCTTTGGGTTACAGATAGCAACAGAGAGAGAGAGAGAGAGAGAGAAGGGGGCGTGAAAGGGAGAGAGACGTGTGGAAAGAAACAATCTTTCATGAATACATTAGGAGGCATACTTAATTGCTTCCTCAATCGATCTTCATCCTGCGGTTTAGTCAGTTGAGACTGCTGTTTTGAGCCTGGTTATTGACTCAGCTGCTGTCCGGACATTTGCTTTGTCGTGCAAAAAAAAAACAATCCTCAGAGCTCCAATAAGAGGAGGCTGCAGTGAGGAGAGAGGCTTGTTTAACCAGGCAGAGGCTAGAGTACAATGACCATCATTTCCTGTCCTCCTGACTTTCTCAAGAATTGCATTTTTCGGGGGAAGCTCGTAGCTCTCAGGTTTTGTCGATACTTGTTTGTTACGCAGAGGCGTTGTGTTATTGCATATGGACTGTGTCGGCACTTTTATTGCTCAGTGGTACGGCCTGATTTCTAACAAGAAGGTCCGGGGAGAAAACCGTTTTTGCAACAAGTCATCTCTCTCTCTCCCTCTTTCTCTCTCTCTCGCTCCCTCTTTCTCTCTCTCTCTCTCTCCCTCTCTCTCTCTCTCTCTCTCTCTCTCTCCCTCTCTCTCTCTCTCTCTCTCTCTCTCTCTCTCTCTCTCTCTCTCTCTCTCTCTCTCTCTCTCTCTCTCTCTCTCTCTGTTGTGTGGATTGCAGGGCCGTACATTTTAAACAAAGGCCATTACGACCACACTGCTGGGATCTCTTATATTAATTAGATGTGCTGTACTTTATAATGTCAGCAGGTTACAATTCGGTACCAAACTTTAGTAAATGAGTCCACTAAAAATCGACTCCAAGGTTGTTCTTTTGAGCCAATTTCACCAAATTAAATGATTTCCAAGGGACCGGCGTCTAGACTCGGCGGCTGTCACTTTTTAATTTGAAGTCATAGCGTTTATGATGATATTTGCTGTTCACTTGCCAGGTCTGGGTCGGAGCCATGAGCCGGTGTCTTCTGCAGCACAAAGATAGAAGTTACACGCGCCAATATAAAAGGTCAACGCACCCGCCTGGTTTCCCAAATAGAACTGTGCTGTTATAATGATGGCACTGCCTTGTAAAATCTGTTTTCTCCGGTTGTATTTTCCTTCACGACGTCGGGGATAATGGCATCTGCCAAGCGATCGGGACATCGAGCGAGCAGCAACCAGATGTGAGATGGCAACAGGGAAAAAATACAGACGTTTAAGGGTAAAATGTCATAGGAAAACAGTTACTCAGGCAACCGTGAACATATTTGCGTCAAAATAAATATATAACTTTATTCCACAGTATCTTTTTAATGCATTGTGTTCTGTGGATCATTCCATAGAACACACAGGGCTGCTGTAGACCTCGTAAGTAAACACTGAATATCTCTAAGATCGCTCCAACTCCAACACATGACGTCAGTGACCTAGTTTGGATGTAATTTCCCCCCAATTCAGTAAATTTAGTAAAACGCGTATCATTTGAATAGTGAAGCACATGAAATATTCATGCGGCAGTAAAAATAATGAAAAACAAGATGATTTTCTTCAGCCTCCTCCATTTTGCATCTTAAGCGCCATCTGATTGGCCATGCATAGTTTCATTCCATTGTCACCGTGCCTGGTTGAAGCTCCCACTGTTGCTGCTGTTTTGGGATTTTTTTGTAATGCGATGGAAACGCTGGCGTCCCTTTGCCCTGTTTACGTCTCGCGTTCCTGACGGCTCCTATGCAAAGGAATATATCTCTCTTTCCTGTAACAGTCATGCCAATAAATCTTTTCTCCTCTTTTTGTCTGCTCATCAGACACACGCTGTTCTGCCGTCTCTTGTTTTCTTTCCTCCCCTCAATATTTCATGCCACTGAAAGTGCATCTATTCTCAGCGTTTCCCCATGCCTTACCACCTCCCGACTGTCAAAACATAATTTTCTATCATTCGACACCCCTCCGACTGTTTAACCCTTTGAGTGCCTCCCAGTTTTCCCAGAAGCAGCCTCTGAGTATGCTAAAGTGACCTTGTGTGTGCTATTCTGCACTCAGGAACATTTATTTTCATCTGTTTCTATAATTTCAGGCTGAAAACAAACATAAAAACTTTGTGACCTTTTGTCAAATTCAGGCAAGAACTAACCTAGTTCATGAACCATGGTGAGTCGAGAGTCTGCAGGCTTTTAGTCCAATCAAACAGGACACTAGCTGATTAAATTGGCTCTGAGTGGCTGGTGACGTGGTTGGCGAGCCATGCAAGCCAGTCTGCATACTGGCATACTGAACGCAGCCTACAGATGGGGCTACAAAGGCTGTGTGATCTATTCCTGTGGATTAAATTGGATGAAATGTGACACACAAGCTCCAGGGGTATTGATTGTTTATTTAATCAGTTCTGGTCACAGTTGGTGAAATGGGCACGACCTGGGATGTGCCGACAAGCTTCAACACCTGACTTTGCATGAGACACTGTAGGTTTAGCGTAGATGTACAATAGGAGAGGAACTTGGGAAGGGATGGCTGGGTGGCGTACACATATCCGTCGACAGGGGGCGCCATAAAGCTCCCAAACTATATTCATCAATAGTGATTGATTGGAACAAAATGAAGGTCAGCACACATTGGCACAAGGCTCATAGCAGGAGGGTTTGCGCTCTGGACTGACAGTGGGTAGATGGATGAGAGGTGCAATGTCCTACACGTTTCTAAATGCGGGGGCATGACCATTTACCAAGCATTGTTTGATCATATTTAACCTGAAATATGAAATTCCTCATTAATACAAATGAACAATTAAGAATCGTAATTACCTTCACTTACCTATATTAATCCTTTAAATTCCATTTCCTCCATCCAATTCACACACTTAGTGAGTTTCTCTCTCAGTGATTGATGGCGTTCCACACCTTACCTTTGTTTTGGTTCCATCCCAAAATATCATCATGCCTTTAATCCACGGCAGATTAACTCCAAATATTACTCTGCCTTTCTCATATTCTGCACTCTGAACCCGCCGCTCCCTTCCTTGCTCTTCCAACCCTCCGTCCTTTACGACCATTTACCAACACATCACCGCTTTCCCCAAAGGCTCAACCCTCATCCCGTGCATCCATTTCGCTCCGCTCCCTTTTCATCACGGCCCAACGCGGAGGAACATTGTTCTTGATTGCTTGGCAGATGCCATTATCCCGGGCTTATATCTTCACAATCACATTAGCCATTTGCACAGCTGGGCACTTACTGAAGCGAGGCAGGTTAAGCACCACACTCGCGGGGACAAAACGACAGAGGCCCACCTGGAGCTGAGGCCAGGACTCTCCTCAGCACCGGGCCATTACCGAAAACGCTGCTGGCCTTTCATCCATTTAGCCTCGTGTCTCCTTCTCCATCTTCCCTCTCCACGCTTTTCTTCTTTTATATTTTAGTCATCTATAACCTTCTCGGCTTCTCCCTTGATTCCCCTGCTGTAATTTCTTCCTAACCCAATCTATGAGCGCCCGCGGGCTTTCAACCATTCCTGTCTTTCTTTCTCTCACATTCTCTCCAACTTTTACTGTCCCCCCTCCTCTCCATATCCGCCGCTGCTGAATCTTGACGTGCATCTCGTTTAGTTTCACTTAGTTTGGAACAAGGCGGGGGTAAGGGATTGCAAATGCAGATTCTTACAAGGCCCGAGAGCCATAAGAGAGGGAAAGATGAGGGATGCTGGTGAGGCGACTGTGTCAGCACGGTTTACTGACACAATGCTGAGCAGAGATATAACACTTTTACAGTTCCACACAGCTTTCCTTTTACTTTCACACAGAGACGTTCATTTATCTGTGTCTACGGGTTTAAAAAGCCTTCTGCCGCAGATGTTATTTTTGTCACGCTTACTTTATATTCCGAGTTTGACATTTGGGGAGATGAACTGATCAATCAAATGGATCATTGTTTACTGACACAGCCACTGGACGTTCGACTCAATCAAGTCTAGCTCATTTAAATTCATTAACATTAAAGCTGTGATATCTCCTAAATGGGAATGTAGGAAAAGAGGAATAGATTGGTGGAGAAAATTAAGTGCAAATTGTAGCCAGGGGGGGAAGAATGAAGAAATCCCATGGAGGAGAAACCGGTACATTTTCCACTGGAATATTGCTTACCCTAGGAATTAACTTGGTTAGGAAATCAATATCAAGCCAACAAGGATATATGAAAGTGTTGAGGCAGATTGATGATAAGAAATTATCTGAATAATCAATGTGCCCATATTGCGGGTATTCATGAATTAATCACAGCTGGGGTTAGAGTCAAGGTAACAAGCCATAGTTACTGTTACTAGCGTGTACCTGTCTAGTGCCAGAACGCGACACAGGAGGCGGTATAGAGGCTGCGGCGAGGCAGTGAGCATACATAAACAGTGCATCGCATGGTGCAGAGTCAAAAGAGCAAATGTGCTCAATAACGTATGACACACACACACAGGCAGAGAGAGGGAAAGAGAGAGAGAGAGAGAGAGTACGTCATAAATATGCATTTATGCCTGTGCTGGTTTTTTTTACCGCGTCCAGGAAACATATTAAATGTCACTCTCCATATTTTCATCCCACACTCATTGGCGGTGCATAGTGGGCAGAGGCAATAGAGAGGGAGAGATCACAGGTTTATGAAGAAACGGAGGCACTCTCCTCTCTCTCCCGAGTGTGTGAGGCGACAAAGAGATGACAAATGTGAGCGCGGATGGAGGCAAGTGATCCGGTTGGAGCTGTAAAGAAAGGTAGTGGGACAGAGAGGGGGGGAAGGGGGGTTAGGGGGAGAGAGAGAGGGAGAGCGGGTGGAGTGGAGGGGGAGAAAAAGTGATGGTACTTACTCTTTCATCCACCCCTTTACTCCAGTCGCCACGGCAACATGCCTGGAGGGCACTCTTGAGAGGCGTCATCGCTGACAAAAACAACAGAGGGGGGGTGGGGGGGGGGATAGTGAGTGAGAGCAAATGAGAGCAAAACAGACAGTGTGTGTGTGTGTGTGTGTGTGTGTGTGTGTGTGTGTGTGTGTGTGTGTGTGTGTGTGTGTGTGTGTGTGTGTGTGTGAGAGCTGTGAGAGAAGACAGTATAAGCAGCACATCTGCGACCAACTCCGGCTACTTTTTGGCCCCGAGTCCCCGAGTCAAAGAAGTTTTGATTTTGACCTTCATGGCTTTAAGAAGCAGCGTTCCTTCACCATCACAGGTTATTAATGTCGGGGATATTGCTCAGCACAAGATTTCAACACATTTCTACAACCCTGTTTATGGCTGTGAATATTACTATTACCCCCTAACCCCCCCTACACACACACCCCCCCCCAACAAAAAGGGACACTATTATGAGATATGAATTTGGCAGAGTTAATCAAGCCGAGGTTAATGCTTAATATTTGGAATTAACCGAGACATTAATAGTGTGGGCTGCAGGTAGGCTAAATAGGATGGTTAAACCACCGCCGGCAAAATTAAACAGGTTAATTAAAGTCTCTGAATTTTCATATGCTCGCCCCTTCTCTCTCTCTCACTCTCGCTCTCTCTCTCACACACACACACACATACATGCGCACACATCCACATATGTGACTGTATGTGTAATGACTATATTTAATCTCCCAATGCCAATCTTAACATTTTCCCTTTGCAAATAGCTTTTTTTTTACCAATCTCTCCCTCCAGTATAAACGTTTAAATGCAAACAAAACAACTACATTTAAACGTTAAGGCCTTTGCTTTACTGCTCATTGTTTGACCCCTACAACTACAAGAACTCTGCATTATTTAAACCCCAGTTCCATGGCTGGAATGACAGTTACATATCTGAAGCTGGGACCAGTTCAAGCCACAACGCAGCTTCTGTTTTCCATGAGTGAATGTGTGGAAATGACGGTGGATCTGGACACTGTGTGCTCGTCTGCGCCTGAGATCTGCAGAAATCACTCATTGAATGTGTGATGCTGAGTCATTTTCCAGCCTGTTAGGCTTCATAAAGACTTCTCACGCATCCCCAGCTGAACACAGAACTAAACCCTGACAAAATGGTGCTGGGAAGTCGAGTTTAGATGTCATTCATGCATTTTTAAAAACCCTTTATATGTTTCATTGCTCACACTGATAGGCTGAACCGTGCAGTGTTTCCAGCCAACCGAGATGTTGAAGGCTCTGAGTTTACATTGACAGCCTTGATTGACAACCAGCAGCTTCATTATGCTTTTAATTATAGACCAAAACATGCCTATGTTCGTTTATTGTCACCTCTGACCCCTTGAGGAGGGTCTGATTGTCATAATGTTACCACGCTGGGTTGTGACAGAGGGGCAATTGAGCCACACAGTAATTACTACACACACACACACACCCGCCCACCCACCCACCCCCACACACACACACACACACACACACACACACACACACACACAGAGTAGGGCATGTGCAGGGGGCGGGGCAGGCTGCTTGGATGGACGTGTGAGCGCATCCTGGCCATCAGAGGGCGGGTTTGCAGCGCCGAGTGTGGATGCTGCTGCTGCTGCTGCTGCCTGTGATGATGATGATGGTGGTGATGAGGAGGAGGAGAGGACCGTGACAGGAGAATCAGGCGCCTTTGGGTGATTTTAAATCCTGCGTAAACACCGCCCGCCGCTTGCGTGGTCGCGTTTTCTCGCCTTATTGCTCGTTGGCCGTGTTGTTCCCGAACTGCCAAATATAAAAAAAAGAAGAAGAGAGAGAGAGCGCGCGCGAGAGAGAGAGACGCCGAAAGTGCGCAACGCGTCAGAGAAGAAGAAGAAGAAGTCCGGACAGGTTTGGACACGTGAGAAGAAGAAGAAGAAGAATCCCGTGCGGGTCTCGTCGCGATGGGATTTAAGTTGAAGAACACGTAACCCAGTAAGAACTCGACCCTGCGCGGCGGCACCTGTGAAACTTACCAGCGGCGTTTGTTTCTCTCTGGACCGCTGGGATGTTGTGAACGAAGCGCCTTGCCCGAGGGGACACACACACACATACACACACACACACACACACTCAAGGGGGACTGGGACGCAGAAGGCGGAGAGAGAGAGAGGAGAGAGAGTGTGTGTTCGTGTGTGTGTGGTGGAGGGGGTGGGGGGGTAAGAGAAACCAATGTGCTGGACCGGCACCGGAAGGGGGATTATGGCGCTCGCAACCATCTCCCTCAGTCTCATCACGCTGGCGCTCACCGACTTGCACCTGTCGAGAGGCAGCGACCGACATGCGGTGTACTGGAACAGCTCCAACCTCCTGTAAGTGCCGCGCGCCACGCACCTGGGCTCAATACTTGTTTGTTGTTGTTCTTCTTCTACGTCTTTCTTTGTCTGTTTGTACACAATTCAGCCCGAGAAAACTCCACCAAAACTCATTAATGACGTCTGAAATATTGAAATAGTCACTTTATTTTTGCCGCCTTGGCTACTAAATGTGTGGTTTGTCGACCAGTCTAACGTTAATGGCCCGTTTGTTGTGTGTCGCTTTCAGTTTGGGGGTTGTCTTCTTCTTTAGTTACGCGCCTCCACCCGTATTCTGCCCGCATCCATAATTCAAATAGAATGCTGAAATTGACTGAAATCTGCTACACACACAGGACACACATTAATGTATGCAGTCTCTCTCACTCACTCTATCTCTTCCACTCTCTCTCACACACACACACACACACACACACACACACACACACACACACACAGGAGCCTATCCTTGGATTCCTCCTCCAGCAGTAAGGGTTGCTTACCTCAGGTAAGCTTCCCCAGGCTCCTCTCGCTCTCTCTCTCTCTCTCTCTCTCTCTCCCCCTCTCCCTCTCTCTCCCTCCCCTCCCCTCCTCTCCTCTCTCTCTCTTCCCTTCTCTCTCTCTCTCTCTGTCTCTCACCTGTGAGCTATAAAGCCAGCTTGCTGTGGGGCAGAGATCGATGTGGATTCTACTGCCTTTGTCTTCTCATTAGCCAACAGTGAATCCATCTTTCTCACATTCTTTTATCTCCTCTCCTCTCCCCACACACACCTCCCCTCCTCTATCTATGTATCCTCCGTCCATTTGTATTCACCTCAGACTCGGGTCTCTTCTATCGTCTCTCTCTATCTCATACTTGGTTATTTTCTCCCCGCTCTTATTTTTCTTCTGTGCCTCACCAGCCGGCCTGTCCCCCCTCAATTCCCTTTCTCTGCTGCATCTCATTACTGCCCCCCATCTGCTCGCGGTCATTCATTCACCTCCCGAGCCCTCAGCTACAGAATACACGTCGATGATTAATACCAGACATTGTATGGGAGTGGTTTGACTGTGTGTGGATGGAGGATAATCCAAATATCTGAAGGTGTTCACAGATTAAACAGTGCAGAGAGAAGGCGATGGAAGCGGGCGAGGAGACGCTGCGGCACTATCGCGGCCTCCTCGCCGGTGTTCACACTGGAAGGCAGAGAGTCGCATTCAAAAAGTATTTTAGATTTATCACTGCAGTTAATCCCGTGAGTGTGATGTGAATAGAGAGGAGTCAAATTAGGGGAGCCTTTGTTTCAGGGCCGGTGTGTGTTCAGTGAGTGATAAACCTGCACGGATCTGAGTCAGTATAACAATCAGTCTTTGTCCCGTCTGTCAGTTTTAATTGTTCACTTGTGTGTGTGTGTGTGTTCTGTCACAGCACAGGTATGGCTGTTTAGGGCAGTAATTCATTTAAGTGTTGGCACTTTTTGTGACTTTAAAATGACATTTCCCTGAAAAATGTGTTTGTATTAATGAATTCAGGTGACTGTGTGTGTGCTTGAGTGTGTGTGTGTGTGTGTGTGTGTGTTCGAGAGTGTGTGTATGAGTGAGAGAGTAAGTGCAGGTGTGAGTTTACATGCCTGCGTGTGCAAAACCTCTTCTCTCTCCACTCTGAGACACAAATCTGTAAAATAATGCAAAAATTGACCCAGTTTGCAGGTAGCAGACAAATCCTCAGAGGCTAAGGCAAGAATACTGATGGCCATCAAGCTTTAAAAGGCCTTAGGCTGCGGTCCACTTCACCACCACTGTGTCTGCGCACATAGAGAGCCAGCTTTAGGCCTCACTTGTTAAACGATCCAACTCTGTCCCTCGTCTGGTTCTGGTTATAGAGACAAACTCAGGAGGGAGCAAGGAGAAGGAAGGCAGCAGCAGCAGCGGCAGCAGAGATCCAGATAGTGGAGGCCTTTAGGGCCACACTCCGGCACCAGCCTTAATGTGTTACCCTTGAGCACGGCATTCAGCCCAGATGGTTATGGCACAGCTGCGAGAAACGCTCTCGTTTGGAAGCCAAACTGTTTGTGGCGAGGCCATGAAAATGAGTTTTTATGGTAAGGCGGTAAAATCTGTTGCTGTGTTGTATTTAAACTCTTCTGGGGGTTGTAGCCGAGACGATTCCCCCGCATCTCTGTCCTGTTTCATTATTTTCTGCAGTTTTCCTCAGACAGCCTCAGACGGCGTGATTTAGTGAAGGTTAGTCCTTTTTCCTGGCTTTGGTCATTTTCAAACGAGACTTCTTGATTACTACAGCCCAAAGAAATGGCTCAGAGTGCTTTGATTACCGCCCAAGTCCGTCACGACCGCACTACGCCCCATTAGAAAGTGTTGCTCTCAGCTTCCGCTCTCAGCAGTGTGCCTCGCCAACTCGTTACAGATGTCCCTGCTAATGGCTGACTGAGGCAGGAAAAAACACACACGCAGGCCATTAAATCATCTCGCATCTGAGGCCATCTGCCAATTAGAGGGGGGAGATGTGCAACATCTTGAGTGCAAGCGGGAGCAGCGGTGCACTGCGGTGGCCTCGCCTACCTACGAGCCGCATCTCGGCGTCGGCGTCACCTCCTCCGATCGCGTGTTTGGCCTGGCTGGTTAGACAGCCTGCATCTCCATAATTGGACACCCCACGGCAGCACGATCAAAACAACGGTGCACGGCTTTCATTCACTCTCCTGCTCTCTCTCTCTCTCTTTCTCTCTCTACCAAGTTAAAGTTTCTCCCGTAGAGCTCATAACTAAGCAGGACACCAGATTCAAAAGTCTTTGCCCAGGCGTGGGAGGGAATAGCAAGAAAAGTGAGTTTGATTCGCCCTCCTCATGTCTCCTGAGCGAGATAAAAGTCTTCCATCACAGTTTCTGTTTGATCCTCTGTGAGTTACTGCCTGCTGCGTTTCATTTTTACCTATTATGACCCCCATTTGGACCTGAGACGGTGTCTGACAGGCCCCTACACCCAACCAAGGAAAAAAAGCGACCCCGTCCTCGGCTCGCCATATCTGGTGTTACAAAATAAATGATCACCTTGACAAATAGCTTCCCTGAGAGTCGGAGGTACGGAGGCCTTGTGATCAATGTGGTGCCGAGGTGCTGTCGTACTCAACAGGCTCATTAACCGGCAGGTCGGCCTGTGTGGGCGTTTGGAGATCCAGCTCCACTTGGAGGTGGTTCCCGGTGGATCAGAGGGGAGACCTGGCGCCTCAGCAGGGGAATGTTTGGAGATATGCGGTTGTAGTAAAGGGAATCTTTACTGAGAAATGAAAAGCAGAGGAGGAGGCAGGTGGAGAGAGCGATGAAGACGGTGCTGGGCAAGGCTGGATCAGGACGCACCGGGGGAAGGGGAGGAATGCTAAAAGGCAGAAAGAGAGCTTGTGAGAGAAAGTAGTGGGTGTCGCGGTGAGATTGGGTGAGATCATGCTGGAGAGGTGGAGAGTAGATCTGTCTCTAGGAGAGGAGAGCGAAGGGAAGACAGATTGAGTCGACCCCAAAGTCAGGGAGGGAAGGAAGGACGTGCAGAGGCTTTACCGGAGATGGAAGGGGAATTATTCGGGCTGAGTATGCTGGTGCTTTTTCTAGACAATCACACACACACACACACACACACACACACACACACACACCATTGTCCATCCATGCTAACGTGGACACATGCAGGGTCATTCATGTGGACTGGCGCTCAGAGACAATAGCCACTCGCCTCCTCCCCAGACGGCATGACTGGATGGCGGCGTAAACGCGGGGAGACGGGCACATTTGCTACCTGATTACGCGCGTCTATCTGCCCGCCCGCCTGCCCGCACCTCCATCTCCGGACTGTCTCGCCAATTTTGCATACAAATGCATCTTACTCGCGAGGCATTCAATTTGTTCCTTTTCCACATTCATCGCGCCGCACAGGCATCTCAAACAACATTAGACAGCGTGGAGCCCTCCTCCCCCCTCCCCCCTCCAGTGTCTAGGTGCTTTAAATGCTGATTGAAAAGTGCACACTGACCTTTTGCTGCATTTTGAATGAAACGTCGCTCCCTTCTCTAATGAAGTATTCCTATCTCCAACTATTCACGTGTTTATGCACGTTTGAGTGCTTCGGGTTTTTGTGTGGCTGCCGACTTTCAGAAGATTAGTTTCATGAGCAGAAGCGTTAAATAGATAGTTAACTTTACATCATCACCTGGCTTCATTATGAGCCGGTGTCAGACGGCTTATTAATGCGCGTGATTGGACCGGTGAGGAAGCTGCTTCCTCGCCATTTTTAGCTCGCTGGATCCGGCGATGGGTCGAGCAAATGGACGGAGAGACACTGAAAGGATATTTAATGGTCGGTATGGATCCGAGGATGAGCGTGTTGATCGATACGTTATATAGCGCGGGGAAGGGTGAGTGGACCCCCCGTCCTGACGAAAACACAACAAGGTTGCTTTCTGAGCAGCAATCAATCTGGATGCATCAGGTGATCAATGGCCAAATGCATTTTTAATTTGATTTCACAGTGTCAGTAAATCGCCGCAAAGTATTCGTAGCCGAGCGTCGGGAAGCTCAGGTCGAGCTTCGCCTCGTAGCAGCATGTTTGAGAATTGATCAGCACAGGCTCATCGTTCGCCTGCTCAGGGGTTTAACCGCGTCTACAGTAAACAAGGTCTCGGCCTCTCAGATGTGAGCACAGCAGAGGGAAGAGGGAAAGAGAAAGCTTCAAGACGCCAACGCTGAATACAAATGACAAAGATGTGAGTTTTAACAAGTCTCTGACAACTCAACAAAATGTAAATTATCCCTCTGCCACATAGAATAAAAGAGCATCAGATCTTAACGAGCTAATAACAGATTCTGCCGTCCTCACTTCAGTCAAACGTTTGTTTTACCAATTTTCTCACCGTGCGTCTGAGTGACATTTAAAGCTGATTTGTTTACGACTCTAAGCGCATCCCAGCAGCATCCCGTCACTTCTTTGTGGCGTTTTTAGGTGCATACATAATAGAAATCTTGAACACTTGCATTTTGCCCAATGTTGGTTTGATCAAGGTTCCAAACCCAATAGGAGATAGAACGCATCTCTATGGGGATGATAAAGGGGCGATAACGGCACAAACTTTCACTCTAGGAGGGGAAAAGGTTTGTTGACGGTGATTATGTCATACTTTCCCCCTTGGAAGCATGAACCTTGAAGGCTCCCATCCCTGTGCATTCTACCTTTTAATCCCACCCCGAGTTATGTTTTGGTTGATTGGGCCGCTGTGATGGAGCGGCGTATACCCTCATATACCGACAAATGGACTCTGAGGGAAAAGTGCCACAGGACTAATCTAAGAGTTAACTTTTCTGGAGGAATGCGGAGAAAAACATAGCCGGGCCTTCATGTGTCATCAAAAGCCATTAGCGTGCGGCGTACTGCCACGGTATGGAACCGCAGCTAACCGACACTGGGAACCCACAGGAGTCGGTCCCAGGCAGGTAGAACCAATTTCAGACTCAATGATTTGAATGCAAATGCTTTGACAAAGAGGGCTTTCCAACTTTTCCGACGGGTGGTCTCTGCAGCGCCTAACAGTGGGAGTCGCCTCTCCCACTGGGAAATTACATTGCCCCTATGATGGAAATGGTTCCCGTGAAGGAAACAGATCAAAGCTTCCGATAGGCGGGCGGGCGGTCAGTGGCTAGAGTTTGATTATTCTGGAAATGGACCTCGCTGCGCTGCAACACGCTCGGAAGAACCAAGGGTGGCCTGGGCTTTTGAGGGAGGGGGGCGAAAATAATTTGTCGTGGTATTAAAGCAGACAGGTACTTACTAAGGTAAGGCGGGCCAGGCGGAGTTTCGCAGCGCTGTTATCAGAGTTCCTGCTCGGGGAAAAGAAGGGAGAAGAAGGAGAAGCGAGGAGGCAGGTTTGTGCTCCGTCCTATCTCGTTCCCCGCTCGCTCCTTTCAGGTCTGGAGCCGCGTGGCAGGTACTTCCTCTAATGCTGTCGAGGTGCTTAACAACAGCGGCGTGACATCCAAACTAGAGACTATACTGTCCTCGCAGCTCGGGCGGGCGAGAGATACGGCGCCGGCGTTTTCTTTCACGCGAGGGCAATTTTGAATATGAAGAGTGTAATAATTAGGTATTCTGCTATAATTGAGATTTTTCCGACTGAAGATGTAATTATAGGAAGGCCTAAGACCCTTTGGCAGCTGTCGCCCCTGTAATGAGAATATTTGAAGAAAATTGAAATCTCTCTCGAGTGCTCGGCGCATCCGGAATGACTAAAAGTAATTTGACCCCCTTTAGCGGCGGCGGCAGCCACAACCTCCAGTGGTTTAATGTATCCTTCTCACGCGGTTAGAGGGAACATTTAAATCGGAACATCTTCAAGCGAAACTGTTCTATTACTAATATGATAGCAAAGTCTTTGGAGCTTGAAAGTGCGATAAAAGGGGATTGGATGGGAACGCTACCTGCAGGCGGAAAAGTGGGAGTTAGAATCCCGTGAAGAGGCTGGAGGCTCCTGCTTAGACGGGGAAACTCACGTGTCGCAGTTTTTTTGGGGGTGACAGAGACGTCTGGGAAGTTAGGGATTTGTTGGAGAAAGCCTGGGTTCATGATGGATTTATCCCCTTGACCCACACACACACACACACAATAGAACATATGGAGTCCTTCCTGCTCCGTGACACCAGCTCCTCTCCTCTCTGTCCGTCTTCACCCCCCCCTCATCATTTAATCAGGTCTCGTGTAGGGGCCCCGCATCAAAAATCTATTTGGAATTCATTTGCCGCCTTGATGTGTAAATTCGGTTATGGTTAATACATGAGCTACGGGACGCAGCGCATAATCACATCTCTCTACTAACACAGGCGCATTTTTTAATTCCTGGTGTTTCGTCCATTGATTCATTTAGGCAATGCGTGACTCATCTCTCACTCTGACCGTGGCGGGAGGATGTGAGGAGAGGGGCTAAGGAGGGGGCTTTCCTTCCCCCCCTCTCCCCTCTCCCTCTCTCTCTCGGCTTCCACACGGGGACCAGTGTGTGTGTGTGTGTGTGTGTGTTATTTCCATTTCGACTGAGCTGGAGGTGATCTGCTGCCCCCCCCGCCCCCCCTCGCAGCTTGTTATCACTAAAATACGAATTCATTACTCCTGACTAATGGCCGAGATTATGGCGAACATATGAGCGACGCCACTGATCTACCTGTCCGCCGCTCCCCCCCCCCCCCGTCTGTCCCCATGGCCACGTGCCACCCTGTATGCAGCGGTGCCGTCCTGCTTGTTTGCGGTGTGTATTCGGTTGGTTCAGCTGCCTTTTCGTCCCGGTAGCTTTGGGCCTTGTCTGTGTGTGTGTGTGTGTGTGTGTGTGTGTGTGTGTGTGTGTGTGTGTGTGTGTGTGTGTGTGTGTGTGTGTGTGTGTGGGTCTCATTTGTGAATTTGTGGGATGGTAACGTCGGGGTGTGACGCTTGAATGAAGGACTGTGTCTGGACCAGCGTCCTGTGTAAACTGGGAGACAGGCGGACAGAAGCCCAGATCCCAGCTCCTCACCATGCTGTGTGTGGGTGTATGGAATATCAATGTCCTGCTGTGCTCTCTGACTGTGTGTGTGTGTGTGTGTGTCTGTGTGTGTGTGTGTGTGCTGCTATTAGGTAGCATTAAGGCATTTTCACGTCTCGTTGTCTGTCTGGGTACGTGTGTGTGTGTGTGTGTGTGTATCTGGGCTTGTTTGCCTGATTGTTTGTGAAAGCAGAGTAATGATTATATCTCCTCTCTCGCTCTCGCTCTCTCTCTTTCCTTCTCTCTCTCTCCCTCTTTGTGTGTGTGTGTGTGTTTCTGGCCGTGGTGGTCGACGGTAGACAGGCAACAGGGGGGGGGGGGTGTGTGTTACAGTCTGGGAGTGGCCCTGCCTCTGTCTTTTCGCTTCACTCTCCCGTCTCTGCTCGGTCCTCACCTCGTGTGGAGTCAATAGGAGGTCCCAGAAGGCTGCCTTGCTCAACCGCATTGCCGTGCGCTCGAGGAGAGAGGGGGCGCCGCTCTGCCCATTTTCCTCCTTTTCATTTATTGCTGTATTGCTATGTAGAGGGTGAATCACCTATATAGTGTATGCATTATTTACAAATCAGTTAACTCTCTGCTCTGCTCTGTGTGTGTGCGTGTGTGTGTGTGTGCACTTTCAATTTCAGTCTGTAAGTTCATATAAGAGAAGCCATGGGTTTTGTTCACTGCAATTATATATATATGTGTGTGTGTGTGTGTGTGTGTGTGTGTGTGTGCGCGTCTTTCACTATAGCATAAAGTATACATAAGAGATAGATGGTTATGATAAATAGATTTGCTTTTGCAGCACTTAAAGGGATTCTGTGCCACTTCCCAGGAGGAAGAGGAAGAGAAAAGAGGGAGGAAAAAGTTCCAACCGAAAGGAAGAGAAAGAAAGTGAGGTTGGGGGGGTGGAGGGGAGGGGGGGGGCATTAAGAAAAGGAGATGGAGGAGGCAGATATAAGGCGGGCACGGATATGTGAAGGCAGAGAGTGGAGCAGGAGTGTGGGGGTGTGGGGGGAGGGGGACGGGGGCACTCGCACACAGGAGAGGAAGAGGAAGAGAGGGTATGGAGAATATTAATGGCGTGTCAGGAAGTGGAATATCTTTAAAGACCTCAACCTTTTCTTCTCACACCCGGCGCGTCGCAGCTCGGAGTCGCATCAGAGCCACTTTCCCCCCTCTCCCTGCACGTACATTAAATGCGTCGCGAGGGCCGCACGGCACCAAAACCACACACACACACACACACAACGCCCCAACATCCACAATAACCGGCGAGGCGAGACACGACGCCCACTCCATTAAATGTGGCGCTTCGGTTAACTGGCCGGCGTGTTTGCACGGGGCGTTTGTTTGGCTCAGCGAAACACGCCGGCGGGGTTTATTAGCGGTGACTTGTTTGTTCTACTCTCATTATCTGTATTAGTGAGAAGTGACCTCCAACACCTGCTCCACAAACAATTACTCTATCTATCTATCTATCTATCTATCTAGTAAACACATTTGGTGATTTTGAGAGACGGAGAGAGGGAAAGGGGGAGGGAGAGAGAGAGAGAGAGAGAGAGAGAGAAGGAAATGACACTCATTTACTACATGATGCGAAGAAGCAACACGGCGTCTCTCCGTGTCACAGGTGACAGGCGATGACGGGGGTCCGAGCTCGGGGCCCCGTCAGCGACCGAAGAGGAGGAGGAGGAAGAGGAGGGCACGAGGAAATGAATTTGGCATCGCTCATATGGCAAATGACAAAGGGAACACAGCGGGAAACGCGGGGAGGGAAGGAGAGAGAGAGAAAGAGGGGAGGGAGCCCGTTCTGTAGAGTTAAATGATGTAGTGAGAAGAATAACACATACAGCCCGGGGTCGTTGTTTATGACGGCAGAAGCAAGTGTGACACGCGGCGGCGGCGGAAGATGGATTCCTCCGGTGGAAATTGGTCTAATACTGCGAGGTTTATTCCCAGGGAGCCCCGGCCGCCGCTAAAAAGCATTGGTGGGCCACAACGAAGAGAGAGAGAGAGAGAGAGAGAGAGAGAGAGAGAGAGAGAGAGAGAGAGAGAGAGAGAGAGAGAGAGAGAGAGAGAGAGAGAGAGAGAGAGAGAGAGAGAGAGAGAGAGAGAGAGAGAGAGAGAGAGAGAGAGAGAGAGAGAGAGAGAGAGAGAGAGAGAGAGAATCAAATTCACATCCGGGGTTGATTTTATGTGATCTCCAGGAATATCGACTGGTTTAGTTTTCATCTTTGCATTTCTGTCAACACCAAACCTGTGGAGTGGAAGTTCTGCTCTCATACATGAACGCCGATTGGACCCAGTGTTGGCATTTGCGGTTTATAAAACCCCGCTCGTAATCTCTTAATTAGCAAATGCTTTAATTTTGCTTTAACGGGAATGAACTTTTGGTCAAATTAGAGGTTCCATTAAGCGCTTTCCACCGCGTCGAGGTAAATTAGCGGCGGGGAAAAGCGTATCTGTAGCTTAATGCGCAGTGCCAGGGAGATAACAGCAGTTTCATAAATGCCACAGACATTAGCATTCCTGCGTCCCCCTGTGTGTGTGTGTGTGTGTGTGTGTGTGTGTGTGTGTGTGTGTGTGTGTGTGTGTGTGTGTGTGTGTGTGTGTGTGTGTGTGTCAGGCCTCACTTTTCAAATCTATAAAAGATATTAATAAATTATCGTTCCTCAGCAGAAATCCTGCTCCGCCCCTCCGCCTCCCCTTCATTAGACAGTTCATCAACCATCCATCACGGTGTGTGTGTGTGTGTTATTTATGAGCAGGTCCCGCTGCTTTATAAACACACAGCTCGGGTTTCTTTAATTGCGAAGATTTTGGTTATATTGTCAGCCTGTTGTCATCCTGATTGTACTGAAGAAAGAGGGAGCTCATCCCAGCGTTCCCACTTCCTCACGAGCTTCTACCCCCTCCTCTTCCTCTCCCACTGCCTGCTATGCAAATGTCCGTTTTTCAATTCAATTTCAGGAATGACATCTTTAATCAGTGACCTTCGCTCCGTGTGCTCGGCCGGCCTGGGAAACAACAGGCGGAGGTGACTGAAGGCAAATTTAGTCTGAGCTCATTAATCAACGGGAAAATAAAAAACAGCCCGGGAGGCTAATTTTCACTCGCTTGACCCCGGGCAGGTGTTAAAAAAATGAGATCAAAACAAAAATGTATCTGTGAAAGTACAAAGTGCACACAGAATAAATTGACAAATTAAAGAGCGTCTGTGTTTAAAGCACTGATGTCTCTGTTTTTGGCACTAAACTAATTATCTCAGCACCACCAACTGCTGAGATACAGTCAAACTTCTGGCGTCAGGGAACTGGAAAATGTTTCACTTTAGATGAAATCAACCAAGTACGTCAACCCCACTAAGGCGGTGAATCCAGAACGCCGATTGTGACGCCACCGCAGAAGAAGTCGCCGTATTGTCAATGTAAATATGAGCGTTAATGCCGTAATGACTCATTAAGCTAACAGGGGAGCTTAATGAGTCGTTTGACGTGGAGCTCTGAACAGTCACTGATGTCACATAAGTCCCCACCTGTCAACAAGACAAAGATGACAGACGACACGCGTGCAGAAATACACGGCAGAGGCTGAACTGCTAATGCTTTGAAATGCAAATATAGACGACACTTAATTCAAAGTCGTGTGTGTGTGTGTGTGTGTGTGTGTGTGTGTGTGTGTGTGTGTGTGTGTGTGTGTGTGTGTGTGTGTGTGTGTGTGTGTGAGAGAGAGAGAGAGCCTGGTCAACCCGGAGCTCTCCCAACACTTACACTTGTCAAGGTGCCCTTGAGCAAGGCGAAATACTTGTAATTACTCAAAAGAGGCTGTTTTTATTGCCACTGGTATAAGATTGTTTCTTTTACTGCGCGTGTGTGTGTGTATAGCTTTCTTTCTCACTACAACTTCTCCCTCAGGCCCCCTCGCAATAACAAACGAGCGGCGCTCTGTGAGAGCCCATGCGAGGATCGAGGAGTTAAAAACAATCCGGACTGTTTGGGGCGAGCCGTCTGCGTGATGGATCAGAGACGTTGAGGAAGGAATAACAGCTGAACACACACTCGGCACCGTCAGAGATGCTCTCCTTTAAAGCACAAGCTCACTTACTGTAATTGGTCTGTACCTCCGCATCCGGCGACGACCGCCGCCGAGCACTTTCTGCTGAGCGCGGCGTTCAATCTCGTCTCAGTTTAACACGCGGCCGCAGCTCCACGCCGTCTGCTTTATTTGATCCGTGCCGAGATGAGCTCTAAGCCCGCGGGAAGATACGTTACACGGCTAGACTCCAAACTCAACACTCAAAATTCAACTCATTCATTCATTAAAGGAGAAATAATCCCCACACGATACGCACGCTGTAAGAAGTTGCTTTAATTGCCAATTTTTCCGCAGCCGCACTTTTGTCACTTTCCGAACACTATACATGTAATCATGCAAATTGATGAAGATTTGATTAAAGGGAGAACCTTCTGAATGCGGGCGAGTCGTGCGTCGCCCGCTCCTGTTTGCAAAAGTAGGAAAAAATAAAAGACAACTAATTAACAAGAAACTGTCTTTGCGCAACCCTGATGGCCCTGAAGTCGAGCTAATCAAGGGAGGAGGGGGGGCTGTGTCCCTTTAACACACACATGAAGACATAAGCTGGCGGCTCTGATTCTTCTCTGCAAAGCCCTGCAGGGGTGGTCCACTTGTCCTGCGCCGGCTATTAGCAGAGCCTATCATTGGTATTCATTTCCCGCTCCTAATTCCCCTACAGTGGGTTTTTTTTTTTTTTCCTCCCGTCTCACTTGACAGAGGACCGCGGGTTAAACGCCGGGGGGAGCGCTCCATCACGACTAAATCTGATCCAATTAAATACAGATTTAATCAGGCCCAGTAGTCGGCGGCTGAATACGCAATGTGGTCCGGGGGCCGGCGCTAACCGGAGGCCGACAGCGCGGGAGCAGGTTCCCGTCCCAGAGGGTTGTTTAGAGGGAGCGGAGGAGAGGCACCCTGCTCTCCACAGATCAATCCAGCATGTTCACCCATCTGCAGACAGGTTTACTTTTCACTTTTAATGAGCAGATGTTGACGACGTTCCCTCTTTTCCTCGTAGGGGGCAGCAAACCTTTATTCCCCTCCGCCGGTGATTTAGCGTAGGAAGCTCCCGTAAGAGCTTCAAAACGCACTCCGTTATTTAATGATTCAGCGGCGCGATTACATGTGGCGGCGGGCGAGAGCCATCTCGGAGCAGGTTAATCTCTGGCAGAGGACCGGTGTCTGTCTCCACCGCCTCCCCCCCCCCCGCTTTTTCGTGCCACAGAAGGAGGAGGAGGAGGAAGATTTTTCTCTTCTCCTTCCTCCCAAATGGTCGCAGCTGCTGATTGTTGAAACCTCCGACTCTGCAGAGGAAGCAGTCCTGTGATATGAAGTACAGCTCCCCAGTGCCCCATCAAAGTCCACTATAACTGCTGTGTCACCTTCAGCGTTCCGACAGGGGGATTGTACACGGGGAGCTGCTGCAGAGCCTACTAATGAGAAGTCATTGGGAGAAGGAGGGCGGCTTTTTCCTCGGGTCGTTTCAGTCACGACCCCAGACTTAATTATAAATCCCAGCTATTTAAGCCTGCGCCTGTTTGTGTAATAAACTCCATATTATTCTGTGAAAGTGGCGATTCTGGCTGCCACTCAGGACGCGTGACTGTGAATAAGTACCGAGTCACCCGCGTCCCACACGGCGACAAACCTAACGTAGCCTCGCTTGAATCAAATCCAACCTGGCAACCGGATCGACGCGACTGGCAGATTCAACAAGCTGCAACTTTGCCTCTGGTCTCGAGCTCTGCCAGTCGTTTATGTTAATGCAAACACGCCCGCTCTTCCCCCCCCTCCTCTTTCTATCCTTCTAATGTTTACAGTGATGAATTATGTGGCGCTATCAGATCGCGCCCTCATATTCTGAGTGTCATTGACATTCAAAGCAGCCAGGCAACCTTTATTGAAAAACCACAGAGGAGAGACGCTCGGAATTTGTCGCATTACTCGCAAGAGCTTATCTGGTCGGATTGTATAGGAGGGGGGAAAACACAATTAACACAAAAAATTACTTCAGGAGATCTCATAGTGTTTCCCAAGGAAAGGCCAAAAGAGGTGTAATTTGTTAATTACACTGGGAAATTGTCCTTTTTTCACTCTCATCCTGCCCTTGGGACAGGCGTCTTTCCGTCCTCCTCCACTTCAGATCAGCAGTCTTTAATTGGCTGTTGTGTTTGGAGGAAGAGCCGCCTCGCTTGTTATTTCCAGGTGTAAATGAGCCGAGGAGGGAAAGGTTACTCGGCGCCCCGTAAGACCGCGCCGTTGTTCTAGGACGCCGCCACCCCCCACCCCCCCGCCGCTCTGATACCTCAAACAGAGCCGTGTTTGAAGTGCTCGGTTGGGTGCCTGCGCTTTCTGCACCCGGGCCTCGCGTGGCGTTGGCTTGTTCAAATCTGGCAGGCCCCTCCCGTAAGTTCCTTCTTTTGTATTTGCATACCGAACAAACAGGAAATTGTGTTCATTTGTATGCAAATGTGTTTGTCCCCAAGGCTGGGATTTTGAATTAAAAGTTTTACCGTCCCATTAATTCCAAATTACACACAGGCACTGACATGGGCTCCTCGGCTTGGCAGGGGGGGGATCCGCCTCGCCATCCAAACGCATCTCTGTCAGTTTAGGCTGCTCGTATGCCATCTGCAGAACACAGTCGGAATTTGGATTTAATCTGGTCCGCTGATTTGCAGATTGATCGTCTGCGCCACGTTGCAATCTCCTCTTAATTATCCCGCCCAAATATGCAAAGTTGCGACGTGATTGATACCGGAGGATACTCGGCGAGACAGATGCGCGAAGGGCCTTGGAGCGCTTGACTGACAGGCTTTGCGAGGGGAGCGCGGGGCGAGCGGGAGGAGAGCGGCGAAGGCCGGCCCGGCGCGGCGCGGCACACCTCATCAGCCGCGCTCATTAAAATACATGTACATGCCTGATGAAAAATGCATGACCCCATCAGTGACGTGTGGCGTGTACGGCCTGATGCTGACACTCAAGGTAATATGGAAAATTAGGTCCATACATCGTTTGGTCCGGAGGCAACTTTGCATAAAGGTCCTTGTCTTTGTCATAATGTTGCCAATACAGCAATAACAAAGTATTCATTCAGCTCTTTAAGGTATCGATTATTATGACTGTTGCATGTTTGCAATATTGAGCAGCCATGACATTTGCATTCATGTTTCCCATTAGGATCTTTGTGATAGATAGATGGATAGATGGATAGATTTAATAAAGAATGAATGAAATGGTGAGCGTTCACTCTGCATTAAGGTGTCGCCGCAGTGTGAAAGCGCTCAGAGGAGCCGAGGCAGAGGCGACTGGCAGTCAAACGTCTGGCACCAGAAACGATGAATTAATCAGGGAAGCCGACGCGGATCGATAGATGTTCTGAACTAAATTACAGCTTCTCCAATCTCCTGGTTTTCACCCCTGCCAGGTCGGAGAGCGGAGAGAGAGAAAAAGCCGGCGTTTCACGCGGTTGGAGCTCTTTATCAGCCCAGACTGAGGCAAACAACACTGACATGATGAAGGCTCTTTATTGGAAGCAATACTGAGCTGCTGTTATAGAATAAAGTGACGGTTGTTGTTGCATTATTTGCTTCTTTAGGGTTTCGTTATGAATAGCTCGGGATTTGCACTTTCCAGTTTGGGCACGTTCACACAAACTCATCTGTAAGCTGATTTCTTTTTTTCCCCCGGAAAGCTCCTGGATGCACGTCAACATCTGTGAATGTGTAAACAAAGATGAATTTTACCGAATAGGAAAATAAATAGAGAGCACTTCTGCACGTTCTGGCAGACATTTGATGTGTGTGTGTGTGTGTGTGCGCGCGCGCGTGTGCGCGTGTGTGTGTGTGTGTGTTTTGGACCGTGCAGGCAGCAGAGCGATGGGGTCTGAGCGCGTGGTTGCCAGTTCTGCTAATGAAAGTAGAATTTGGCTTTTGTGTTTCTCAGACGCAGGTGGTACCGAAACCAGGCAGAGAGCCGACGCCTGAAGTTGTGTTTGTCCGACGTCTCCGACACGCGACCGAGCCGATATTCCCCCCGTCGATTCTTTAGGACGGCCGGAGCAAATTTAGTCAAGACAAGCGGGTCGAACAATATTTGATCAGCGCTGGAATGCATCCGTCTATTCATTGATTTCCCATCAACGTCGCTTTTGTGTTCCGGATGCAGAAAGTACGTAGACAGTAGGATAACATAGAGTTCACCTTCATCTAAGCTGGTTATGTTTGATTATCTTACAATCTTTTGGTCGTGTACATTCCAAACTATATTCCTGGATTTGCCCTCTGAAGATGAAACATAGAGATCGTGAGGTTTTGAGGAAGACAGAAGGAGAAAGAGCTGAAAACGTTCCTTGCTCTAGTAAAGGCTCATGAGTGAACGCCGCTCAATGTTTGACTCCATGTGTCACTTCTCCTTGTAGTAACAACTCAAATCTGTCCGGCGCCACTTATCACTTCCTGGAGACATTTGCAGTGTAGGGTGAACGAGACGGGACGAGAATCCGTAATAGATTCCAGGTGATTGGAGTGAATATTGAATATATGTAGATGTAAGTGTTTCTGCTGCCCTCCCAGTCCTGCAGAGGTCACGCTGTCTTCGGACTCCAGTTATGAGAGGAAATGCTGCTTAATCGGGGCCGTTTGTCATGTTTCTGCACTAATTATGCCGAGGCAAATTTGGTTTGTTTATTGTACTTAGAGGACAAGTTGATAAAGGGAAAAGCAGCTAAAGAGAAAAGTAGCAGAACATGTTTGGCGACGGGAGCAAAGGGCTGCGTCCCAAACGCTGAGGGTGTCAATGTGTGTTTGAATGGAGTTCAGATAAAAGAGGAGAGAAAATCTGCCTGGCGTTCCCGAGGTTTGTCTGTTTCACATATTGAAACGGATGCTCGGGAAAAATGACGAGCCGGCGCCATCAATCACCAAACACGGCAACTGACAATTCATTATTATTCCTCAGAGGAGAAAACTCAATTGTGCTTTCAGACTCAATGCGGAGCAGCAAAAGCCATTGATAAGCCTTCAATCTGTCGCATGACTCAGCCCCCCCCCCCCCCCCCCCCCCCTCCCCACACACACACACAAACGCCCCCCCCCCCCTTCCGCCATTGTTCCGCTGTGGAATAAACTGTCACCGAGCACAATGCCGTGGTGAGTGGACGGACGCTAGAGATGGCCAAGGTTGTCCCAAGTCATTACAAGTCAAGAGACTACCCCGGAAGCGTAAGGGGAGGAAGGCTGCAGTGTGGGAGGCTGCGGTGTTGAGGGAAGGGGAAGAAAGTACAAGAGGTTAAAGGAGGTGCGGAAAAGAACACGGCACACAATGTACCGGAGCCATTATCACAGTGGCCAACCTCAGCGCGCCATTCCACCTGTTATTAGCCGTGGATTGGGGGAATTGAATTAGACCGACTTGCCTTTAAAGCCTCTCCCCAATCCCGGCTGCCAAAAGCTTTTTACCTTTCAGCTTCTCCCGTGGCCGTCGAGAGCCACGGGGGTCAGCGCAACGGCGTGAGTGGGCACTCAGAGACACCCAGGAGGGAGGAGGAGAGAGAGTGTGTGAGAGAGAGAGAGAGAGGAGGAAGAGGAGAAAGCAGGGCCGTGGCTTGGCAGCTCTACTGGAGTCTGATAAGCTTTAAATGGCACAGCCACAATGATTCACACACACACACACACACACACACACACACACACACACACCTCTAGCAGGGCTTGTGAGGAATAATTTCTGGACCCCGGTTGAATTTGCAGTAGCAGGGAGTCTCTATTTACCAGTGATTGCATTTCCGTGGCCTCTTTCGGCCCGGCTTTCAAAATATTCCGTCGGCTCCGGGGAGGAGAAATCAACAGAACCCTGCTGTCGGCCTCACACGCTGACAGCTCGCAGGCCAACACGGGCACAGAACGGCAACGCGGGAAGACGCTTCTGTCTCTCAGATTTCCCCCGAAACAGAGTCCACCGTTTAACCACCGTTTGTGTCGCCTGATGACTTAATTGATCCGTTTGCAGAGAACGTTAAAGCGACGCCTGAAAGATGAGCTGTCTGCGTACTCGCTCCATCCTTCACTCACGCAGGGACGGAGACTTCACTGTTGTTATCCGGGGGGGGGGAGGAAGCAGTTTAGGGAATAGACGCAATTAAAATAGTCGAAGCAGTAAAGAGAAAGAAAAATAAGACGTTGCGTCCTCGGGGCCTTTTCACACCTGCGTGGTTTAGTCCGCTTCAATCAGAGATGCTTCCTCCCCCTCTTGGTAGGACGGCACACAACAATCTCACTCTGGAGTCCAAGATCCATCTTGAGGGAGTAAAACTACACCTTTGATTGTTTGCAGTTAATCAATCGGATGGATGCTCGTCGCCTCTCTCCGTCTTCTTCCTTCTTAACGCGAAGCAACGCGCGGTCGTCCAGACAACAGAACGAATCGAGTGAAAACTGTTCGGAATGCAATGAAATTCGCTCGTGCTGGAAAGACGGGAGTGGTCAGAAACACACACACGCACACACACATTCGATGAGGACGCTCTTGAGCAAAGACACAATCGATGGACCGGAACAAGTCCCTCGGCGGAGGCGCTGGACCGGCTGTCCTCCCTCGCCGCCGCCGTGTTTTGGAACTCTGGGAGCAGATCGACTCCTCGTTAGTCTGAAGTCACAACAATGCGACGGCGTACTTAGCAGCTTCGTCTGTGCGGAGCGACTGCTGTGCAGGCTGCTCGCAAGTGGAACAGATTGCAGTATTGCATATGACTCAAAATGTCCATCTGCCCCCATTATGTGTGTACTGCCTCTCCCTCCCCTCTTTTTGTTTTTTGCTTGTTTCAGCATAAAAATATTCATCTTAAAGTCTGCACACACAGCTTTCTACTCTTCTTTACTCTCTTCTTTGTTTGCATGCTTACACGTAAACATATATGAGGAGGTAGTCAGGGACATATGGGGGTACTACGCTACACACACACACACACACACACACACACACACACACACACAGAAGCGTGCATAAGCAGGTGGCAAGCGGCTTTGAACAACAGGTAATTATTTGCAAAGAATGGAGGAAGTGCGTGGGATGTGAATTGCATTGTGGGAAACGTCCCCGCAGGACACAGAGATGTCAATTGGAAAGGCCGGCCGTCTTTGTGCTCGCACCTCGTCCATTGTCCTCTGACGTGAGTTCGCTTTTTTTGGGGAGGTTGTTGTATTCCGTCGTGGGCGTATTTGTTTGCCTCTCGATAGGAGAGGACGACACGCGTCTCGCCGGGAGAGAGGACGCCGGCTGGGCCCGCAACCGCTCCACTAAACGGGAACACGAGTTTAGCAGTAATCCCCAAAAGCCCCAGCGGAGAGCGGGCGACGTGGCGTGCAGAGAGCCTGTCGCCACCTGTCATAACCCCGGAAACAGCGGGTAGAGGCAAGAGGAGGGAGCGGGAAGGGAGGCGGGAGACGCCGGCCCGCCCGCCATCGCCGCCGCCGCCACCAACCTGTCAATTCTCTCTCCTTCAACGTAATTGTCAAACGCGCGTAGTAGGATTACCGCTTCATAATCACCGCTCATTGTCCTCGTTCATTGTCTCCTCGCTCGATTTGTTTGTTTGCTCTGGCACGTTGGCAACGCCGGCGTTCCTTTTGTCCTTGTGCCAGCCAAGCGACGGTGCATTTGTTTATTTCAAGGCAATTGATTATAATTGAATTGAAGGAGAGAGGGTTGAGAGCCGGGGAGGACGAGGCACCCGGGGAGGAAGAGGCACCAGCACGTGGGATTAAGGCGAGTTTCCATAATTCTCAGCGCTGCTTTTAACCAACTTAGCTGACAGAGAATGATGGATTATTCATTAAAAGGGACACAATTACCATATTAAGTAGGCCGTTTCTTAATTCGTAGATCAGTTACACGCGCTGCATATTCATCTGCAGATACGGCGCCAGCGTGCTTTGTTGTGTCACTCGGGCGCTTTGAGTTTGGCAACGCTCCGCCAACGTGCCCTCCACGCATCGACAGAGATTACATCCAGCGCCCGGCCGTCCAGTGTTACCTGATAGCGTCTCCTCTTCATTACGCCGCCGACTTTTCCAGCTCCGAGCAGATGGAGATCACAAAGAAGACGTACTACTCGCTTTGTCAGGACCCAAACATTTCATTACCCCGACGTATTACAGAGGATATAAAGGAATGACGCTAGGGTTTCGCGATAACGGGAAGTCACATGCTGCTATTCATGCTCCGGCAAAACACTGACGCTCGGCTCTTGTAAACCAAGCAACCGAATCAGTGTAAAACTTAATAAATCAGTAAATAGATTTTTCTGAAGGATGTTAACGATCCAAGCTGCGCCTTCATTTCCTCTAAAGTACTAACGCAGCGATTAAATTCTGTGTGCTTCCTCATAACTTAGTTAATTGAGGAAGCGTGACGCCCTGCAGGCCGGAGCGTCGGCAGCGCGCTCCGGGCCGCGGGTGGTCCCGTACTCGGCACCCGGGGGGGGGGGACAGGGAGACAGAGGAGACTGATTAAACCGGGGTTGTCAGAGGTCTTCCGAAACCGACTTCCAAACCGGAATGGTGCCCGTCTCTAAGGAAGGTTTAGACCCGTTTACTATCCAGCTTTACTGCAGAACCGTTACAGACTTCTCCTCTTCATTTGTTCTTTTTAATTTAAATTTTATTTAACTAACGGATATTAATCAGCGGCTCAATTGTGAGTCTGGCAGAAGTTTTTATTTGAATTGCTCAATCTCACACTATTCAGCCCGAGTGCCGCATTATCCGCGCCCCCTCCTCTTCCTCCTCCACCATATTGTGCCTCTTCCTGCCGCCGCCGTGACTCACTCGTATCGGCAGACGCAGCTCACAGCTTTCGTGTCGCTTCGCACCTTATTGTGGAAATCCCCCCCACCGCCCGCCTCGTGTCCCGACCCGCCACGTTAAAATCTGCTGGCGCCTTCCGAAACGGAGTGAATCCCCATCCAATTGTTTAACTTAAACGTAATTGGGAACATTTAAGGCTTTATGCTCCGGAATCCCTGTCGGCCATGCTTCAGTCCCCCTCCTCCGGCTCGCTCTGTATCCCCAGCGGTTCTGGTCCGCTGCCCTGCCTCCGTCTCTCCCGGCTCTTTATTGACTGTTAGAGTGTAAGTCGGTGTTAAACCAGCATTGATGTATTAGCCTTTGAACCGACTGTAATAAACTCACATTTGTTTCGCGGTAAGCTGTCGCAGGCGCACGACGACGCTTGTGGCTAGATGTATCGAGAAGGTGTGTGTGTGTGTGTGGAAGAGTTGGTAAGACGGTTGGTATAGGTGCAACGTCCGAAGAAGAAGAAGTCTCGCCTTTTAATCTGAATGCAATAGGAGAAGCACCATCGATCACGAATCACATTCTCGTCTCTCGACTCTGACCCTCCCTCTATCCCTCTCCTCCTCCTCCTCCTCCTCCCTCGCGTAAGGAGCACGTCAGTCATGTGCAGCGGAGCAATGCGGAGGAACAAGGCCCCCTGCTGGGTCCGGAGCGTACCGGGTCAATGCTCGTCTGGGGCACAAACCAGCAGAAATCAGGAAAAACAGGAGGAGGAGGAAGTGGAGAGTAAAGGAGAGGGGGTGGTGGGTGCTGGTGGCGGAGAAAAGAGGAGATTAAGAGCAAAAAAAAAGGTTGGGAGCAATGAGATGGAGCGCCCAGAGTGGAATCATTTGTAAAAGCCGGCGCCGCTCTATTGGGCCATTTCATCCAGCGTTTAGTTAAGCGAGATTTGTTTTTGTTTTGCCTTTTGTCGTCGGGAATGCTGGGAGAAGTCAATTTGTCGGCTCATTTGTCAAACGCCGGACAGCGTCGGTGGCGGGAGCGGGGGAAAAGCTCTATCCCGGGCCGAGCCGGAGTGCAGATGGGAATGCGGGATTGCGGCAGATTGCCTGTGTACCATTTTAAATGTGGACTAGAAAACAATGACAAGTAAAGAGGGGCGCAGGCAGAGCACCTCTGTCCCAAATTGATGCTGAAGTGGAATAGGGCAGTGGAGGGGGGGAGGTGTGTGTGTGTGGGGGGGGGGGGGGGGAGTTGTACTGTAGGTAGAAGGGAAGATAGTGAAAAGGGAATGAGGAAATAGGAGAAGAGGAGGAGACGGTTGTGCTCGAAACTGGAACAGGGTCGGAGATCCTGCTCGGATATTTATGAGACACAAAGTCGGATAAAAATGTGACGATGAGAGAGACGAAGGTAGTACGAAGCAGGGAGTAGTAATGAGCGAGCGAGAGCCTGACCGTGGTTTGCAGCACCGGAAAGAGAGGGAGAGAGAAAAGAGAGGAGGAGAGTAAACGACAAACACGCCGCCGCGCAATCAAACGGACAAACAGAAAGTAGGAATGAAGAGGGAGCTTCTAGTGCAAAACGAGCGTGGAGGGGTCGAGGGAGAAAGAGGAAGGAGGGGGAGAGAGAGTGAGGGGCGGGGGATGGAGGGGGGGAGTATGTTGTTTTAAGATCAGTACGGATGAGTGCGTCCCCCCTCTCTGGGGAGGGAGGGAGGGGCCATCGACTCTGTGTGTCTGTCACTCCGTTCGTTTATGCTTCGCTCCGAGGGAGAGGTAAAGGTCACTGTGTGTGTGTGTGTGTGTGTGTGTGTGTGTGTGTGTGTGTGTGTGTGTGTGTGTTTGAAGTGCCGGGTCTTGGAATTGGGTTACGGACGGGATTTCATCACTCCAACGAGTCACTCAACCTCTCTTTCATTCACCTGTTTGTCTTCACAGCGGCCGTCTGTCTGTGTTTGATTTCCTCCCGTGTTCCTTGTGTGTGTGTGTGTGTGTGACCCGTGTGTGTGTGTGCTCCCCTATAAACGTTCCCATCGCATGTGACCGACAGTGTTCGACCGCACAACACCGCCACATAAACGGCTTCGTCTGGCTTCATCAGGTCGTCTCATTGACTCGTTCTCACTTCGCCCGTTTGTTTCCTTTGTTGATTTTGGTGCAGATGGCTGGGAGACGCTTCTTCCCTTTCCCAACGACTGAATTCAACAGATTTAATTACCGCGCATTCAAAAACCAGACGAGGCGCTCGCATACATCCCGGCTTTTAAGTGAAACAAAGGAGACGGAGAGACGACGAACCTGCAGCGCCGCGATTCAACTCACTAACACCCAGCTCACAGGCCAATCTGCAGAACGCCCCGTGAAAATGTAACATCGTCACTAATTGGCACCCGCAGGCGCACAAAGTTATCGTTGTTGTTGCAGGTAAGCAGGCAGGTGTGTGTGTGTGTGTCGCCCTGCGTGTGTGTGTGTGTGTGTGTGTGCTTAGACCGGTCGCCATGAAGGTTATCAGCCAGCACGCAAACTAGACTGGAGGTGCAGGGGAGGGAGGCGCCGCAGACTCCCCACAGGTTAGGACGAGGAATAAGTATGCAGCACCAGCTAGGCACTGATTTTTTTTGCCGTGTGTGTGTGTGTGTGTGTGAGCGTCTGTGTGTGGGTGTGTGGGTGTGTGGGTGTGAGCATGTGCGTGTTAACACAACTGTCTGTCCAGGTGTCTGTTTATCTGCCTGTCTTGTTTCTGTATGCGTGTGTGTGTGCATGCTTGCCTCTGTGTGTGTGTGTGTGTGTGTGTGTGTGTGTGTGTGTGTGTGTGTGTGTGTGTGTGCATTCAGAACCTCCCAGCAGGAGCAGCCAAAGTGCGCTCCTCTAATGTCAGCCCGTGGCCGTCCTCCGGCTAAAAGCCAGCGGCTCACTCTCCTCTGCACTCCTCCACCAATGTCACCTTTCCTCCCTCCACTTTTTTCCTTTCTCCTCCTCCTTCTTCTTCTTCCTCCTCTCTCTCTCTCTCTCCCTCCCTCCGTGTTTGTCATTTTTCATCATCTGTCCATGTTTGCTAATCTCCGTCCTTTCTCTGCTCTCTGTCTCAATTCATCATCTCTGCTCGGGTCTGGCTGAAGGTTACCTAGTCGCTGATAGAGAGGAGAGGAGGAGTAGACGATCATAAAGACTGACAGGGAGGGACGGAGGGCGGTGAGGAGGGGACGGGGACGGGAGGGAGGGTCCTCTTATCACTCCCTGTCTTCCCCTGTGTCTCTCGCTCTCTCTCACTTTGACTAACGTGCAGACTAACTCCATGTCCCTGAGTGCAATTTTAAGCCTGTTAGTGTGTCACCCGTGCGTGGAATCACACACGCACACACACACACACACACACACACACACACACACACACACACACACACACACACACACACACACACACACACTGCCAACCTGACCCTGTGTCTCTGCTGCAGCACATGTATACAGTATGATTCGCGCATGTTAAATATGTTGGGATCACCTTGCTCCGTCATGCTTCAGCACATATGAATGTAAGCCTGCACACACTACACACACACACTACACACACGCGGCGGAGTACATTAGGCTGCGAGTGTATGCTATCTTTACACACATAAGGTCACATTCAGAGCTCCTGCATGCCTCGCTTCACAGGTCGGCTGCATTCGGCCCGGGCGTGGCTGCGGAGCGTTCCTGCCCGTCTCCCCTATCTGAAATTCTAATCATCACTCGCAGACATTATTATTCCGCCGGTGTCCGGCCGCCCGCCTGCTCGCCTGCTAAAGCCCCCCGCGCAAAAGTTTTGGCGGAACCGTGAAGGCCAAAGTCCATTTCATAACCCGGACGTTTGTATTACATATTGATAAACACAATCTGTCGCTTACTTTCCGCCGCCTCCGGCCCGACTCTTTCACCTTGGCCTCCCTGCGACGGCAACTTCCAACTTTTTCCCCTCCCCACAATCCGAGGCACGTCCGGGTTCCCTTTGGAGGCGGCGCGCATTTCCTTAATAATCTCCCCTCTCATCTTTCAATTTTCCCCCCTTTGCCGCCCTCTGTCTCGCCGTCCCTTTCTTCCGCCCGGCTTAGAGCGCCTCACCTCTCCGCTATCTCTCCGCCTGGGCACCGTTCCCCCCATTTAACTCCGTCCTTATCGCCCTCCTCCCGTCCGTGTTCCTTCATCTCTCCTTTGCCTATCCATCGCCTCTATCTCGCCACCAAGCTACCTCTGCAATATCCCGCTCTGCTCCGCTCCGCCCCTCCTCCTCCTCCCCCCTCTCCCCCCCTCGCCTCCATCTCTGTCCTCCTGCCCCCAGCTGAAATTAAAGCCCGACGGCGTGAGCCTGGGCCCGGCCACACACACACACACACCTAAGAAACAGACCTTGAACAACAAGATAAAGTACATCAAAACTGCAATGGGGTTCACCGCTCTGTGGCAATGTATTTTTGGATGCTATTTCACATTTTTTCACAGGCTGCGCTTGGCGGCCTCGATCTCCCCGCCCTGCCCCGCCCCTCTCTCTCTCTCTCTCTCTCTCTCTCTCTCTCTCTCTCTCTCTCTCTCTCTCTCTCTCTCTCCCCCCCCCCCCCCCGCCCCCCCGACAGCGGGACGAGTCGGCGGTGATTAACGTCTATTAAAGGTGCCACCAGCTTTAATTCTGCCGGCGAGCGTCGACGAGTCTCTTTGCGTCACACTCCGTTTCACCCACAGCCACCGGAGAAGAAAAGTTATGGTTTGATCTCAAATGTCCGGTGTTTTTAATCAATTGTTTAATCAATGTCTAATTTAATATCTGCATCGGCGTATAATTGGCGAACAGCGTTGTTTTTGGAGGCCGGGCGTGCCAGACACGTTCCCTCAGGGGCCGTAAAGATTTGATTCAATCATTGATTCATTCCGATGCCCTACAGCGTAATTCAGCTGTCAGTCAAGTGACCGGTCTAATCTGTCAAAGTCGGCTTTTACAGCAGCGGCAAATTTACGGCGTCGTATACTTCCGGGCCGTGGCGAGTGTGCGCGGGGATGCAGAGGAACGGAGCAGAGAGAGCGTCAGGCAAAAACGTAGGAAATGGACTTCAAAATAGTAGAAAAGGGCGTCGTTCTTCATCACAGGAGGTGTAAACAAAGGCAGGGGGCAGGATGGTCAGCGTGCAATGTTTGGCCCGGGTGTGATGGCCGGCTGATTTAGCGCCGCGCGGCATCTGAGCAGGCCGAGGCCGGAGCGCTGAGCCTTCCTGGATGAGACAGTTTAGGCAGAGTGAGCCTTTGAGGCGCGCAGATTCACATCTGACATGGCTGCCTGAGCCGTAAGAACAACTCCATGAATTATGAAAAGGGAGAGAGTCCATCGCCGGGGCCGCTCGGAGAGAGAAGAGGAGGAGGTGGAGGGGAGGAAGAGGAGGGGAAGGAGGGGGGTCGATAAATACGTATTGTGGCGAGATGGGAAGATAGTGCGGAGTAAAGCAAAGTGGAAAATAAAAGAGAGAAGGATGCGCCGGCACAATGCGAGAGGGAGATATAGTGTGCAGCGTGTGTGACGGAGTATGGAGGGCGTTTGTTTTGGAGAGAGAGAGAGAGGAAGAAAGTGTGTGTTCTTGCCTTTGTGCGGCTAAGCATCTTATTTGTGTCTGTCCGCGCGTGTTAGCCTGAGTACGATCGACGCCGTAGCCGCAGCACAAAATCCAACCGGCGTGAAGAATTAACAACGTTGGATCGAGACTCATCACCGAGACACCAGACACACATACACACACACCCGCCACGCAGGCTTTGTTCCAACCTCTTCAAACAGTTTTCACTGCGGAGGTGTGACAGCACGCCAGGCGGGGAATCTGCTGCCCGCCATTACCAACCCCCAGCAGAAAAGAGACGGAGACGAGGGGTTTTTGCACCAATTATCTAATGTGTGATCTCGGGGCCGTGCTGGCTGTCGCGCGCAGCCTCTGGTTTATTCTCTCTTTTAATCTTTCTAGTAATCTTTCCCCCTGCTGCTGAGCGGGTGTCACAGCAGTGAACTCCCAGACAAGGCAATTCCATTAGGAGGTGGCACGAGGCGAGCATTCATTAACGACCCGGGCCAGATGCTGCTCAGCACACGGAGGGGCAGCATATGAGTTTGATTTGATTCCCGAGGATAATGTGTCGCGTCTCATCAGGAAAGTTGTTCCATAAAGGGAAGGGAGGGAAGGGGGGTGGGGGGTAGGGGGGTTGTATTCCGAAGGAGTTACTGTGACGACCTGAGAGAACAGGTGGATTTCCTTGAGTGTCATTGTGCGCCGTTAGAAGCGCTTGCCTCTCTTTCCTCTCTATCTCCACCAAGCCTCATTCCAGGCTGCTCAGTATTCTGCAAGGCCCTCGACTACTCGCCACTGTCCACTCAAATCTTCTCTCTTTCTATTGGAAAGCATATTAATAGAAAGACGCGTTAGCGCCGCAGCCTCGGCCTTCCCAATCTCCCTCCCTCCCCTCCTCCCCCTCTCTGCGCGGTCTGGGCGCATCTCTAAACAAAAGCGGCGTCGGCATCCTTAAGAAGTAAACACGGCGAAGAACAGGCATCCTCTCCTAGTAGGCGCCGTGTCAAATGCTTTTAAATACGTTCCTCTTTATCCTCCCGCTCACATGCTGTAAGTGCCCTCATGCACATGCAGCCTTCGCAATTCATAGCCTGAGGAGATGAAGAGCGATGTAATGAAGAAAAAGAAGCGACTGAAGCACGGCGCTCGTTAAAAACTACAAATATTCGACTTTTTTATTCAGCCGTACCTGTTGGCTGTAAGTCGTAATGGCCTATGTTTTCCAAGTGATAACGACACACAAGACGGGGCCGAGGAACAAGAGAGCAAAGAACAAAAGAAGCAGAAGAAGATGCGGAGGAGAGGAAACGCAGGCAGGTCGTTGCGCCGTCAATTATTCAGGAGAGGAGCGTCCAATCTACCCTGGGGGGAGCGGCGTTGGCCATGCGCGCCTCACATCATCACCTTGTAATGGGCAGCAGAGCGACATGCTACCTGCACAGATCCCCTGCTCCTCCGCCGGCTCTCTGCTCCTATAAGGCCTCTTATCAGCGCTCTGTGGCGGAACGTGTAAATAATTACTCCGTGACCATTCCGCTGTGCAGGCTGGAGGCTTGTTTGCACAAAGAAAAGAGGATATATCTTAAAAGGGCGACGGGTTATTTTAAGAAAATGGGGTGCATTATTTATGGCTGGCCGCTCGCAAGTGTTTGTGCATTTGTGCCTCTGTATTTGGTTATCGCACAAACCGGCGGCGGAAGAAAGTGGAAACAAGGAGCGGGGATGTTCATTTATTAAAGCATTTACAGTGTGTACACCCTCAGCAATCAGGGCGCAGGGTTCATTTCCCTCCCAGGTTTCCTTATGTTTGCGTAAGTGCGTGGGTACGGGTGGTGGAGCCACGGGGATAAACGGGCAACATTACTCGCAATGGCTGAATAACATTCCATCGCTCCCTCTCTACTCTGTGTTCTTATCCTCTCTCTATCGTTCTCTGAGTGAGGGCATGACGGCCTGCTCTACATAGGGCCTCAAACACACACACGCACACACACACACAAAATAATAGATGTGGGCCTCTCTTTTGTGTAATATATTTTGTTGTGTTTTGTTATTTTGTGCTCACTGTGGCCCGTGGAGATGTGCGAGATAAGCCCGTCGTGTGTTTGTGGACGTGGCCCTGGCCCTGGCGCTGGCTGTCATCCTCACTCAGCTGTGTGTGGGGAGGTCATCTTGATCGGAGCTTCTGCTGTGTGTCACAACCCCTCTCCTATCTCTCTCTTCCTGGCACTCTCAAGTTGCAATCATCGTCATTTCCCCTCAGCTTCACACTCACGCACTGTACACACAACTTTGAAAAGAAGGCCAGCGCTCTTCAGGTTTACCTTTTTAGAACACGGGCACGCACACACACACGCGCAATCTGCTTTGCATGCTCTATTATCTCCGTCGAGTACAGCGGCGAGCCTTTTGTGGAAGGAAAGAGCGGCGTCGGGAGTAGCGGCAGTAGCGGAGTGAGTTGTGCTTTTCATCATGAGACCGGCGGTGAAGGAGAGGCGAGCTGGCGGAGGAAAGCCAGAGAGCAGATGTGAGTGATCAAGCCGTTAATAGCGCCACACAATTAGAGGCTCACCTTGAGTGAGATGGACCCTTGTTATCGCAGCTTGTCGCAGGATATAATCACATGAACGCCTCAGTGGGATGGATGACTTTCCGTGCCTGTGACCGCCGGCTGACTTCACCTTGATACCGCCGGTCTGTTTTGTGGTCTGGCGGTCATTAGGACAGGAAGGATTCCCATCTTCCTCTTCCATTTGGCCATTTTGCCGTAGTTTGTTTATCGCCCCGTCCGAGTGAACATTGAGAACAAAGCTATTGTTTTGTCAGCCAATCAGAATCCAAGTTAAATTAAGCTGAATCACAGTCATTAGATTAGTGGAGTGTAATCATTGTAAATAGTGCTTAAGTGTGCTCTCGCGTGTTTGTGTGAACCTGTTTGCTGTGTGTGTGTTACTCAAAGCTCATTGCCTTTGAAGCCACATTTCTGCCAATTCAAGTTGCCACAACATGGCAGAACCCCAAAGCCAGGGGCAAATTATGGCCACAAAAACATTCCGGATCGCTTCTTGGATATATTCCCTCTGTAAAAAAGGCTGGAGGGGAGCCATGGTTTTATTTTCCACCGTATCATCCATATTTCTGTTTGATGTTCTCCCTGTATGGCAGTCTACAAAGTAGTGAAGCGGCCTAAGCCAAATAGATTAATCAATGAAATTTAGGCACATTTATATTTCCTCTTTGTGCACGTTGGCACCAACCCATGATGCTTTGCAAGTGATTAATCGAGGGTTAGAGCGGTGGAAACAGCGTACTCATGCTGATCATGATCGGTTTTATTTTCCTCAAGCCTACAATTCAAACTAGCAACTTGGCTCCAGGCGTCGTAATCACCGAGTCAATCCAGAGTCTGGACGCCGAAACGTTACAGACGCCAGCTCGCAGCAGACAAAAGGCCGAGAGGCGGCGGGAGATGCGGGTATACAATTTGTTTCCAGATGCAAAGTCGGGAGTACGCCAACGTTTCTTTATGCAGACGGATTTATGCCCTTAATCGGAATACAACTGCCTTTGTCTGCTCGGCCCAGATAGACAGGCCTCAGGTTAACCAGTGAGGAGAGACGAGACAGAGACGGAGACAGAGACAGACCGTCCTTCAACTTTAAGATCTCTGAGCTCCTGTGTAGGTCCAGAATCAGCCAGATAAGTGATGAGAACGTTTGAGCGATGGACTGGGTATCACATTAGAGCGTTTGGCAAAAGCTTAGAGAATAGATGGATGTTGTATAATATTTGATATGCTGTCATTTATTTCATTGGCGCTTTAAGACATTTGCCTCAAAATGGCGTCTGTCTTGCGGCGTTCATCTTCATCGCATGACAAATCTGTTCTTAAATAGGGTTTGGTTTCAAATTGCATCGCAGGAGACGAAGAAGAGGAAGTAGATTTATGTCCTTTTGGGTTCTTTTGCACATTTATTAACAAAAACCCTATGAGTAAGGAGGGTGTCTCTAAGTGTTTGCTGGCGATCACAGTATGTCCGACCGTATAGATGACTACAGGAGAGCTTTGAATTAAATTGTGGTGAAAAAGAAAAAGAAAGCCCGACCGGCGATTGTTTGGAATTGATAAATAGCCGTTAAAGTAATTGGCTCTTAAACGTAATCGCTGTCAAGGTGCCCTTGAGCGATCGCTGATGTAGGGGAGCGATACTATACAGGAGAGAAAGAAACCCTATGACTAAGAGCTTCCGTGAACAAACAGAGAAGGAAATGAAAAGCATAAAATGCGTGCGAGCTCTCGGCTTGCGGGAAGGCGGAGGAGGTGGAAGGCCGGCGTATAAACTGCAGGGCTGTTTATAGAGGAATGAGTAAATATAAAAAGGTAATGTTCCCCAATTCCTCCCCGGCTCGGGTGGTGGACAGAGGTTGAGGAGGAAACTGGTGGATGAGTCCCCGCAGTCCAATGGAGACGGAGGAGAGTTGCAGCGTCTGCCTCTTCCCACAGACTGGCTCAGCACTTGTTTCTCCCTCAATCCTCCATTTTGGATCGAAACATTGTAAAGCGGACCGTTAATTGCAATGTTAACTCAATCAGCGGGAGACTCGTAGGAGAAATTGTGTGTGCGTGCGTGCGTGTGTGTGTGTGTCTGCACGTGCACAAGTAATGAGTCCTGGTGCTGAGGTACAGAGAAAAACAGCCGAGCCGAGCTTGTGGCCGTCGGGGGACTGGATTGGAGGAGTGCGTCTGTGGTAAACAGGCGATTGGTGGATGGCATTTGAGTCACGCCATTTCACGCATCGCCGCTTCATCCCCCCTGATGAAGCCGATGTTGATTACCCTCGAGAGAGCGCGCGCCAGTGTTTTTTAAGGTTATCAATGAGGCCGCCACACTGACCTCATCTTAGCCAAGAGAGAGAGAGAGAGAGAACAACAAGTACGATCTGACATCATCGCTTTAATCAAGAGTTTAATCAAATGTAGGGATATTAGAAAGTAATGATGACAACAAACAAGGCAGACGCTGACAGCAGCACCCAAAAGAAACAACAGCGACAGATTAGACTCGCCGCTGGAGTTGTGACGGGTTGTTATAGTGACAGAAGCTGATACGTGTATTGTTCTGTAACTGTTCATAAAGGCTTTGAGTGTGTGTGTGTGGGTCGACAGAGAACAAATGTTTGGCTTTACGGTACAACAAAGCGAAATCCAGAAGGTGAATCTACCCCCAAAGCATGAAAACTTTAAACGCAGTCAATAAAAAGCCCGTTCCCTTTAAACACTATTTAGCTTTGGTGAAACGTTTTCATTTCCGCCGCCTGCACCTGTGAGGTTACTGCACAAACGTCCTCTCTCCGACTTTAGCAGTTGCCTGGGATGTTTAGACACATTAAAGGATGAGCGCCGCTGCGATTTTCCTTGCGTGGAAGTGTGTTTTCCCTCAGTCTGTCCCAACGCACGCGTCACACTCGTTTTGTCAAAGCAACAGCTTGTAGTCGGGAGCGGAAGGCTTCCTGGAGGTAATGTAGGGCAAAGCTGCACCAGAGCAGACAGCAGGGTTTGAGACGGAAGCAAGCGCCTCCCCCCCGTGGGTTTAGGCTTTTCACACAAATTAATAGAAATGAAGATGTCTTATTCTTCATATTTCTCCCTTCAAAGGTCAAATACAGTGTAGAGTCTTTAGTCGGGGAATAGAGTGAGGAAGAGGAGGGAAGGGGAGAACAGAGAGATCCGTGACGCCGTGCGGTATCGTATGCATGAGGAGACAATACAGAGGAAAGTAATAAAGACGGAGAGTGATACATTCAGGGGCCTTACGGGGACAATATCCTCGCGACGAAGACGAGGAGGAGGAGGAGGCCGCAATCTCCAATCTCAAAAGCGTCACTTTATCCGCATCAGTATTACGAGCCAAACAAAAATGAAAAACATCGCTCAGAAAACCCCCCGAATGCGTTTGCCGCGTTTTTTTTCCGATCGTGACAAATGCTCGACTCGCCCCGCGACTCATTTCTCACCAGCGTGAACCCGGATTCCCGCGCCGATCCTATATTTCATGGCTAAATGAGGCGCCGCGTCTCCGTCGGGCCTCTATGGTGTTTTCTTGCTCCTCTATACGAATCCCAGATTTTTTGGGAGCAGATGGTTTGTTTCCAGCCGCCACTACTTCTTCTTCTTCTTTCTTCTTTCTTCTTTTTTTAAAGCTCTTTAGCTGTAGCGCTCCCTTACCATTGTTATTTATTGATACTGGTAGTATTCTCCAAAGACTCTTTTTAGCGCAGATGTGAAAGGTGCAGCGGTGCTATCTTTGTCCCAGTCTTTCTTTCTCTCTCTCTCTCTCTCTCTCTCCTCTCTCTCTCACTTTCCCCGTGATCGGCCTCCCCTGGCAGCGTTCACCAGCCTGCGCCGCCTTTACTAACTAGCCGCGCGCTCCCACTCACAGGAAAATGATGATGAGACAGCAAAAGCGCGGCGGAGACAATGCAACGGCGTCCAGAGCGGGAGGGAGGGAGGGAGGGGGAGACCGAGAGGGAGAGACAGGAAAACACAGGGAATGAGAGCCATCAGTCTTTTTTATGCACTTTTACCAGATATAGTGTACGTTCGTCCCCGGGGAGCTCTATGTCTCCGTCTCCGTCCTGGCCTGCTCCTCTCTCTCTCTCTCTCTCTTTGTTGTTATCATTCAGTGCATCTTCCTCCTTCTCCTTCCCTCCCCATGCTAAGTTATTAAATCTCTCCTTCCCCTCCGTTTCCCCCCCCTCCTCTCCTCCCTCCATCCGTCTCTGCCCCGCAACCTTTCTGTCTTGTGCCACTAAGTGGACTGCTTATATAACGCCGTGCACCTTGAGGGACTCCCCGCCTCCTCTCACCCATCCAGCCTCCTCCTCCTCCTCCTCCTCCTCCTCTTCTCACTCCAACCTCCCCTCGCTCTGCTGCTCCATCTCTCTCGCCCTCCCCCTCCGGAGTCGTTTCCCTCCTTCCTGTCTTCTCTTCCCCTGCTCGTCTGCAACTTTGACACAAGCAGGTTTTCTCTCGTCTCCCAGAAATGTCCGGGCTCATCTTCGGCGTGTGTACGTCGGCACTCTCGCTGTCCATTCATCGGTATCCTGTCATGTATAGATTTACGTTGTTGTGTTCCTGTCAGTTGTGCTACATCCTCGCAGCTTCCCAGCCACTGCGTCACTCCCCACGTTTCACACACCATGCGGATTTTCCTCATAGTATAGTTTTCATATTCCGTACACACTCTTTCTGCCACTTTCATCTTCGCTCTCTCTGGTCTCCGTTCTCCTCATCACACAGCCATCGTAACTCTTGATCCATCACCATCAACGCCGTCAGTACCGCCCCCCCCCTCCCCACCTACGCCACCACCACCACCATCACCCCTACCACCAGCCTCTCTCTCTCTAAATATAGTCCCTTTGAAGCGTTGCTGTGTTGTCTTTTTCGCCGCAACACTGCAAGACAAAAGTCTGTCATCTCACATCTGAGCGGCAGGGATAGAGAGCAGAGATAAGATTGATGGCGCAGAAAGAACACAGGTTAAGAGAATTGATATACTGCCTCGCCGTGTGTGTGTGTGTGTGTGTGTGTGTGTATATGTGAAATCGCAAATGAGGAGAAGAGGTGGAGATGAAACAAAGGGAATGAGAGCGAAGGAGAGGAGAGGAAAAGGAACAGTTGTAAGAAACATGGAAGAGAGAGAGAGGGTGTTATGACATTTCTGATCCTCATTTTGTAATTGAATAATAATCCCTCCGGAGAGCTGACCTAGTAACATGACGACATGTTTTTGTGAACATGTCTCCAGTGTGTATGTGTGTGTGTGTGTGTAAGTGCATGCACATAATGTATGGAGTGAAGGGTGTTTAAAGTGTGTGTGTGTGTGTGTGTGTGTGTGTGTGTGTGTGTGTGTGTATGTGGCGCAGGAAACGTGTAAGGAAGAGCCAAGAACAGCGACGGCTCTGCAAACGCAATGCAGCACAATACCACCACCTACTGGCACAGAGTGGGCATTACACCTGTAGCTGCTGCAGGTTACAATTCACTGCAGCCCAAGGACAATTCCCATCTCATCAGCTCACCTGCAGGAGCCCTTCTAATGACTTCTACTTTGTCTAATTACAGATTGTGTAATTTACATAATAAGTATACTTAGTATCATAAACACCCAAGATCTCAGCAGGGGGGCCGCATGCTAAATCAGATCACAGCATCTTATCCCACCGCGGTTCAGTGCCGCTCACTCAGACTCTGACTCTGACGTGCCTGTCCACCTTTACTGCACGCACACGCACACGCACACACACACACACACACACACACACACACACACACACACACACACACACACACACACAGCCTGAGAGTTGAGCTTCCGTACCTGAAGCTTGGACCATCACTGGTTCCGTCCCCCTTGGGGAGGAGCTTGGATGTTGGAGGTCATCCTCAGCACCGTTCTTGACACTCGCCACAGGATTTTAAGTGGGAAAATGTGTCTTCTATTTGTGTAGCGGAAGAATGGATGAAGGTGTTTATGTGCGCTGAGGGAAAAGAACACCAGCAAATTCTGTGTTACCTGTAATTACTTATCCATCTCACTTTCTCTCTCTCTCTTCTCGCTCTCTCTCTCTCTGGCTATGTCTCACATGCAGACTACGGCGGGAAGGCTACACGGTGCAGGTCAGCGTCAACGACTACCTGGACATCTACTGCCCGCACTACAACATCAGCCAGCGGGGGACGCTGGAGCGCACGGTGGCCGAGCAGTACGTCCTCTACATGGTCAGCTACCACGGCTACCGGACCTGCGACCCCCAGCAGGGCTTCAAGCGCTGGGAGTGCAACCGGCCCCACGCTCCTCACGCGCCCATCAAGTTCTCTGAGAAGTTCCAACGCTACAGCGCCTTCTCGCTAGGCTACGAGTTCAGCGTGGGCCAGGAGTACTACTACATCTGTGAGTCAGACCAGCACACACACACACACACACACATACACACATCGCCACAGGCTCACTGTGAGTGTTAGAAAACGCCTCTGGGTGCAACGCAGCCAGTGTTTCTATCGACTCTGCTGCTGTCACCTACTATCGATGCCTGTGGGTGTTACCTGATGGATTGTGGGAGTTCACCTCAGGACGAGCAGTGACTTCACCACAGTGCAGCAGTTTGCATGGCTGATTGTTCCGGGTCGTGCTTCACGCCGGCCTGCAGAGGGCACAAGATTGACAGATTGTGTGTGTGTGTGTGTGTTTGCTCTGTTACAGCCACGCCCACCCACCACCACGGCCACAGCTGCCTGAGACTGAGGGTCTTCGTCTGCTGCTCTACTGGTGAGCTCTCACTCTCTGAGCACTCCCTCTCTCTCTCTCTCTCTTTCCCACTCTCCCTCTCTCTCTTCCTCTCTACTTCCTCTCTCTTGCTCTCTCCATTCCTTCTCTCTCTCCCTCTCTCTCTCTCCCTCTCCCTCTCTCTCTCTGTCTCTCTTCCTCTCTCTCTTGCTCCCTCTCTCTGTCTCTCTTCCTCTCTCTCTTGCTCTCTCTCTCTCCCTCTCTCTCTCTGTCTCTATTCCTCTCTCTCTCCCTCTCTCTTGCTCTCTCCCTCTTTTCATTTCTCCCTCTCTCTCTCTCTCTCTATCAGTCCCTCCATCAACAGCTTTTTCATCCAGAGAAACAAAAGGGGGAGAAAAGAGGAAAAGCTGAGGTGTGATCTCGTCTCTGGGAAAGAGATTTTCTGCCTCGGTGGCATTTTGTGTGATTGTGTTTTCTCCTCACATCAGTTCTTTGAGAGTGATGTCTTAATGTTAGTCTCTGTCTCAGTGCTGTCGGAGTAATGCTCTCTCTCCCTCACCCCCACCCCCCCCTCTCTCTCAGTGAATGACAGACTCTTTGTGTACAAAAAGCAGAAAACAGAATCAGCTGCTACATTCAGCCGTTCTTCCTTCCTGCTTCTCTCAGGCTGTCTCTCTCTCTCTCTCTCTCTCTCTCTCTCTCTCTCTCTCCCTGTCTGTCGCGCACTCTCCCTCTCTCTCTCTCCCTCTCCCTCTCTCTCTTGCTCTCTCTCTCTCTCTCTCTGCCCATTACGCACACACGCACTCCCACTCTATCTACGCGTCTCTGCCTCCGCTCTGTAGCATGTGTGTGTGTGTGTGTGTGTGTGTGTGTTATTTTTACCCTGGTAGCCTGCTCTCTCCCCTGCAGGCCTTTGATCAGGCAGCACCCCCCCCCCCCTCCCCCCTCCTCTCTAACCTTGTCAGCACTAATACATCCCACACTCAGGCCAGTGTGTCAGCCGCTGTGTACACACCACCTTAACCCCCCCTCATCCCGTGTCACGGCCAATCTATTGATGCGTCTCCCATGCCTCCATTTGCCTGTGTGCGCGTATGTGTGTGTGTGTATGTGTGTGTGTATCACCGTCTGTGCGTGTTGGTTTACCCTCACAGGCCTGCACACGGTTGCAGCCATAAATATTTTCAATGTGTGCTCGCTCGCTCGCTCGTGTGTGTGTGCGTGTGTGTGTGCGTGGGCGGATTTAGTCAGTTTACAACCCACAACCTTTACCCAGCGAGGTCGTTTTAACAGCTTGCTATCAAAACTCCACTCGGTTTCCGCCGCCTTCCAGACTTCGCTCGGCTTCTCTCCGGATCTTTCCCACCCCTCGCCCTCGCGCACCAGAGAGCGGAAACGCTTGCACCCATATGCTTTACATATGCCAGGGATCGTTAAAAAGAGGCGATTCTATGTAAATGATGCGTCAGAGTCGGTGGCAGCGGTTCAGACACACACACACACAAGCGCTCGTTTATTAATTCACGGCTGAATTGGCAAAGCAGACTGGAGTGTAATTCCGTGTCTAGACAAACGAGTAATACCGCCTTCTGTCCAAATGGTTTTCATCTTCAAATGAAGTTCTGAATCGCAGTCCAAGTCTTCCTCGCCTCCTCCAGCCGCTCAGCGCCGCGCCGCCATATCTGTATACAATTTAATGGAGCCTGAAATACACATTTTGCACAGCGTTGTCATTTTAATGGGGTGTTTACTCTCTTCTATCTCTCTCTCTTCCCTTCCCATCTTTCATTCTTCTCTGTGTGTGTGTGTGTGTGTGTGTGTGTGTGTGTGTGTGTGTGTGTGTGTGTGTTTGTGTCTCTCAGTCTCCCAGGCAGACGACGACTCCAGTCAGACTTCTCCAGACTACACAGTCAGGCCGAACATCAAAATACACAACATCGGTGAGTGACCGTGGGCGCCGTCAAACTTTTTAATAACTAATTTTAAGTTTTGTTACCGATTTTCAGCCATTTTAGTTTGAACACGCAAAACCAATTTGCCTCGACTTGCCTCGAACGGTATTTACATCCAGTTACACACACTTACAAGCATAAACACACACGGTCTGTAATATGTAAACACCTGTAAGTACTTCCTTTAACCCAACTCTCGACTGCAGTGTTACTCTGTTATGCAACATTCATCGTTTTTTATAGATTTGGGGGATCTGTGAAGACAAAATGGAAGCTCTAACTCCTCCAGTGTGCCTGGTTTTGCCATGTTAGTCACATATCCTATAGCACACACACACACACACACACACACTCAGGTAAAGCCCTCTTTTGCTCTTTGAAAATCCACAAGGTCAGTGGAGGTTCTGGCGAGGAGCGAAGGATCTGTGTTTGCCTAAAGAGAAAGCCTGTTTCCCAGCAGGTCGATTGTGCAGCCGAGCGGTTACATAAACCCTCTATTTTTCATTCTTCTCCTCCGTCCTCGTCTCGAACAAAAGCCTCTTGCTGGGAATCATTTAGTATTCTTGTTTCTGGCAGCCGTGGGCAGCCTGTGACGAGGGCTAAGAGAGTGTGACCTGCCCAAGATGGAAACCGAGAGCAGCGGGGACGGAGAGTGTAAAGAGCTCTCAAATCACCAGCACCTACAGAGAGGGAGAGAGGGAGAGAGAGAACGAAACAGTGAGAGAGAGAGAAACAGAGAGAGGGAGAGAGAAACAGAGAGAGATAAAGAAAGTCAGGATGAAAACAGACGGGAGGGAGGCTGTGAAAGTGAAGAGGCCTAACGGAGAGAAGGAGGGATAAGGCACAGAGAGAGAGAGCGGGAGGAAGAGGATGAAAGAGAGATAAAAGAAAGAACAGTTAGAGGGGTTTGGGAGGCTCCATGGTGGGCGAAGGGCTCGGCTGGCAGCTTACGTAGAATTTAATGATAAAAAACACAGACGGGGGAATCGTAAAAATCACAGCCTGCAGCACTGTGATGCATCTGAGTGAATACATTAGGAGGAATAAGGCAGGAGGCACACACACGCACACACACACAGGGACACACAAACAAGACTCACCTCTGATGGCCTTGCCGACTGCTAGACACCCACTCTCTCCCTCTCTCTCTCTCTCTCTCCCTCTCCCTCTCCCTCCCTCTCCATACGTTCGGCCTCGCATCTCCGTTTGCGAGTTATTACCTTTGTTTCCGTGTCACCTCGGCTCTGTCCACTCCACCGGCCTCTGGCGTCCCCTCTTCCTCTCCTCTTCCTCCTGAGTTAATCACAACCTTCCTGTTTTCTCGCCGTAAAGCCGCTCATTATATTCCGCCGCGGCTCTTTTTCCCGCCTGTGACGTGCGTTTGGCCTTAAGTGCTTTCTCCTCATGCGTCAGGTGCCTGTGGTTGAAAGGGGCTGAAGCTGAGGCATAAACTGGGCCGGGAACACAGGAATACGACTTCATTGCTCTGAAAAACACCAACACCTTGATTCGGCGCCATTAGTGTGAAAGCCGGTCATTATACGCTGGCCTGAATATCAAAAAGAAAAATGGAAAATCCTTTGATACCACAAATGAGACAGAGTTTAATACCTGCTTTTCATCTCAACTTCAAACTTAAGATTCATACAGAGAGAGAGTTCAGACTCCATGTTTGAGTTCTGTGCCGTCAAAAGCACTGGGATTGAAGCACCGACTGCCCGAGGATGACGAGTGGATGCAGAATTCTAACTTTCTGGGGCTTCTGGGAAAACATCGGTCTGCCGCGGCGTCACATAATGTTCCGGTACGGGAAAACTGGGCGATCTCCGTGTAACAATGGAGGCGGTGTGTGCCAGCTGAGCCTCCACCACACTGGGCCCTACAGCCGCCTGTGGTGCGTTTGGCTCCAGCCTTCGTCAGGCAGACAGACGAGACAGACCTTTTTCCAGTCCTCGACGTTTTCCTGGCTCGGCGCAAACGCCTTCAGCTGTTGGGGATGAGGGGGGAGGGAGTGGGAGGGGGAAGGGAGACGTTAGGCGGCACGCTCGTCTTCGCCTCTGCACCCTGCACAGGCACGATTGCCGGCCCGGGAAATTGGCTGTTGTACCCCACAATTGTAACGCGATGTTTGATGCCATTCTGCTGACCTTTGATTGCTTGTTGTGGCCCCGAGGCAGCCGGCGTCTCGCATGTTCGCTTCCGATTACCGACCTCGTACCGATGATGATGATGCTCCGCCCCCGCCTCCCACCTCCCCCCTCCTCCCTCCTCCCTCCTCTCTCTCTCGCTGTCTGTTCAATCACATTTCAGGCCCCTCATGCAAAGCCAGAGCAGGAGATGCTGTTTATGTGGCAACAAAATACGCAAATTGAAATGCAATCCTTCCGGCCACCGAGGTGAATCCGTCTGATTGGACGGTGTGGATGTTGAGCCGCGACCTCGTGGCCCTTCCTCCAGCGTCGGCGCTCTTCTATTCCTCCTCTAGCCTCCGCCGAGCAATATCTTGTTTATCAAGTTCATCGCAGTGTGAATGTCAGTGTTGTGTGTCAGCGCCTGCAGTCGGAACGGCTCGCGTTTTGCGGCCTGTGAATGGCTCTGACGAGAGGGAGACACACACACACACACACACACGCAAACCAGTGCAAATGCAGGGAGTCTGTCTGAGGTAACGATAAGAGAGATTCCATACATTTTCTGTCTATCAGCGGTTGGTATTTCTTATCACCTCTCATTTCATTCTCAGTTTTAACCCTTCAAGTCACAAGGAAACAGCATTGTGAGAGAACCTTACTTCCTTCCTTCCCTCCTTTGTTCCTGTGAACTTGAACTCGGTGATCGCAATGTGAGACACAAACATACAGCACATCGGGGCTCAGCGGTTGTGTTTGATGAGAGGTTGAAGGAGAAGAGGAATCGAAAATCTGATGCTTTCTCGGTTCGAGTTTTATATTTTCCGATGATTTCACCGATGATCACACACTGTGTTTGTAGGTGTTCAAATAGGTTCTAGTCATGAATGATTTGACTCTCTCATATTTAAAGGTCTCCCCGGCCTTTAACTACATTGCCTCCCTGAGTTTGCTTTAGAAAGATAAGTTAGTTCTTCCATCTAAGCGTGTTTTCCTGGCCCGTTGTTCTCTGAGTGCTGTGACGGATGGACGGGCAACAAAGCTCTTGTTCCTTTTGGTTTATTTCAGCTGGAAATAACTCTTGATATAATGGGAAACATTACGTGCAGACAGTGCATAATGACTCAGTACAATCCACTTTTTACGAATATTACAAATGTGCTGTTTTTTTCTCCCCAGCTCTTTCTCCCTCTTTCCCCTCCAGCTAATGTTCCATTGTGTCTAATCAATGGCGAGGCCGTAGTAATTTCGTTTGATTGAAATCCCTGTAGGATAAAAACATCATTAGCCTGAAAAGAGGAATACAGGAACAGAGCGAACAGAACCAAAGTGTTTTTAGTCCCGCGCCCCATGGGGGATGCGACCATATGTGGCAGTGGTTGATGATAATTGGCGGTTTGTTGATAATTGCATCATGACATTTCCCCGCATATGTAAAAGCTCCATTTGCATGCGTCGCACATTTGCTTTAGTTTGATGGGTTTATAGTGTCATAACATTCATGTCCCACACACACTTACTGTATCCCTGTCACTCTCTCTCCCTGTCACTCTCTCTCCCTGTCACTCTCTCTCTCTCTCTCTCTCTCTCTCTCTCTCTCGCTCTCTCTCTCTCTCTATCTCTCTCTCCCTCCAGATGATTATAACCCTGAAGTTCCCAAACTGGAGAAAAGCGTCAGTGGCAGCAGTCCGTCACGCGATCGCCTTCTCCTCACCATGGCAACAATGCTCGCGTCTGCCATCCTGTTGTGCTAGCGACTGTCACCGCCGAGTTACGCTTCGTGCATAGCTGGACCGCCTTGTCCAAAGGGCTTTGTATCCACCAACAGTGAAGTTTTGGATGTGAAAAGTTGTCAGAGGCAGAGAAGAACCGAATAGCGGCGCCACAAAAACACAATCAGAAAATGACAGAGTGACAGAAAAATCCCTCGGACTTAATTTACTGGACTTCAGAGAAAAAAAGGAGAGGCCTTCTTGCTATCAGAGTTCCACCAGTGTGTTGTCTGACATCACTACCATATGAATAACATAGCATTTCATGCAGGCGTGTTTGCTGCACCAGATTGCCGTGGCCGGCAGCCAAGAGGCGTCTTTCACATGCAGCGCAGGTTAAAGTGGACGCAGACTTACACATGCTCACCGCAGCCTGGATATCCGTCAACTGGAGTAGAGCCACCTGCGGGAAGCTTTGGGGTAAAGACCGGAATCGGAACAGGACCGGACTCGTTCGGAGAGAAGGTGGATTGTAAGCCTCGCACCCAGAATCCCAAAGAGTTACACCCGATGGAAGAGCGACCGGAACTCACACACTTTGGATGTTTACGCCGTCAGTCAGCGTACGAGCGCGGCTGTCAGCGTGAGCGAGCTGCAGATATACGAGCTCAAGGTGTTTCTGAAGGAACGGCGAGGACTTAGCGAGGGAAATCTATGGACCTCTCAGAATCCATTTTCTCGCCTGGGACGTGCAAAGTACAGGCCCCGGCTTTCTGATAGGTACAGACTGCAAGAGCCTGACACCCTTAGACGGTAGTGAGCGTCCTCTCAGCTCCGCTCCTTTGTCTGCATTTTCCACCTTCACACTGTAACAACCCCAGAAAAATACACACTCTGGACTAGTCATTTGGCGGCACTTAGATGTGGTAGATGTGGTAGATCCGTGTTTTTGCTCCAACACTTTGACCATCAAACACACACTCCAAGTACATTTGTCCGGATGTCCAAACGTTTCTCTGCAGCAATCAGCAGAGTCATTCAGAATAACCCTAATTTAAACATCCTTAAACCACGCGACTGCAAATTCCCTTTTTGACCCCCGCCCACCTACACACACACACACACACTTCCCCTCAGTCCATTCCGTTTTCACTTCAGAGGTACCCAGCCTATATAAGTACTGTCGGCCATTACAGCAGTCATGGTCACCATGGAAACGACCCACACACACACACACACACACACACAGTCGCCAGAGCGCGGCAGGTGCCTGAGGAGAATTTGTGCTTTGAGTCACAAAGTAACGCTGCCGCCATTTTGTTAAAAAACACGTGTGAATGTGCAACTTAAAAAAAAAACTACACTTTTTTATATTGTAATACAGAACGTAGGCTGGCATTAATCAGAATACAACGTTGTGCTTTTTTAATTTACTTACTTTAAAGGTTCTTTTATTTGAACATTAAAGTCTGTTATTTATCGACCTAATTTATTAGTGTGCATTTGTAGGCATTTGCTCAATAAGCTATCGTGCCATTTTTTTATTACCCTTCTTTTTACTGTTATTGGACTTTTTACTGCAGCATTTGCTTGTGTAGATAAATAGTCAGATGTAACACGACCTGACGTAAAGAAGAAGAAGGTTATTGGTTATGACTGGTCAGCGGGGACGTACGTGTACACACACACACACAGTAACGCCCGGTGTAACAGATACTGCTTACAGATCGCGTTGCTGAGGAGTCATAAACCAACAGAGATGCACAGAAACGAGAGAGACTGATGGAGAGACGACATCAGACAAAGGAGCCTGCAAAGTAATGTATATTTATAACACATGTCAGTTATGGAATGTGCGTGCGTGTGTGAAAACGCGTACGTGTGTGTGTATGTGCGTACGAGTGAGTAAGACAAAAAACATATGTGTGCACATTTGTGTGCGTATGTATGTAGAATGTGTTTATCCGCGCTTCAGAGTACGTGGCGTTTAGAGATTTCGTATCCATTAAGAAATTGTTTGTAGGATCTGAATATGCAAGCGTGTATGAGAGAATGTGCTCCTCTGTAATGTTAGTTTACGTTCCGGGGGTTTGGGGGGAAATGGGCAACAAGCATTTACTGATGTTGAAGACAACCACAAGAAAAACGTGTTTACCTTAAACAAGAATGAATATTAAAAAAAAAATGTAAATTGGAAGGAGAAAAAAAAAATAATCATTAAAATAATGCCAATTAAAAGTTTTTTGCAAATTTATTTTGTGTTATTTATTTGTTTACACATGTGTGGGAATGTAAACATAACTTGACTTTGCCCCTCAGTAGGTGGAGTCATGAGGCTGCAATACCCCACCTGTCCACTAGGCGCAGACCCATGTTAGAAGGCGTACGTGAGGCTCAAACCAGCTGTACAGAGAAAAGAAAGGCAGACAGATATTTCAGGCCGAGCAGACTGAGACGTCGGCGTTTATTCCTCCCGAGGGAAGCATGAACCCCGACCCGCCAAAGAGCCAGAAAGGTAACCATTCCCAAAACACAGAGGGGAAAATCACAGAACCGAACCGTGTGGAATCATCGTATCAAGCCTCCACTTAAATATTACTCTCTTAATTCACCATTCATGAATCTTTGATACTGTGGAAATTGGGTAAGACTATTAAAGTACACCCAGATTACACACACACACACACGCTCGGTCTCCATCTGCGTTTCCTTCCTCTTCACTCGCCCTCTGCGCTCACTCGTGTTTGTTTTTGTGGAGCACCTCTCGAAATCTCCTCACATTTCTCCCATCAAATTTCCACTTTTAGATCTGTTGTCGGGAGAGAACTTGAAGCAGCGTACTCGTGTCGCACATATTCCCGGTGTAAAACTCTCACCCTTTCTCACATGGCCCCATCCTCGCCGCGCCTCGCTTCACAAACACTTCTGCTGCCATAAAACTTAATGACAGCATGAGGGGGGGGGCTCCACATCTCCTAAACGATCCCTCCATTTCTCTCTCTGTCTCAGAAAAAACACACTCACACACCTGCAAGCCATTCGTGTCTCCACAAATCTATCTCCCCACTCTCTCTCTCTCTCTCTCTCTCTCTCTCTCTCTCTCTCTGCCTCTGCTTTCCCTTTGCTGCCCCTGTCTGCTTCTTTCTAATCTCTAATCTAAAGAAGCTGACAGTTAGGTGGGAGACAAGCGTGTCAAGATGCAACTATGTCCATCCACGTCCACGTCAGAGGGACAGAAGGGGCCAGATAAGATTGCGTGCCTTTGATGTTGCACACCGGCACCGAGATCCTGCCTGCCTGCCTGCCTGCCTGCCTGCCTGCCTGCCTGCTGCTGTTTCTCATTCCTAGACTGGAAAGTTGTACAGATAATAAGGCGGCAGGATACTTTCAGAGTGGGTTTAAAAACACTCATACGTGACGGACAAATACCTGGCATTAGAGGCGTCACTATGTACCCAACAATTTACTATCAAGTGAATCGTGTCTAATCGTTTCTATCTCCCAGCTGAGTGAGTGAGCAGCTTCCTATTATATCTGACATTCGTGCGTTTAGACTGACAGACACATAATTGCAGTGTGTTCGATGAATATTAGGTTTAGCTCTGCGTATGGGTTTGAACTTGCACGTTAACCGTTGAATGTCACGGAGGAAACAGTGAAAGGATTTTGAGTTTCTGCTCCGGGGCCCGACCTGACACAAGTATTATTTTTTTTGCAGGAAATGGGCCCCGTTTCATTTCTGGCACGAAGGTCGGCTTTGGTTAGTTATGCAAAGCTGTTGTGTTTACCTCCTTAAATTCCTGTTTAGAGACGATTACGTTTCTGCGAAACGCAAACACAGATCTTCATATTTCCACCTTGTAGTATACTGTATGTTTAACAAGGACCCGGCCTTGACTCTAACTAAGGAAGGCATTACATTAGCAAACCTCCTCTCTGTTTGGAGGCATATTATCGTTTTCTGAGTCATTTACTGTGAGATGCGCCATCTGTAGCACGAGCAGGCTGGCGCTGTCTACAAGAATTCCCCTGACAAGCTACACCGTCTGGGCAAAGCCATGAAACAGATGCCGTCTCCTCTGAGAAGTTGTTATGGCTCAGGACTTCTATGAGACAATCAGCGAGGCAAATGCTGCATTCAAGTGCTCATCGCAAACCTCTGTTTCTGAGTAGTGAAAATGAGCCGGAGCTCAGTCAAATCAAAGCCCACAGTCGGAAAATTGCTTCATTAACGAGTCATTTTTCAAGCAGCCATAGTCATGATCTGATTACCTTTGCCTGCAAAACCTGTTTTATATGTATAACAAGTAAACCTTAAAAGGCATAAACCTGGAAATATTTACGAGTTATTACCACGTTAGTTACCTTATAAATATTCTCACTTCTCACTCTGTTGTTTTCAGATTAAAGTGATCAGTGTGTGTTTGATGTTTTGCTCTTTGAAGCAGCATCGCGTGCAGGCTAGGCGTGCATAGCCGCAGTGATACGTGGTGTGTGTGTGTGTGTGCCAGTGTGTGTAACAATCAGGTTCCAGCCTGATTTGTTTTCATGCATCGAATGGTCTCAGGGTTAATTTTTTTGGCTACATTTAAAGCCAAAGAGCTGCCAGGTTACATGTTAGGGGTTGAGATTTGGGAGGGAATTCACCTTTTCACCCATAGATGTCGCCACAGCTTTCTCTCACTCGGAGGTTACGGCGGTGGACTGCACACACAAGCAGGCAGGACATCTGAAAAACATTACACAATAGGTTTAAAAGATGTCTGCCTGTAAGATAAGGATTAGATTCAGAAAACAATGCAATGAAGATGATGATGATGAGCCTCTTTCTTTCTTTATCAGGCCACGTTCTGGGTTAAGCAGGCGGAGCTGCAGTGCAATATGTCACCGTAATCGTTCAGTCAGTGTATTGCAGCATTGTAGCTCATATCTGATCACCTGATTAGTTAATGATGTCGATGTGGCAGCTCGGGGATGTAGAATATTAATCAAACTAATGATTCGGTGAACAAAGCCAAGACAGAAATCAGGTTTTGGTAATCCATCACACATATCACACAAGACAACAGAAACACCTGCACTGAATTCCTTATGTTAGAGTAGAGAGGTGACTTGCTGTACTCTTCTTCTTCTTCTTCTCTTAAGTTTGGCGTCTGAATGTTAGTGTGGTGCGTTATGGAGCGTTCTGTGTTCCACCAATCCGCCATATCTCACATGCTTAACACATTACATTAGATTAAGTGGAAATACATGTTCCCACACCGCCGCCAGCTTTAGCACAGTAAAGCACAAAAAGTACATAAAGCGTTTAATCTTCTGCTTTTGAAGTGTTTAGTTGAGCTTTTTTGCTTTCTATTCTGTGCCTGTGCAGCAGCAAAACAGAATATTTATCAGGTAAATTCACTATTTTGGCAAACAAGGAATCCAATCTTGTTTTCCATCCTCCTGGCTCATTTATTCATGGAGGGTTTTCTAAGGCTGGAGCCTTTTTTTGTTCAGCGTCCTGCTTAAGATTCATACACATTCACCCTGTGTGGCTTTGCCCGACACATTTCAGGGTTGAGGGGTTTGCTCAAGAGCACTCGGTTGGCGATTTTTTCAACACAGACAAGACGTTGCTCTCTCAGTTTTTCCTTCGTTCTCCAGATCTTCCCAGTGAGGATTCAAACCAGCAACCGAACAAATCTGTGACTGGCTTCTGCACTAACATTCTCTGACCTACAGCTGTCATATGTATCCGCTCACATAGTTGCAAAATTGATGTTATGCCTGTACTCTAGCCTGAAATTATGCAAAATCTTGGAAATCTGTCCAAGACGTGGACTTAGACTTGACATTCCTCTATCTTTAGGTCCTTGTAGGTCAACTGTGCTCCTCCTCCTCCTCCCCCTCCGCAGACAGACACTGACCCAGACATCTGGGGTCCCACTGCTTCATCTCTTTACACCCTTGGTGACAGGAGAACAGACAGTCAGCTATCAGGTGTGACAACCCAGGTGAGACATGTGATTTATCAGCTATCACTTTCTGTCACAGCTGTTGTAGGACTCTGGATAAGAAGGCTTTGTGTGGTTGACACGCAGTCTTTAATCAGTCTGCCACTTAAGCTGATAACAGGCTTTGAATACTCGCAAGAGAGAATTTAGCATTTTGCACCGTATTTATCCCATTTATCAAAGTCAATAAAAGCTTAATTCTAACAAAACATCCAAATTTACAAAAGCATCATACTACTTTAGGGTTTTATGTGATAGACTGTCTGGGACATGTTGTTATGAGAAATAAAGACCCTTCCCAAAGCAGGGAAATGCCAATGTGCATCTTAATTAGAAAGGTGTTAAGCTTCCTGGAGGGATTCGCTTTTGCTCACTTTTAATTTGGCTCCTGCCAAGTCTTTCCAGATCAGTTGGCTAATGTGTTGACGAGTTGGAAGAAAGTTATCGCAGAATATCAAACGAAACACATTTCCTGTCTGCAGCAGCCTCTGGTACCAGTAGAGTGTGAAAATGTTTCTGAATATTAAAGAGGGCAAGATATGAGTGTAACCCTGGGCTAGATGAAATGGAGTCAGATATGAGGATGTAATAGCTCCATGACAAGACATCAGTCAGCCTCTAACTTCAGTTTGAGGCTTTTCACTGGCCAAAGCAGAAGGATCCTGTGTTTTATGAATGACTGTCATTATTAAAAGGTTAGACTCATGACCTACTGTAATGATGCAATCTGAAATCTGTTTTTGAAACGTTTTTCATGAACTGCAGAAAATCACTGCTGTTTTTCCTCATGTGTGACAAATAACCAATGTGAGATTTGCACGTTTTACGTCAGGGAAGTTGAAGAAATCAATCAATTTGTAATCAACAAATGCTGTTTGACAGCCTCGCACGTTCCTACCATGGCAACAGTAGGCTGTTTTTTCTGCCTTCCAGCCGAAAAAAATAATCACTGTCACTGTCACTTATGTCTCTTCCTTCCGGTATTCTTTTGCTTTCACGCCTTTCTCTCATTTTCTCTTCATCGCTCCGTTCACACTCTGCCTGTGGCCTTTCGTTCTTGTCTAATCTTTCTATCATCAGGTTGTGTTTCCCTCTAACCCCTCTTAACCCCCCGGCTTCATAGTCTGTCAAAGGGAGTCGAACCTTCAGTCTCCTCAGTTCCCTAATCACCCCCCACCCTCCCCCCTCCTTCTCTCTCCAGATTTAGCCATAATCCCCCCATTTCTGGGTACTACATCTGCACAACACTCAACAGCTGGAGACTCACTTGCACAAACAGCTATAGGCACCGCCGTGCGCGTGTGGGTATGCGCGGATATGTACATGCGCCCACAAGTTGCACATCTGGACAAAACCTAAGCCTAGAAATAGCTTGTGTGTCTCCAAAATAGGTGTGTTGACAGACTTTGTCAGAATGTATAAGGCTCTAAAGTGCTAAAAATAAGAATAAAAGAAAACAGATAAAAGCGTTACAGATTTAGAGAGCTGTAAAAGAAAAGAAAGAGCTTGTCTAATTGGTAAACACATCCGGCATGAAGACAACATCGCTACATAACCATGAAGTTGGATTTCTCACATTTCCTTCCAAAGTTTCAAACAACACTATGCCACCAAAAAGCAAATCCTGGAGCTGCTCCACTTGCTTCATGAGAGAACCAGTTTTTGGATTTAAGCGCAAGTAACACATTGGTTTAATTATTATATAAGCCCATTTTCAAGTTGATACGTTTTAAGATTACTCATTCAAATCTTTTTGCAGTACATTTTTGACAAAGTGAAGTCAGACGAACTGTACAGTTGGTTTTGTCGGTAATTCTTGACAATTGAATGATTGAAAGCCAATCAACGCTGATTCACTGATCAACTGTCATTTATTTATTAGAAAGGCTGAGTATGTTTTACTTGGTAACTTATTTTGTACATAGTGTCACGGATTTGTTGCCCTCTGTGTCATATCAGTTACTTGATCAATACATAATTAGAAGTTTCTTTCTTTCTGTTAGAAATATGTGTCTTTAAATAATGCATTCATAAAGGAGAACTGTGGGAAACATGAAAACATTTATGATTCCATGGTGACACATCTGTGTTTATAAATTGCCCCTGATGTCATGGCGTTACATTGACAGATACACACCGGCCCCTACATACACTAATTCCAATGATTCTTGCAGTATAAATAATCCCGGAGGCTGAAGCCAAATTGCCGTTCGCAGCACAGCAGAGTGTGTTGAAGTGTTAAAGTGTTCATGGCCACAGTGATAGATGAGATGTTCGCGCAGACTGGGACTGATGCCGCATTCAGCAGGAAAAGAACAGAATGAAGGAACTGTCTTGGAAACACCAACACCTAAAATGATTTAAATGAATCACCCATCAACAAACTATACCACAATCCTAATGAGTATGATCGTATATGAGTATAATGACACAAGACTTTTTATTAACTTTCAATTGCAGGGAATAAGAGAATGACAAATACTTTCCCCCCAGTAGGAACTTCATATTTACTGTAAACCCATAAGGACATGAACGTAGCACACCTGCTGTTAGTGGCTTCTCTCAAGGAGTCGCACCTGTGCCTAATCAAAGCTAATCAGCCTCCACCCCCCTTTATATGACAGACAAAGAGGGCAAACACACAGGGAGATAAAGGACCTGAAAGGAAGAAACACTTTTACACGCATACAATCTACTGTGGAGGCACACAAGGTTTATTAGCATAGCGATACTCAGACAAACACAGCTTGGTGGAGGAAGAAGAAGAAAGAGAAGAAGCACAAATATTCCTTCTCTGTAAGTCCAGGGATCAAATTCAACAGAAAGGTTCAACAACTGGTCATTTTCTCCAGTTTTGTACCATAACATTTGTTCCTAGAGTCTGACTTTAACCACACAGTCAGACCCAGTGAAACATACTTTAAATTGTCCCTATTTCCTCGAGTAGCGTTGGTGATTTGCTGATTTGATCTCCTGTAGATTCAATTTCCATAGTAATAAGCCATAGAGGCAGATGATTTCAGGGTTATTCCGCACCGCACCGCACCGCAAGTAATGAAACATTTCCATCCATTACATTTGTTTTAAATGAGAAAGACATTTGTGGAAAGAGTGGGACTTCTTCATTCTTTTTCCCTGAAATGACTCAGAAAAGCTCCCCGTCCTGCAGTTGCATGAAGGTCCCAGGCCAGACATGAAGGTCAACACTGATGGACACAGATGACTTCCAAGCACAGGCTCAGTTTATTCCCACACCATTAGGACTGCTGTCCCCGACCACACAGAGACACTTTATGACCTCTGAGACAAATGTGGCCAAACCCTCTTATCTTAACCAGGAGAATGTGTTGCGAAATTAACCTTTGCTTCTCCTGAGAGGGATTAAAAGACAATGAAATGTTTCTAGAAGAGTTAATCAGAATGCGTAAGGACGGCGCCACGAGAAATGTGTTCGTGTGCACACGAGCTGCAGCAGCACTTAGTCAACAGGGTGAAAACAAGTCTGAACACGGTTACATGGTTCACCTGTGCTGGCATGGCCGTTACGCAATTCCTGTTCAGTTAAAAACATTGAGACAGACATCAAATTAACGAGGACTCTCTATTGACGCTGCCCACGTGTTATTATCCACGTTGTTATTACTCGTTTGACATGAACAGCACTCAGGCAAAAGGGTGTGGGTTTGTGCTTGCAAGTTGAACTTTTGCTTTTAATCCTTTTAGTGACACTTCAACCTGCCATAGTAAATACTCATCGTATTCATGTGAAGTCAAATGACTCTGAGATGTGAAACTGTTTCTGGCAGTGGAGAATACACAACATAACTGCCTAACACTGCAGCTCTAAAACGGTTTTAGCAGCTTTTTGTTCATTTATATAACATTTTGACAGAACTGTTGGTTCGCACAGCTGCCTCACGGCAACATGGTTTTAGTCTCAAATCCGGTTTAGGCCTTTGATATGGATAAAAGTGTCTGGCAAATGAATTTCATCCCCTTTACAACACTACATTTATTAGAACAAGATACTTCTCCACTGGCTGCAATGCAATACTGTACCCTGCTGTCCTGACAACATTAATCGTAACAGTAATTCATCGCACCCTCTACCCCGCTGGCCAGCATGGACACACAGATTAAACCTTCTCTAATACGATTTTGCACTGAAAGAGTCAAATTTGCCAGTAGCAGTAGGATGATTTAGAGCAGCAGACTGGACTGAGCCCTTCATATCTCCGGAGATGGACATGGCTTACTGCACAGTAAAGCTGCCCAGAGGCTTGCGGGTGAAAATCCAAATGAGAGCACATCATCCATATGTGCGGTACCTGCCCAGCCGGGGTCAGGAAGGCTGCAAACAGACCATCCAGCTGTTGTGCCAGTTGTGTGGTAAACACAGCAGGATTAGCCCCTGCTCTTAAGCCAGCAGATAATAATTTGAAATGCACTAGGGTCAAAGGTTGATTACTTGTGTCTTGTTCTGTGGGTGGAATAATACGGTTCCCATATCCTGACATTCAGAAATAGAAGGACCTCTGGGCCGGGTCTTGGCCTTGAACACCGACAGCAACACCACAACCGCCGTCCTCATATAGAGGACAGATTTGTCATCCCTGGAAGCCAACAATTGACAGGCTCGTAAATACAGTGCGAGTCTCATGCACGGACAAGCACACACACGTCCAGCACACGTCTGCACATCTCTCTCTCTCTCTCTCTCTCTCACTCTGGTGCAGAGGGAAGGAGAGTGACCTTGCAGGCACTTAGTTTAAACCGCTGGATGAATTCTATAAATCCCATCAGGCCAGCTTTACCAGGATAAAGGACATTAATAAGTATATGTATGTATGTATGTATATGAACACATTGAGGTCAATAGATGAAGACCTTACATCACCCTTAACGTTTAACACCATAGACACAATATGAGCAAACTTAAAGTAATAACGTGTCCCTGTAGGCTGTGGTTAATTGATGTATGGCCCTTGACTTCATAATTCACCCTTGCTAAGTCCAAAATTGTGTACTGCTAAGGCACAGCTGAATGAGACATCACCCACTGTTATTAAATGATGTCTGTTCCAACGGAATGTTCAGTGTTTTGGAATCGTAGCGGCGGTGAAGACAAATGTAGGACAGATTTCACATCTTTGTCATGTCCAATCTTTTCCCAGTGTGAAACCTGTCCAAGAGAAGCAGGAGCCATCTACTCCCAACTCACGCAAACATCTCTCCCTGCACAAACAGGCCTCTTACTCCCCTGAGGAGACAGTAAGTCAACGTGCATATGCATGGACGGTGCAGGTATTATCATGTTTGTTACACTGATAGACAGGAAGATCCACCGAGTCATTCTGCACACCAATGAGGGTGCAGAGGAGATCATGCAGGAAGATGGATTTCAACAATAACAGACACATGGTGCCAGCAGCCTGGTTAAGAATGATAGCTGAGAGCCAAGCCATTTTCGGGGGGGGCAGATCCATAATGCGGAATTCCCAAGGGCCAGCACCTGCCTGCTCATACAGACAGGAACACACACGTCTCTGCGCTGGCGTACACGCACAAACACATGCACACTCGCACGGCTTGCATGGCCAGTGGAGGCTGTTGCTGCCGGGGTGTGAGGTGCAGAGTGGGGCCCCTCTAGGGCTTGGAGCCTTTGTTCCTCTTTCACAGGCTCTGCTTCCCTCTGATGATGGGCCCATTGTCCGTGCTTCCAGTGGACCTGCACCATTCAGGCCTGCTGATAAAGCTCCCTTTCACCAACACAGGCAGAGAAAGTAGGAGGCAGAGGAGGGGGGAAGGGGCGAGAAAGGCAGTGATGGGAGTGTGGAAAGGCAAAGAAGATGGGAAGGAGAGGAGCGGAGAGCTCGGGATGGGAAAGAAAGAGTCGGGAGGGATGAGAGTCTTGCGGAGGGATGAGAAATGCCGGTGAGAAGGTTTTTCTGAAGAGAGGCCCGGATCGAACTTTAAAAGTGACACGCACACACGCAGTCAGACTGAGAAACAGGAAAGAACAAAGGAAGGATTGTGGTAATGACTCCAGACAGTGGACGGTCTTACTGGTTCTCCTGCGGCTGATCTGAGATGAGTCATTCAGGTGCACACACACATACACACACAGACTACCCAGTTGTTTCCAACGTAGAACTTAAAGTCTGCATGCAGTTCCTAGCTGAATTTTTCTTCTTTTTCCATCATTGCATGAATCTCAAAAAATAGAAATCGACCAAAAAAATAGCGCCTCGTTCCTCCGAAATAGATCTTAATTCCAATCTTAATGGGAACAAACATCAGTGCTCGACTTGCAACACTTTTACAACATCACCTAACTAGCAAGTTCTCCAAGAGCTGGTATTATTACCCAGTTGTTGAGGTGATACACTTGATGCCTTTTCTGTTTTTACTTAATAGCTCAGAGCTTTAAGGGATTTCTGCCGAAGCTGTTAACCTGAAACACTGTTGACAAAACGCTGAATGCCGTTCAGCAAAACACTACTTACGTAATTATGCAGATTTATTTATTTATTTTGTGTAACCATGCAACTGAACCAAACATGCCTGTTTTTTTGGTAAATTGTTTGGAAAGGCAGGGAAGGAGGGAGGAAGAGAGAGGAGAAAGAGTGACCGCTGTAGCTGTCACGCTGAGCCGGAGGCGACGCCGCTGAGAATGTCACGCGGCGTTCGGTCGTACCAGCAGGGTTTGGCCTGAAGGAAGGCCTCTCCTCTCGCTCTCCACAGGATTAGAGGGGTGAGCGGTGTGTGCCCATCATGGACACACACACACACACACAAACACACACACACAAACACACACAAACACACACAAACACACACAAACACACACACACACAGAGGGAAACGTTCCCGAAGGGCGAAAGCAGCCAGTGGTGGTAAAACACTAGCGCCACAGGAAAAGATGGATTAGTGGCGCAGTGAGCATAAGAAGAGGAGGGTGAAGAGTGAAGCAGGTGGTCACTCCAGAAGGTTAATGATCCTGGGCGCCTTTCACTGGGACTGAGAAGCCAAGGAGCCGGAAAGAAAGGTCGGAGCTGAGGGATATTCAAGCAGATTTAACCCCTAAGACTTAACCAGATCTTTCTACCAAGAAGTCCATTAATCTACCGTGAAGTCGGGATCTAAAAATAGATTCTGTGACGGCCGGATCCCATCCAAACATAATCTCTGAGGATTGTGTCCAGAACGTCCAGATTGTTCCTGAGCAAAGGCAGAGTTTGTTCATTAATGCTGATGACTAACGCTGTATTAGATGTATAAACACTAACTTAAGGAAAAATGTAAATAGAGGAGCGGTAGAGGAATGTAATGAGAGCAAGCGGGTCTTTGTCAGCTGAAGAAGAAGACAGATGCTTTAAGGAAATAGCAGGGCACTCGTTATGATTTGTCTTGTTCTAATTTGCACAGTCTAGTGCCTTGGTGGAGGGCAATGGCAGGAGCATTAACCTAACACACAGGGTCTTGGGGTTTGTTTGATTTTTTTGATGGCGGGGGAAACCGGAGAACCTGGAGGAAACCACATGCAGGAAACACAGAGGGGAGCATGGAAAGTCCACACAGGATGAAGGCTTCCTCAGGGTTTTGGACCCACAGCTCTCTGCTGCGAGGCGACATGTGGATTTACGACGTGTTTAATTGCTTTAATTGTCATTTATCTCGATCTAGACCAAATGGTTGGGATTGATATGCCAAAGAAAATATCTTTATCTGTTACCAAATCATTTCTTTGACGTTCTTGCCCCCTGGATCTGGATCAGGGTCAGGATCAGGATTGGCACCAGAACGGGTTCCTCCCCCTGCCTGTGCCACGCCCTGACACCAACATCACTCCACAACCCTCTGAGTCATCCTGCGAACAAACAAGCCAACAAACAAAACCGACAGACGCGTGCGAAAACACAACGTCCTTGGCGGAGGTAACAAATCAAAGCGGGCCACTCGACTCCACAGCTCCAGCGTCTCATTTGGACTTTTAAAAAAAAAACTTTACACGTTGACCACATCAGTGCGAAAAAAACGGACAGATTCCTCCGCGCCTCCTCTCCGACCGGTTTCGTGCGTCACTGCGAGTTAAGGTCGGAATAAAAGTGGAGTTAACTGAAACATTAAATATATTCAGAGATAATTACAAAGTGCCTACAAAAGCCTCTGAGCCGCTATTAGTGTGAACAAAGCGATGAAGCGTTTAACGTCTGTGGCGTTAGAGTTTCCTCTTTGTGGGTCTAATCCGATGAACAAAAGCCATTACAGGTCCGGTTTGTGCGCCGGGTCAACCGGAGAGCCAGTACAGATTTATGAAACATCAGGAATAGCAGAGCAATCATGTAAGCAGCAACAAGCTTTTACACAACTCCTGACGCGAATAGATACAATCAGGAAAAGGAAAAATCTCGTTCTCTGGCGGATGTAAAAATACTCATTTTGTGAATGGACACAGGGCTGCAGATCCATAGGTTACTATGGTAATTACAGGCGAACCGGGGGGGGGGTGGGGGGGGGGAGACAGGAAGCGCTGGGAGCGAGTGGCGAGTTCAAGCCACAGGGAGGAGGAGGATGTGTTTTTAGAGGAGGCATGGATTGATTCAGGGAACGACTTCCATCCACACAGCAACAGGCAGCGGGACAAAACAACAAGGAGAGAAACAACAGATGCAGGAGGGAGGAGAGGAAACGAGGACGAGGAGTGACAGGGAGTGAAGACAGAATGGAAGAAATTGTGTGTCATGTGACTTCGATGTGTCATCTTTGACAGCGGCGCCGGCGCTGCGGGATCCCAAATCAAATCCGATACATCCGATCCGTTGGAAGTGCGTTTTCACTCTGTCAACAAGAGGGGAGACGCGAAGGCCAAAAAGCTCGGAGGCAAACGATTAGAGGCGCTTTAAGGTACAGAAGGATGGGGGGAGGTAAAGGAAGGAGGCGGGAGAGGAGCGGAGCAGGAGGGGAGGTTAAGTACAAATTTGGAACCACACAAGCCGACCGCACACTGAAAGACTGTAATTTGGATTTTCCCAGAATAGCCGGTAAACGAGGGAGCGAGGAGGGACGGAATAACATAAACTCTTTAGCAGCACGCAACACGCACAACAACAACACACTCCCCGGGACAGCCATCATATCTCACACAAACATATGCAAACATACACACACATACACACACACACACGGTGCATATAGGCCCTCTTTCTTGCATAAACACACGGATAGACATTACATATACAAGCCTACACGTGCAGACATTTCCGTCGATGCAAAACGACAGAGAAAGTCGTTTTCTACGACGGCGCGAAGAGGAAACACGATTTATGCTCAACTGTTGTTTTCAATCTGTGGTCAAGATGTCTTTCGCTGACATTTTGCTGTCTGCCACTAATCACGCCGCCTCTGCGTGTAACTAATACCTCCCGCGCTTCCACCGTGCAGACCAAACCAATAATGTCATCAGCAGCGGTGTCACGGCTGATTTACGTCTGCGTCGATTAGCACGTCTGCAACGAAACGAGCCCGGGCGGGGGCCTGAGCGCGTGCGGAGCTCCAGGTATCCGCCGCCGTGCGTCCCGGGCGCTTCAGAGCCGCACGTCAGCCGCAGCAGACAATGCGCAGACGTGCAGCGGCTACCTCTCAGAAGTAACTGATAGCTTAAACGCGCACGCATGCATCATAACTGGACACAGATGTGGGGGAAAAAAATGGCTGCATGCTGCCTGAAACACTAACGGCACGGATAGGAGAGAAGTATAAACAAAGTGTCACTCATCGGACAGACCTGAAAATAAGCTTAACTGTGGGTTTAGCTCAGTCCGGCCGCTCTGTGCGTCGCCCTGCGTGCAACCGCGCAGCTTCAGGTTAGCATCACGTAGAGAGATGCTTTCAATGCTGGGAAAATTTGCAGATTAAACCTACTGCCTGCCATCTTGTTAGTGCCCTTGAGCAAGGAACATGACCCCCACCCGGCAGCACAGGATAGGCCCTCTTTTGTAATTATTGGTGTCTTTGGCTAACATGCTCGCAAATTATTTGTTTATTTGAGAGGAAAGCACACACAAGGATGGAATTAACAGGATTCTGACTCCACACATACATAAGACACACACACACACACACACACACACACACACACACACTCCGATCTATCTTCTGGTGTTTACATGCCGTTAAAAGAAATCGATTTGTTTTTTTAACGTGCATACTGGCAGATTCAATCAGAGCTTGCTGAACTTTCGCAAATTCAATTTCATTCCGAGTCAGAGAAATGTTTCAGGACAGCGTCGGACATAACCGCCTAATTTTCCAATGTTCTAGACGCGGGATCTTAAACCTGTGAGTCGTATTAAAAGCCTTAGAAAAGACCCAGGAAAATAATGTCTGTAATTACGGTTGTATGAGGTGTGTCAGGGAAAGAGGCAGCGAACTTTCTGCAGACTGAAACTGGATTTGAGATTAGATAAAGCAGCAATACGTTATACCTTTGGGTGTTTGACTCAGCTGTGTGCATATAACTTTATCTTTATGTACTGCCTGTGTGGGTTGGCGTAGCACCAGAGACCCACCCACACACACACACACACCTGCCCTCACTCTGATTTATTTACGGTAGTTTCACCTTGTCTAATGTGTTTGGGCATTAACATGGAGTCTCTGGAGGAAATGGTAACAATGAACACAGCTGACGGCGAGCGCTGCCTGCAAAAAACGCCGTCGGCCCAACACGCGGCGCTCCGTAGGTCAACTGGAAGAAGTGGGTCAGCTGTTGCTATAAAGTGGGTCACAGTGGCACAGCGCTCATGGCCCTGCGGCGAGTTGACGTGGTGTAAAGCGTATGTCGTCCTCATTAACAAACAAGGATCCAGGATTTGCACTTTATGTGTCTGCTCGGTGATTTAAGCCTCATTTCTACAGTTAGAAACAACGACTGGACCACTGGATGGAATTATTACAATATACTGTAGGATTAGATATGAGATTAAAATTCATTTTTAAAATTCATTTTTCTGCATTATCTCAAGCATTTTATACAATCAGTGCGTCAGTAGAAGAAGATTCAGCTCCTAAATCAGCCAAATGACCTTCAACCAAGGCTGCATTCCGTACAATCATCTTAATGTAACCAGAAACAGATCTGGACCACGAGTCCACCATGCGATGACAGATCTGTGTCCCTTTATCCCGCTGATTTATCAGAGAAATCACGTTTGTCACAATCAATTTGGAGATGAATTGTCTTAACAAACATCTGGCTCTCTAATCAGATACAATTTGAAAGTTTCATTCTTCTTCTGCTGCTTCTTTGTGTGTTTTTTGTTGTTTACTTAGATTTGTTCTCCTATATTGTAAGTGAAGATGGGGTTGGAATGGTTGTACATGTTGTGACGCTGCTGAGCTTTATGTGTAACAGCTGTGTGTGTCTGTTTGTGTCTCCGGTCCATCTGACGGCTCAATATTCTCTCAGTGGTCCACATCATTGTCCAGGCGTCCTATTTAAAAGTACAATCTGTAATCCAGCCTGTGTCATGCCACTGTAAATGGAATGACAGCTTCTAGCACACACACAGACACACATACACACACGCGAGGGCTACTCCCAGCTTAACATAACATTAACATATCAGTAGCAGGTTTATTTTAGAAAATGGAGTATTGGGACTTTTAATAGAGTGACTTAATCGCCGAGGTACCCACTTCCTGTTACATTCTTGTGAAACATTTGTGATTATATTGGCTGGCTGTGGGCGTTATCGCCACAACTTTCTCCGCCGCTATGGTTTCTGGAGAAGCTGCCGCCTGCAGAGCTGCTGAGATGAGTCAGACTCGTAACACCAGCAGTCATGTGTCATTATGTCTTCTCCGGTGCGCCTGTCCTTCATTTCTGCCTCCAGATTTGGACGATACTCAAAAACATCTGTATATCTGTAATCCGTCGTTAGCCAAAGCAAATAACCTGAAGGTGCAGCGTCACCGCGATGAGCCAGATTACTCGTTCCCCTTGTCTGGTTTGATTTGATTTCAGGTTGGATTTCGTAAACAAGCCGGCGGGCACACTTGACTCTGGGGGGGGAAGGGTAGGGGGGGGGCCTCTGTTGTCATGGCGAGTCATGGAGATGGGTTTGATGGCTTTGTTTTGCACAAGGCGTGGGATATCATCTGCAAACATGTTGGCAAGAAAGAACAATATGCGGTTATTTCCTTTCTTCCGCTTGGTTGTGCATTATCACGATGATTGCCCGTTTGCTTCGACGCCAAACTTAAGAAAGGGGGGGAAGGGGGAGGGGCTAGATCATGTTGACTGCTCTTAGTCGTTTAGTCATTCCTGTGCGTTACACTGTACAATGCATTCAATATGGGTGACATTTACCTAAATTGTTCTGGAGGGTTCTTTCCCATGTGGGACAGCGTTTCCCTTGCGTTGCATTGACCGCATGGTTTGTGCCTCGTACCCAACTGCTTATTTCACTTCCAAGGTCGTTTCCCCTCCAGTCCTGAAATAAAGAAGCATTTGGCAAACAGAGAGAGAGAGCCGAGATTGATTGTGAATGAAATCGCTTCGATGGCGGCGCGCTATCGACAATCTGGACTCTTTTCTGAACATCTTAAGGCTTAATCGCATCTGAGCCCGGGATCTCCCCCCTTCACACGTTCACCCCGCCTCATGAAAAGGGAAAAAAGAAAAGAAGAAACAGGAGCGAGCCTTGTTATCGGGGGAGCTGGAGTAACTCAGGTGTGTTTGCTCTGCCTGCAGGCCGCATACACGCCCAGCAGACACGCACAGATGCAGACAAAGCCAGATATAGTCACACACACATGTTCATACACATCCCAGTGCACACAATGTTTACATCTCTCTTAAGTGAGAACAACTTCAAACGTGGTGTATTATCAGACGCCCCCCCCCCTCCCCCTTTTATATAAGCGCTCCTGATTACACATCAACAAACACACTCTCAGTTTCAAATATCACCGTTTCCCACACACACAGCTCGACCCGATGAAATTCCAAACCCAGCCAGGAAGATTGAAATTCCTCTTGGAAAGCAACTAAACTCCCTCATTCTTTCACGAAGCAGACAACCGACGCATCACTCCCCCAAACTCTGCTCAGAGGTCACGTCAGAGGTCGGGCTGTGAGTCATTCCAGACACGTCCAGCCTGTTACTAGCAGCGTCTCTGACCCGCCCAGAGGTCAAAGCCAAGGGTCCAGATGCAGTGACCTCTAAACACAGACGGCTAAATACCGAGCCGGGCACAAGAGCGTGTGTGAAGTGCTTGTTGTTTGTGGAATCCTCTCCTCCTTCCTGCTTCCTCCTCCTGCCTCCTCCTCTCGCTCAGTGTTTGCTAACACTCCGCCACCGGCGACGTCGGGACACTTTTAATCAGATTAGGCTTTTCATCTATTATCTGTCATGTCAATAACGTTTCAGAGGATTTGAAGAATAAATTACATTTGTAACCCTCGGGGGGGAGGAATGGAGGAAGAGGAGGAAGCGGAGGAGCAGCGGCGCTGTTCTAGGAAATGGGATTTTTAAATTGATACCTCATCCGTAAAATATGCGCAGAAAGTTTCTCTGAGCTGTCTCTGGATTTAGACTTCTCCACTCCACTTAATTGCAGCCTGATATTCCAGAACGTTCCGTTTGCGTTTCGTCTCCGAGTGACACCCTCGCGTCTTTGTTGTTGTTGAAGATAAACCCGGCCATTTTGTCCCGGCCCATGTATTTGGATAAGTGGGTTTTCAGTGTATTGTGGTATTTTGTGTATGGTCTCACATTGAGTGTTTTGTTTAAGCATTTGTAATGTGGTCAGCACTCACACGAGAGACATGTCCAGCATGAGAGTGGACGCCTCGTGTTTGTTTAGCTTTGGGTCCAAGACGTATGAGTCTCCTCATTGCTTTGGAAGTTAGCCTTCTCTGATTCTCCTCTCCCTCTCTCTCTCTCTCTCTCTCTCTCTCTCTCTCTCTCTCTATTCCTGCACACATCTGCCCCTGTTTGCGTGTTTGCATTGGGAGAAACCTGGGAATGGACGAGCGTGTTTGTGTGTGTGTGGACGAACCAGGCAGGCAGGCAGACGGACAAACATGCCAAAATGTGACCGAGGGAGGAAGACGAGGATAAAAACAAGGGTGGACAAGTGAAGGGAGAGAGACGGGGAGGACAGAGAAGAGCTGGATTGGATGGTGGAGAGAGAGAGAGAGAGAGAGAGAGAGAGAGAGAGAGAGAGAGAGAGAGAGAGAGAGAGAGAGGCCCCTGACCTGACCACACTGACACACTCGGGTCGCTCTCTCCTTGCCAGCTGTGCATTGTGGTCTAGTCAGAGAGGACACACTCGCACACACATATACTTATCTACGCATGTTGGCGATGAGGACATACTTGGCCTGTACGTGTGTGTGTGTGTGTGTGTGTGTGTGTGTGTGTGTGTGTGTGTGTGTGTGTGTGTGTGTGCTTGGACGTGACAGCCTATCCATGTATGCTAAAGCCAGCGCGAGTACTACCGAAAAAATCAAACCGTCTGTGTTTGTTTTCCATCCAGCCGAGCTCACGCCTTTGTGTTCACGTCCCCGAGACCTGTGTGTGCATCTGTGTGTGTTCGTATATTGACACGTCTGGCGGCCCCCGAGTACGCCGGAGCTCATTTCCATCTGTTTTCCTTGCTAAGCAGCCTGAGCGAACAGCGATATTAGCGTGCAGAGCGTCCCCGCGTAAGCACTCCATCATCTCTGTCCCGTCCCGTCCCGTCCCTCCGTCGCCACATGTGTGTGACGGCTGCGAACCATTAGCCGTGTACGGCACAAACGGAGTAATTAGGAGTAAGTGCTCAAAGGTGCAACAAATCCCACCGCCGCCTCCGCCTCCGCCACCTCCGTCCGTTCCCACAATCCTTTGCTGGATTCGGAGGCCACCGTTCCCACCGCTGGAGCCTGACTGTTGCCCAACACGCACGTCTCCCCAAATAGACACGGTGCTGCTAACAGGCGCTGTGGGCACCCTGTGTTTTCGGTGCGGGCCTCGGCTAGTGCTGACTGGCCATGGACGAGGTTATTTATACCGGGTGTGGAGTTCCTTTGGACTGGCAGGAGAGCGAGGTGCAGGAAATGCAACATGGTCAAAGAGTCAACGACGGGAAAGTTCCCTCTTAACGCAGCAGTTTGGCATTTTGGTTCCTTTTCTCTTTCCTTCCGTCCGTCTGTCTGTCTGTCTGTCTGTAGCATGTACCACAGTTATGCACCACATGATACTGAACAACCAGCGTCCATACTTGGCATTGAGCATTTGATACTTAAGAATATTTGTTTCTATGGCAGTGTGTGTGCTGTGTGTCTATAAGTCCATTTGTTTGTATGTGCGTTGTGTGTCTGTCCGTCATTTCCAGGAAACAGGCTTTTCCTCGGCAGACCTTAAACACAGCCAATCTCGGCGTAACCTCGGTAACCCCCTCCCCACACACCACCGCTACCATTATCATCACCACCTCCACCCTTCCTCACCCTGCAGGAGAGAAGCTGGGAATCAATACTCCACCATCTGAGGGAGTGAGTGTGCCAGCATCCGTAAGCTGAGGTTTGGCTGTGGAACATGAGTGAGTGAGGGACGCACACACAAACAATAACACACGCAAACACACACACACACACTGCCATAAACGTCCACACACTGCACACACATGTTCATGTTTGTGTGTACCCGTGGTGTGGGGACTTCCCACACACACACACACACACACACACACTCACACACACACACGCTCATGACATCTTTATTCAGCAGCGATACACAGCGGAGAGAGAACGGAATGGAAAAACTGCACGGCTCCGGCTGAGGTCAGTTTTGGAGACGAAGCCATCATTGAGCGAGCAAAGTGAAAACCTGAAGTATGCGCCTTAATCGCTGTCCTCGCTCTGCCCTCCAGCGATACGTGCTCCAGGCCAAGTCAAACAAAGGGCAGAGAGAATAATCAGCACAAACATATTTGCATATGTTCACAGTTTACTGTTGAACGAGTGCAAATGTGCTGTGGAGAATAGATTGAAATAATCATTGATGCAATCTAATTAAGATAACTCTTTTCCATCGATTCTAATTAGTTATACACATAAACAAAATCTGCTTTGCTATGCATAGATTTTATGGATAAACACACCTATTCACACACACACACACACGCGCACACATACACACACACACACACACAGAGGCCGCCATAAATTACAGTCACCCCATCTGGGAGCATTAAGAAGCTGTTAATGAATAGGGTGCTGGAGCAGCAGCCACAAGTGGAGCGATTCAGATGGAGGAGGGGGGAGGGAGAGGGGGAGAGGGGGGGGGAGGGGGAACTATGAAGGCGGGGGTGGGTAGCATCTGGGCTGCAGATATGTGTGTAGTCATGTAAAAGAGGTTGCGGTAACAGCGCATGTTTACGGGGAGGAGATGAGTGAAGAGATGTGTGTTTGAAGCCAGAGCTCTGCGTGACCTGCCGGGTAGGGAGGGGAGCGTTCCATGCATGTGGGGTTAAATGTGGGTACGCACATTAAACAATACATTACAAACCGTATTGGAAGAAGTAACCATGCATTTACCCATGTATAAGTACAAATACCACTCTGTTACAAATAAAAAGCCTGTGTAAAAAGAGAAAACCACAGAGAGGACACACAAGTTTCCCATATTACAGTATTAGATTGAAGTCTTTCCTGCATTCAGATCAGTCTCTCTCAGCAAATTCAACAATTTGTCACCTGTCAATCATCGTATCGAGTGCATCGACTCACCCTACGTCAGCTTGAATTTGAAGTCTGAATCTATACTCGTCAGATAAACACATTTAGAATTCTCCACAGCAAATCGGGTAAATGTGCTTTGTTTTCCTGCCTCACAAACTGCTGAGTGTGTAGCAAACACACAGAATGCGAAGGAGAAAAGGGCAGCTCAACTCCAGGCCGATGATTTCTCCCCTTATCTGAGGGAGGTGTCGCAGGGAGGTGTGGCAACAGAAGGGCCAGTTATCTTAAGTGACCTTTTAATACCCTTGGTCCTTTCACAATGCCTCTATAGGCGGCCGTTCAAAGTGGACACATGGGTAATATACAGGGGGCAGAAGTGTGCCTGCCAAGGAGACAAAAGACACCACCTGTATGCTAATGTCTGTCCAGGCTTTTGGACGGAGCAGCGCCGGGGTTGAAGTGTGCCGTTCCTCTTGAAAAAGGCTTGGAGGGCAGTAAACCGTCAACAGAGGGCAAAAATTGATTCGCGGAAGAAACTAGAAGTCAGAAGTGTGGCAGTTTATGAGCGAGAGGATGCTGTAAAATTGATTTTCTCCCTCTTTAAGATTGCAAAAGAAAAAAGACAATAGGGGCAATGCAGCAGAGTTACTGTCGGACAGATGAGAGAGAGGGAGAAGAAGAAAGGCCGTAAATTTCATCTCCAGTCTGTGTTAAGTAATGAGAAAGAGGGAGAGTGGCGGAGTGTGCCACCTCAGATGGGAGGGAGCTAGACAAAGGCTGTAAAATTCATTTTCCCTTCCTCCTCTTTAGGTAATGGGAGAGAAGAAGTCACGATGGGCGAGCGTGGTGCTTTTGTCAATAAGCAGAAGGAGGGAAAATGGGGCAATAAAATTCATTTCCTCACTCCTCGCTCCTGTATTTTCCAAAGAAAGAGAGAGATTTGAGTGGCGGAGTGTGCCGTGGCAGAGGGACGCCTGTTCATATGGAAAAAAGGAAGCCGGGTCAGAGGCTGTAAAATTCTCTTTTCTACTTTCTCCTTCCTTTTCCTTCTCTGATTCCCTCCGGTAATGAGGCGGAGGCAGAGAGGCAGCATGTGCCTGTGTGAATGGAGGGTGGAGTAATTGCTTTTAAGCAGAGTTTTAGCATGGCACATTTAGAGACGTCCTTTAAGACCAGGCTACAATTACTCCTTGGCAGCCCCAGACCACACATGCGTACACGTCGCTCATTCATAAACAGGCTTATGTAAACACATCTCCAGCATGCATACGGACACACAACACCCCCCCTCGTCAGCTGGATATTCCCCTATCTCTGTTTTCTTTCACACTTTGGAGCAGGAACGTTTTACGCCCCAAGTCGTTTATATTTACCCTGTATCCATACAGACTTTGCTATGTTTCGGCCTCAATATACTATACAAGGTTCTGCCCATACACACTTGTAGTTTCCTTACTATCAGCACAATAACTTGGAGGTTCCATCAATACTGCCTTCCTGTCTGTCATTAGCCACGGCCCAAACATGCACGTAAAGTATATAACCTCTTGTTAGCCACGGTGTCACTTGCGGTGGCTGTCAGTGTGACACTATTCTGGGCATCCACCCGCCGACGCCTCCTCTCTCCCTCCATCTTTCCCGAGGCCTGTCGATGCCAGGACAGTCTGGGCACTTTGGACAGATCAGCGCTCTTTGGGGGAAGACACAGCTTGTCACTTTCATTTCAACACTTCTCAGGGGTAATGGGCAAACATTGGACAGCACCCCGCCAACGATCCCCTGCTTGAAACAGACAACAGCTTATGTAAAACTGTGAAATCTTACAGGATCCCCAAATATATCTGGACTTAAATGGACATTTTTAGATATTAATGAGTGAAATGGCTCTGTGTGTTGTGAAAGGGTCGCGTTTAGTGGTAAATCCATCGAGAAATACCTCCCACTCTGCAGCTCTACAGAGATTCTGCTTATTGTTTTGGTTTTCTGCTCTAAAAATACGCAGTGTGGTCGCCCAAATATAAAACCGTACGACCAAACTGAGAATCAAAACAAACAAACCTAACCTGCAAAGAAAGTCGAGCATCAAGAAGACCCAGATATGTGTCAGGACTTGGTGGAGAGCAAAACTCATGCATCAGGTGGACAGAGACATTATGACAGCAGGGTTTTGTTTTGGTTTTGTGTGTCTCCTTGATGTGCTCTTACACAAGGAGACACACAACTCTAACCCATCGTAGCCATGACTACTCGATGAACCGATAATCTTCAGGGATGTGTGTCACACAACAGCTGGATGTGGTGATTTCTCTGCCACTTATCCAGGTCCAGGTCCAGGAGGCAGCATGGTATAAGCAGTGCAGCCCAGATGTCCCCGTCCCTGGCCAAGATCTCCAGCTCTCCCTGGAGGATACAGAGACATTCACAGGCCAGATGGGATAGATAATCCTTCCAGTGTATTCTGGGTCTGTCCCGTGGTCTCCTCACAAGAAGGGATGATAGATTTCAAGTACCATAATGTACTCTATCCATACATTTAAGGGAATTTTCCATCGTTTTATGATGTTCGGGTCATTTATGTGAACACTCAAGACTTTTTCTGGTGATTTGGAGCATTCTGGAGATATTTAGCGTTCACTTGCCAGGTCTGTAGGCCTCTGACCCGTATGGATTCAGGTTCTTTTGATGTTCTTTGCTCAGGGGTCCGTCAGTTCTAGTAGGACAACAGTGTGAATACCTCACAAAGACAAACTATAAGAAGCACGTTGTAATCTAGCGTCATATTACAGATGAACGTCTTGATGAGGAGAACAATTTTGAACCAGGATTTTGAGGACTTTTAATAAATTTGTGTTTTTCAGAGCACGCCGGCATCTCTTACGTCTCGTCATGTCGACTATTTCTGGGGATCAGGTGCACGTATAAAAGTAAAGCCTATTCTATTCCGTTTCCATTTATCTGTTTCCTTGTGTGGAAAGGAGCTCAGCTGGTCTCGGCGAGGCTGTTAGAGCACCGTGGCGTCTCAGGTGAGAGTGGTAACGTGACGCTCCGTTGTTTACCAAGCGATATGATTTCTAGCGATATGATTTGTCTAGCGCTCGTCGGTGTGCAGTTGTAATCTTGGCGGGCCAGTTATTCACAACCCAGACCCCTTATACACACATACACACACACACTCTCTCTCTCACACACACACACACACACACTTGCAGGCTGTTGTTTTGTTGCGTTGAGGAAAAGCAGGGAATGGTAAACAGAGCCTCTGGGTGGTCCCTCTTTCTCTCCCCGTGGACGCAGTGCTTAAGTCTGCTGTCAGGAGAAGAGCCTCTCTTCTTTTGAACCCAACCTGCGTTCCTGCTCGCCTCCCCACTCTCTCTCCCTCTCTCTCTCTCCCTCTCTCTCTGTCTCTTACTTCTGTCGCTTGTTTGTGGCTGCTTGGCGTCTGTGCAACTGCCCTCATACATATTGAAGGGGGCTTTTGAGGAATCTGCCTGTGTGCGGCTTACTCTCGTCTCCCTATTTACATTGGAGTGTCAATCTCTCTCTCTCTTTCTCTCTCTCTCTCTCTCTCTCTCTCTCTCTCTCTCTCTCTCTCTCTCTCTCTCTCTCTCTCTCTCGCTCTCTGTATAAGCCCCTAAAAGTACTTTTCCATTATTGCTATTCAGTGTCTGTTTTTATTCTCACTCTCTTTCACCTGCCCACATCTATGTAGCCCCCTCTCTTTCTCACTTCACTTAGCTGTTAATTATCTCTGCCCATTTTTTTTTTGGCTTTTGCTTTTGTGGATTAAAAACTCTTTTGTGCATTTCTGGAAGCCTCTCTACCTTTACTCTCACCCCTTCCCCTCCTCTCTCACTCTCTCTCCACTTCAAATGTTTATTTCATCGCGTTGCTGTGTTTCTCTCCCTAAAAGTCTTGCATGAATTTTATACCTCTTACGCCTCTTTTGAAAACCTTTCATTCGCACAGATCTTTCTCTCACTCCTCATTTATTCCTATTTTTCAAGCCTTCCTCCTCCTGCCCCCTCCCTCCCTCACTCTGCCCCCCCTTCCTCCCCTTATTGCTTTTTTGCTGGTACGCTGTACTTCATTTGTACATCTTCCCACATCTCATACCTCATTCCTTTGTCTCTGTGGGTCCTTCTAGTGCAGTTTGCTTCCTCTCTATTTATATCTCTCTCACTCTCTCACCAGCCCCCTCTTATTCATTTGGCATCCGTCGATCCTTCCACTTCTCCTCCACACTCACTTTTGCCTCAAATATTTCTCTGTTTGCGCGTCAAACCTTTATTCTAACCTTCCTCCCTTATCCTTAAGCCTCTATCTCTTCCTGTCTTTTTTTTTTGTTATTTGTTCTTTCACACATTTCTTCCCTCTCGTTCTGTTCCTTTGAATCTCACATACTCGTCTGTTTCTCATTCTTCCTCTGCCTGGAAGTGAAGGGGACGGACTGATCGCCATCCTGTATTGGCCAAGAGGGAACACGAAAGGCTTTGTGTTGTTTGTCGATGAGTCACCTGCAGTATCTGATCCCGGGGAAATGATACATATAATTTCAATTTGCCCAAGAGATGGAGCCATAATTACAGGTCAATACAGGTCAGGCTTTGCTAATGATTAGCCCAAAGGATGACTGTCTCATCTACTAGCCACAACATGTTTACTGTTTCCTGTTTGCATTGTTCCACTTTGCATATGGTTCCTCTAAAGTACATCTTTTTAAAGCTCCACTCTCATCTCACACCTCCTCACTTTTGCTCTCATTCTTGGTCTTACACTCCCGTTATCTAACATTGTGTTTGCATTTCTCCTCAATCCTCCTCCTCCTCATCCGCCTCCTTCTCAGCTGCTCTTTGTCTCTCAGTTTGGTGTGTACGGTGCACGCAGGCAGACCCACACCGGATGCGTGTCTGAGTGTGTGAATGTCTAAGCACATCGATTGCTAAACTATGTGGAGGGCTTTCACCGAGGAGCCGTTGGTACCAGCCTCACCTGAACTCTCATCTCGCAGCTACACACACACAGATCATTGGCTACAGTTAAGCATAATCGAACACCTCTTTGTTTACCTCTGATAATTAACCACAGGTAATTAGGACTGGGCATTTACTGCTTCATCTCGCTCTGCCGCTTACTCGCTGATTACCTTTGTTTGGCTTTAAAATGACTTCACCTCATCATTAACTGCACTGCGATTTCTACTACCTCAGGAAATTGAAGGGGAAATCAGCCTTTGAAACCGGCGCAGGCAAACACACCACCATGAACGGACTTGCTCTTCACACGTAAACTCTTTGAGTGAGGGGCGGTTGTGCTATTTTGGATGAGCTCTGTTTCACATGAGGAGGCAGACCTGCGCAATGCTGATTACAGAAAAATACTTCACTGCCATTGTTCCCCAACAGGCGATCATCAGTTCAGGAACGGCTCCTGCTGAGGAGCGCCGTTGACTACCAATAGAGGAGAACAAAACAAGGAGGCTCAAACGATGCGGCTGACACTGGACACAGAGTTCACACCAACGCATTTTCCTCATGTAAATAGGTGCTGGAGTGTTGTTAGGGGATGCGGACACGATGACAGTCTGTCATTAAACCCCTCATTGGTATTCACAGTGAAGGAGGCATGTGGATCAGCCACTTCTCCTTTGAATGGCCACGTTGGAGAGCAAAGAGGAAGAAAGTGTCAGCGTGCTGCGACACAAGACAAGATCACAGTGTCTCAGTCTCACTGTAGGCCGGGTAAGTATGAGCCTCCAGAACATTCAGGTCACTGAGGTGAAGACGACATGATGTGAGAACACGATCAAGTCAAAACGTGCCATGGCTAAGTCATACTGCTCCAAACATTGTGTGCAGGTTAACATTCTTCTACTCCCAGAAATGAAGAAAGGGTTCCTATTCAATAGTGGCTAATAAAACTATTTTACTTTGATATGAAGAAATAGGATTCAATCTTCTTAGAACATTTTGTTCCCATCTTGAATTCCTGTTCTTGCTTTGCTTATCGTTTAAAAGGATTTGTGTGTGGAGGAAATATGTTATAGTTCAGCTTTTCAGGATCAAGGAAAGTGCAATTCTATGACATCATCTAATTACGTTGGTTAAAATGGTTGAAAAAGGACAAATTATGGACAGTTAAGTTCCCATGCCTGCATGAAACGTTTCCCTATCATTTTCCTATATCTCATTTTCATCCCGCAGAGCAGGCTGAGTGCAAATTCAGGATCTGAGGTGAATAGGGCTGTGTTTATGTATGTGTGTGTGTGTGTGTGTGTGTAGATGTGCAGGAGTGCATGACAGCCACTACTTGTGTGTCTCTGTCTGATCAGAGTTGCAGTGTTGTGTTTTACTTCAAATTTCAGTTTACCCATTCAGTGTGGAAGCTTGGCGTGAAATTAAAGGTCTGCTCATTTGCCTCCTGATAGAGTGTTGACGTAAATGTTTGCAGTGTGGCGAAAGCTTTTCCAGAACAATTTGCTGTAGCAATGCAAATGACAATTGTGTTGGCAGTCCCTCTTACCCTGTTATCGTTCCATGAAGCCTGAAAAAACAATTGGACTCTGAAAAATTGATCCAGGGGGTGTGAGAGCTCTCCATGAATACAAAACACATTATTTGGGATGACCTGTCTGACACAGAATATCACGCAATTATCATGTATATGCAGCGGTCTGCATTTGCACAGTTAGACCTGCCACAGTTTGTCAATTTGAACAGAAATTGTAAATGCAGATTTTCCGAGAGCCACCTGAGCTGTAGTTCACTGTCTGGATCTTTCTCTGCGTAAAGCATATAACACAGAACTAAAAGCTTTATGTAAATCACCCGACAAAATGCGTGTGTGGGTGTTTTTTTTCAGACGTGATTATTCAAAGATACAGACAACTCGGCGTGGAATCATGGGTCAAACATGAGATGGAAGTTGCTTTAACGTACATAGAGCTCCAGCTGAGTGGGATGCAACTGCACTGCGACAAATTATTAGATAAGTTGTTGATTCAGAATAAAATATGCAAAACTGACCCACAAATCATTGGTTTCTATGGGCAAACACGTCTGAGTGACACCTGGAATCCAAAACGATGATAAAAATGTGTGAAAGGCTTCATGTCAGAGCTAAACAGATGCTGATCCATATTAAGAAACTCCCAGTTGATTTGTTTGACTCTTCCTTTCTGCACTCTTGTACACCCTTTTTTCAGTTTACAGAAACTGATAATGAAGTGCTACACTCATTATATCCTACGCTGCACTCATTCCCTCTTAACTTTGTCAAATATGAGCCTGAATTACTCCACAGATTAACATTCAAACACATTCTTGAAGCCTGAAAGGGAGTGGATCCTCCTGACCGTATTGGCGACTTGCCTTCATTCATTTGTTTTCAGTTTGCCTTGCTTGTTGTTGTTTAGTGTGATACTCTTGAATGCTCCTCTGCTGCTGAGCAAGCAGAGCAAATAAAGCACCGTGTCAGGCAGATGCAGGCAGGAGAAACCCCCCCCCCCCGGATAACATGGCTCATTTGGCTGAGCAAGAAGTGTGTGGTCCAGATTATCCATGTCAGTGGCACAGAAAATGAATCAGGATTTACAATCAATCCTTGCATGCTGCCTGACGTCCTTTTCCTTTCTACAGTCAGTAGAATGATACGATGCATTTTAAGTTAGTAGTAGATAGTAATTCGGAAAATTGTGATGTTATATGACATTAAAAACACACAATCACATATTCAGTTTATGAAGAAACGTCTAGCCTATAGCCGTATTCATGCCCTGGCCCCTCTGCCTCTGTCTGTGGGTCGGGTTGGTCCACAGGGGGCTGGTGTGTGAGGTGGTCTCCTGCTGCTGTCCCCCACTGGACCATAAACACAAAGACCATAAATTTATATCTTCCCATCACTCCAAATCAAATCATTTCATTACAAACCCCCCCTCTAGATTTTTCTGTTTATTTATTATTATATTTATATTAGTTTGTTACCCTCTAACCACTAGTTGTTATTATATTTCACGGATTTTATGTTATTGTGATACTTTAATGTTTTACTACTTGCACCATTAACACCATCTGTGAATGTTTCTGTGCTGGAGCAGAGCTACAGTCTATAAACAGATGAAGGGGCGGGGCTTGAGTTTCTCGGACAGCCCTCTCATTGGGTGTATGCCGGAGAGGGGGCGCGGCGTCTAACTGTGGGCGTTTCACAAAACCATCCAGCACGCCGCTCAGGATTTCATTCACTTCGGATTTCCCGTGTCGACCTGAACTTTTCCCCAGTTTTCATTCGCTGCACAAACCTTTTTTCTACGTTTTGTTCCGGAGCCGTGGCACGCAGACGCTTGTTTTGCGCGTGCATGACTCCCGGCTGACGGGACGGGTTCGTTTCTCGAAAGTTTATCCCTGTTTTTGTTTTCTTTTTCCTGTTTTTTCTTGTTTTTCTTGCACAACCTTACCTGAGTTGTGTGTTCGCCCTGCACTCCTCCTCTTCTTCCTCTTCCTCCTCCTCTCCGCCACCATGGATTTGGTTTGGATTGTGGGCTTTGCTGTGAGCGTCTGCGCCCGGTTCGCTTCAGCGGAGCGGCACAACGTTTACTGGAACAGCAGCAACCCAAAGTAAGTCAACTGTAATCGCTCATCTGTCCTCCTTTAATTCAGCGCCTCTAAACAACGATTAGAAAAATAGAAACAGACTGTGTGGCAATTTAGGAAAAATAAATAATTACGGTCTTTTTCTAATCTTCTTCCCAATGGGCCGCAGATTATTGCTATCAGCGTTTAACTGCATTGGAATAGTTTGGGGGCTCATGCATATTCAAGTAGTTTGTTGTGATAAATCTGTGACGGAAGCTACTCAGCGCGGTTGTCATGATAATGCAGGCAGTTGGGACTCTCCCTCCCTCTCTCCCTCTCACTCTCTCCATTTTTGGCTCCACAACTTTCTGGGATCGACGCCATTGTTTTCCTTACCTGTAAATTCTTTCTGCCTAACCCTGCTCAGGTTTATTTTTCTTTAATCCACCTCGCAATCTGTGTTACATGTGCTGCGGGAGTTGCTACATCTGCTCCGTGTTTATATCCCCCCCGATCGAGCTGATAGCGAGGCATGTAGAGTGGTCCTCACTCCTGCTGCACAGTAGAGAGAGGGAGAGAGCTCATTAAACCGGATGGATGAACAGATTTCACAAATACAAGGCTAATTTTCCAAGGAGCAGATTTCCAATTTAGAAGCTTTGCGTGCACAATCTGTCCAAACAACAGAAATATTCCTTCCTTTAGATTGCTATTTTCCCTCTCCTCTCTCCCATTTGATGAAGCAGATTTATTCACAGGAGCGTTTAAAAACAAAAATAGCAGAGGGAGATGTTGGCACGTCCATGCAAACATCACAACGAATTAAATCACACACACAGTTTTCTGCTGTTGCTGTTGTTGATTTCCCTTCATGTGATTAAATCCTACAGGGAGCATTTGGGAGTTTGCTGTGATGAGGGTGGGATTGTTTTTCTGTTTTTTTTTGTGTGTTGCTGGGTTTGACTCACAGCAGAAAGTGTTGAAATATCTGTTGCAATATCCGCCCCATCTGACAAGGTGTCCTCACCTCTGTGTGTGTGTGTGTGTGTGTGTGGAGTGGGAGTTTGGTTTAGCTCCCTAAATCAAGTGATATCACATGGGGTTTACGTGGCTGGAGAAGGGAGGAGAGTGTGTGTGTGTGCGTGTCTGTGTGTTCATATTTCAGGTGGTAAGACGAGTAATAATGGCGTGTGACAGAGACAGAGGAGGTAACTTGAAGCCTGTCCAGTGGGTCACAGCCGTGGGAGAGAGATGGATGTGCTCAGGGAGGAGAAACTGGAGCTCAGATTGTTGGGGTTAGGGGCCGTTTGGAATAAGTGGGGGTCAATTAGAGTTATGGTTGATGATGAGGACGAGGGGTGAAATAGCTGGGAGGGAGGGTGTGTGTCTGTGTGTGTGTGTGGGGGGGGGGGGGGGGTGTTTGCATGAGGAACAGAGATCATGCAAGCACATGCATGCACGCACGGCTGGAAACACACCCACGTACCAACACGGGGAAGGCAAGCACAAACACACACACACTCCTGGCAGACAACACACTCAATCACAGAGCCGAGATGCTCAATCACAGCGACTGACGCCATCTCAATCAATCAGCGTTAAGCTCAAACACTCTCACTGCTGTGCAAACACACACACACACACACACACACACACACACACACACACACATATGCGTCTTGGTTTGCCCAAAGGATCTCCAAAATGATCTCCATACGTTCAGTCACTGCTTCCATCTTCATCTTCTGCTTGGTGGTGGTAATCACAGTCGTTCAGGGGGGAGTGAGAGTGAAGTTGGGAGTCTCAGACGTGAAAGCGTTTGGTTCGCGTCCCTGCAGGGGTGTGACAGCCCGCATTCCTCTATATTTACTGGTAATCCACGCTTTTGCGCTCTCTGCTTTCTCCCTCTCTCTCTCTCTCTTCCTCCGCCACTCCTGATCCTGCACTCTCTCACACACACACGCTGCAGAGTTCTTCTTCTTCCTTATTTTTTACCTTCATCCTGAAATCTGCTGTCCCCTTTGCCACTTTGTTTCCCACTGAGGGTGGACGTCTGTGTGTTCATTGTTCCATCGCTCTGCCGATCAGTGAGCTGTCGCTAATCAGATTGATCTAATATTGAACAATTCAGTCTATGTTGTGGAGCCTCATTTCCCTTCTCTTCTTTGTGTGATTGTAAAGGGATACACACACTCTCTCTCCCTCTCTCACACACACACACACACGCACAGTTGCCCTGTTTAGGACTAATTTGTGCATGTGTTTGTGCCTTCGGGGCTTGCTGACTTCCAAGGTCGAAGCTGCCTGTACTGCTGTGTCTAAGCAGGAGTGAACATTCTGTGTGTGTGTGTGTGTGTGTCTGTGTGTGTGTTTCCACCTCTTTCTGACCCCTTCTCTTTCACTATACCCGTTCAAAGAAAGTGTGTTCCCAACTGATTAGTAATGGATTAATCACCGGTGCTGGTAACTTCCCAGAAAGAGGCTCACACAGTGTGCAGTGTCAGTGTGTGTGAGTGTGTGTGAGTCGCTGATGTGTCAGACTGTGTGTGTGTGTGTGTGTATGTATGTATGTGTGTGTGTGTGTACCTAGCTATATACTACATACAACATCTCCAGATTGAAATTTATGACTCCCATCATATCTGAAGCTGAACCAACCTATGTACACACACACACACACAGACACACACACTCAAAAACAACACGTAGCTGTGATTGATGTCAACATCTTCCCCAGAGCCCTCTGGACTTCACAACACTGGTGTGAAGCAATAATCTACTCATTCACTTTTCTCTCTCCTGCTGATAGAGCCTAAACACCTCCCCTCCACTCCTCCATCTCTCCTTCCTCCTCCTCCTTCTCCGCTTTGTACCTGTCTCTCCCTCGCTCCGGCACCCCTCCCTCCCTCCCTCCCTCCCTCGTCTTGGCCAGGTTCCCTTTTTATGTCGGGTCTGTAGTCTTGAGTTGTGTGAGTGTGCTAACCGCTTCAAACTCTGACACACACACACACACACACACACACACATCTGCCTCGCCCAACATATTGATTTAAACGCATCGTCATCTTGGTCTTTGCCGCCGCTGCCGTTTATTGTAAACACATATTTGGAGTCGAACATTCTCAAGGTTTTGCCCGTTTTTCTGAGGACACAAACACAATACACACCTGCTGTGGGTGAGATCCAGGTCACGCAGAGTTCATTAAGGTAGTTGGCACACACACAAACACACTCTCCTTATTAGTCTGTTTTGATATCGCACAAGATACAAATGACCTTTTTAATGACTGGGGCGCTAAATATAAGCTACAAGAGCCCGATATCACTCACACATACCTCACGTCTGATAATGAAACTAACAATACGCAAGATAATAAATCAAAGGATTGAAGCTGCTGTGTTTTCCCTGTAAAAGAACGCTTTTTTGGCTTAAGTTCCAGGCTTTAAGTGTGTGTGTGTGTGTGTGTGTGTGTGTGTGTGTGTGTGTGTGTGTGTGTGTGTGTGTGTGTGTGTGTGTGTGTGTGTGTGTGTGTGTGTGTGTGTGTGTGTGTGTGTGTGTGTGTGTGTGTGTGTGTGTGTGTGTGTGTGTGTGTGTGTGTGTGTGTGTGTGTGTGTATCTCCAGTCGGTCCGGGTCGTCCTTTGTGATTCCTCCCATACAAATTGGCCGCGCTGTCTCCACGGCGAGCCACAGAAAGAAGCTGGTAAACTGGTGTGACCGATGTGGCGGGGGGTCAGAGTTCGCGGCGTGATGAAGTGGCACGGCCTCTATCAATCTGTCAGTCACTCCGTCACGCCGGTGGTCCCTGAATGCCGCCTGCCACTCAGGCCGGCCCCTCTTCCTCTGGGAAAACTCCGGCCCACTATCCCGGCCGCTTCTTTTTTTCGGGGGTCCCTTCACTCCTTCTTCCTCCGTCCGGCTTCCTTTTTTTCTATCTCCACTTTACAAGCATGGCCCCCTTTCACTCCATTATTTCTTCACCTCCAACTCTGAGAAAGGGGTGAGGAGGGAAGCACGCATTGGGAGGCGTGGAACCCAATTCTCCTCTCATTCTTGGCACCCGTGGCAATCAGTCACAAGGAACTTTGCCCTTTATTTCACGCTCCTCCACTTCTCTCCCAACCGCCTCTCCTCTCCCTCCAATCCTCCTCCTCCTCTTCTACTTCTATTTTCCCTTTTTGGCTCGTCTCCTTCTCGTGCTGCGTCTCCAGTTCCTTGTCGTGGCGACGCGAGTGGCCGAGCCGGACTGAGAGCTCCAGTGAAGGAGAACCACACCGAAGAATTAAGCGTACGTGCAGGAACGGCGTGTGCTTGTGCTTGTGTGTGTGTGTGTTTGCCTTCATGCGTGTGGGCGTGGGCGTGTTTGAGAGATGGCGGATAAGATCGGCTCGTCATCGAGGTGATTAAGTGGAAAGGAGCAGATAAGGGATTTTCTGCGCAGTCCGAGTTACTTTCCACGAAAAACCTCCAAGTTTCCCCTCTGTGCCGTCTAATCCCGCCTCCCCCCCTTCACCCCCCCTCCTGTAATATCGCCCTGAATCTCCATCTTCCTCTCTCATCGTCTGCCCCCTGCCCCCCCTCCTATCCGTAATCCGTCTGTAATCTGTCTAGTGAATTCAATCTGCGAGGGGGGAAATACACCACAGAGATTGTCAGATGGGTGTAATCGCCTCTGCCTTGTTGCCGCGACGATGGTTGGCGTGCGCGAGCTCCCTCCTCCCCGCCGAGAAATATAGTCAAACATTCACACGCTTGTTGTTGCCGTGTCAGAGGGGTTTGTTTTATTGACTGAGCTAGATACTGAATCAGGCCAAAGGTTTGAACTTCCCACAGGCGGCGGCGGCCATGTCTGTGTTACCTAAGTCTGCTGTGTGTGAGTGCGTGTGCGTGTGTGTGTGTGTTTCCCTCTGAAGTGCTGTACTTCCTGGCGACGTCTTATTCCCGGTAAAACTGCGTATCCTGTCTGCACAACACAACACAATACGCTCGCGCCCCTTTCTCACACTTACACACGCAAAGCCGTAAAGTCACGACCCCGGGAGCGGACGGAGGAGATTCGCGGCCTCGTGTGGCTTATTAACGCCGCCCGCGAGAACAGACACGTCAGCGCTGAGTGATGGTTTCATAAGCCGGCGAAGGAGGCTGGAGGATGATGTCGGGATCTGACCCCCTCACGGCCCCCTCGGCTGTCATATCTCCATTCCCTCTCTCTCTCTTTCTCTCTCTTTCTCTCTATCTGAGATTTTACTCAGATCGCCCGTCACCCCAGTCGACCCACGTGTGCGTGTGTGTGTTTCTCCGTGCTCCGTCCATCCTCGTCCTTATCTACACCGCAGACTTCCCCTTCCTCTTCCTCCTCCTCCTTCTCCTCCTCCTCCTCCTCTGTAATTGGGTCTATGCTCCTCTACAACAGTTCGATCCCTCTGCTGAAGATGAAAGACTCCCCTCAGTGAGCAGATGCACCATTATGATTAATGTTGCCCTCACTTTCTCTCCTCTCATTGTGTGTGTCTGTGTGTGTTCATTTGTCCTCCAGCTTGTTTGTTTCGGTGACAGTGTTCACCACATCCAACTGTGTGTGTGTGTGTGTGAGTGTGTGTGTGTCTAAATAAGGGTCGTTTTGTGACTTGTGCTGTTTTCCCCTCCTGTTAGTTTATGGACTGCATGTAGTGTGTGAGGCTTCTGCTCCTCTTGCTGCTTCCCCCTAGAGGTCACTTGTATTATTACTAATATCACAATTGGAGATCTGTGAGCAAGAGGCAGCGCTGTGGTCTAAAAAGCCATTTAATAACACCGCTCTATACTCACAGATTGCGATTTTCCCAACGGAATTCATTAAACGCTGAGCTCAGACTGCTGTGCTTGGGCGAGAGAGAGAGAGAGAAAAAAAGAAGCAGAACTAAAATGAAAGTTTATCTTCCGGAAATCAATCGGGGCCGAATCGATTTTAGCCGTACGGATATTTGCCGCCGGTGAGAAATGTGATGTCAGCGTTGACCTTTCTGTTCTCGGCCCTTATAAGATACAAATGGACGGCGGGACGGCGTGAGACAGTTGGAAAGAGCATGCGTATTCATCTAAGCCTCCTTAGTTCAGGGGTAGAGGCCAATTATTTTCCTTCCTCCCAGATTTAAGCTTCCGCTGCTTTGCCGGGTGGCAGATGAGCTGGTCCGGGTTAGCCACAGAGCTCAGGGAAGGAAAGAAGGAAAGAAGGAAAGACCAGCGAGGGAGAGGGGGCCGGACAAAGGTTGACTGACAGACCAAGAGGGGGGAAAGCTGATGGATGACCAAAAAAGTCACCAAAGCACAAAAGGATGACGGCCGGAATATTATGTCCAGAGGGAGGGGCAGAGGGAGTTGGGACAATATTAGTCTCTATGGCGACCCCCACGTAGCTTTGTGCTTCGGAAATCTTGGCATATTTGGAATACCAACAGGTCGGGTGTGTGGTTGGCTCAGCGAGTCCTTGGTGTGAGCGGGGTAGGGAGGGAGGAGGGCAGGGGGACACGGGGGGATGTGCTGGGCTTATTGAGTGATGAAAGACGGACAGAGAGAGGGAGGAGACGCCTGACGCTGATGGATGGAACTGGAAGAATGGGAGCGTTTTTTGGTTAACAGGTCCGCTCGGCTTCAACGCCTTCATTTTGAACACTGAGCTTCTTCTTCTTCACACGCTGCGTATCTCACCGCGCCGCCGACGTCTCTCACTTTTATTTCCGTGAAGTTGAGAAACGCAGGTGGGGAAACGCAGGTGGAGAAGCCGTCACCCTCTTTTGAACTCCCACGGGCAAAGGGAGTCAAACTCATCCTAGCTGAATACAAGCAAACAAGCTCCGCCCGGGCCCGTTCGTCAGCTCTGAGGCCTCACCGTCCCCTCGCCGTTCACCCTAAGCCCCCTGCATTAGAGAGGCTCTGGTGCCGATGAATGGACCCAGCCTACCCCCCCCGTCCATCCAGTAATCCGGGCAGCGATGAGCCGATTAGGTGCTCCCCACATTCCAGTTTGCTCATCCATGATGTAGGCCAGTCACCTTCTAGGTCACATCAGTGGTGTTTGTGTGCGTGTGTGTGTGGGACTGTATGTACTGTGCAGGTCTGATCGTCATGTCCAGACCTGAGCAGTGACTCCTCAACTTTGAACTCCTCGTGTTGTTCACTCTCTAATGCCCTGGGCCTCCTTTTTCCTGCCCCCCTGTGTTTGCCTGTGTATAAAATTCGAGTGCTGACTTGGCGATTCCCCGACCTTTGATCCACGGTGCGGCCTGTTCACCTCAGAGGTTCTGGCATTCCGCGGGCGGGGCGATAGAGTGCAGAGATGAGAGAGGGTGATGGATGAATGAAAGGAGGGGCCAGAGGTGGAGAAGAAAGCAAAATGCTGGCCAGAGAGATTAAAGAAGAGAGATTAGACTCCTGCTCCTGAAGAGGCTCCAATAAATCAGGAATTCCTTCAAGGGAGAGGCGCATGAGTTTGGAGACACAAACACACACACACACACACACACACACACACACACACACACACACACGTAGCTGACCACTTGACATTCTCAGACGCCGGCTATTATCAGCGTTCATTATCAGCAGTCATTATCCCTCTTTATCATGACAGAAGGTAACACCGGGATTCCTCACAGCTCTGCAGAAACAACACACGTGCAAGCAATCAAACATTTAAATATATTCAGGCTCAGGCCGACACACACACACACACACACACGTGGGCGCTCAGCAGCGTATCCGCCATAGATCCGCCACAAATCAAATTTAAGTAGAGAATACAGGAGCTCCTCCCTGCTGTTGTTTTTTGTTGGTGAAAGAGTTACTGCCCCTAATTGCGGCCTCCCGGGATAAGAAGTCTGGATAAATCAAACGAGGAGACGAGGAGACGCGGAGCGAGCGGCGGCCTGCATGTTGGGAATGACATGGAAGGAAAAAGGGAGGAAGACGGACAGAAAAGTCTGAAGTCAAACTCTTGTCAAAGCAATGGCGGCTTGGTTTGACTCTGTTGGCACGACCCATTCAACACGGGGGGGGGGGAGAGCTTCTTGCTTGCTCACTTTGAAGTGCATCGCTCCCTTCGCTTAATTAAGCCCCTGATGTGGACGCTTTCATTTGGGGGCCGAGAGGTGTCAGGAGGGAGGAACAAAAGGCAGCCGGGTAATTAAAAGTATTAGCAGTTTGATAAAAAAAACAAAAAAAAGTGGCTAGCAGGCCGCCCCGGGTTGCGTATTCAGCCGGCGTTCATCTCCGGCTGAGCGGCGGCGCGCTGTGAATGGAGGCAGTGTATGAAACGGGAGGCGCTGATGAAGCAACTGTAGCTCTCGCATAGAAAACACGACTCAGAGGAACTTCAAAAGCCAAACCCGGCTCAAAGCCCTTTGACCCCCCTCCCCACCCTGCCCACTCCTATTCATAACCCCCCTTACTCCCCTAAAGCTCGGCCTAAAGGGGCTGGGAAGTGGGGCACGAGGGGGGCGAGGGGGGTCGGGGGCGTAATTACCCCCCTCCAGGGTAACTTTAATACCCTTTTTTGTGTTTTAATTACGCCCCCCTTCGACCCCCTTTTGACGAACACATTGGGACCATACCTCAACCAGTTTGTAATCAGGGCTCGGGGTGGGGGGAAGGGTCAGGGGGCGGGGGAGTTAGCACAGTGTGTGTGTGTGTGTGTGTGTGGGAAGGATGATAACTCTGTTAGGCAGAAGCAGACAACAGTGTTTGTTAGATACTGTTTCTCTTTCAGGCTGCAATTGGGTAAAAAAAAAGAACCCACACCAATCTGGTAAACAGAGCGCGGCAGGCAAACGGCAGATAAGCGCTGAGCTGTCTGGACCATGGTGAAATGATAATTATTGCTCTCTCTCTCTCTCTCTCTCCACCCCGTTAAGTTGGCCGAAGCGCTCTATAATCGCCGCAGTTCGGTGGAAGTTTTCCATCGCCGAACTAAAAGCAAAAGGTTCCTGTTCTCCAGCGGGGACGTGTCACTGTTCTAAACGGTTGTTGCAAGCTAATCTGGCCCATCAGTATTGAGGGAATGCAGTGGAGCGGAGAGGCCGAAGGGGCGGTGAGGGGGGGAACAGGAGCAGGAGCAGGGGCAGGAGTCGGGGCCTCGGGTTTTGGAGCCACGGCGTCTGTCCTCCTTCCAGGGGCGACCGGGGGGGGGGGGGAGTCCCATGGCAACGAACGGCACCGGCTAACGAGCGACAGGGGTCTCTGTCTGTGCACTTTGATCGTTAGTCACACATATGGACCTTGTCTCGCAAACACAAACTTTTTTTTATGAGGAAATGCCAGAACTCATTGAAGGAGAAGAAGGAGAAGGAAAAATAATGGCTCCAATGTTGCATTTCTCTTGCTGATGGTGTCAATCGCACCCCGAAGGCTGCTGAGAACTTTTAACTCCCTGAGATCTGAGGCGTAAATGGCAGCCAATATAACACACACACATACACACACCGCCTGGCCTTTTGTGAGCCGCTGAAAGACTGAAGGGCCGGAGTGTATTCATTGCAAAGGCAACAAAACCCGTTATTAGACACACATTCTGGACCTGTGTTGTGAAAATATTTAAGTCGGCTGAGTTTCATCAATTCTCAAGGAACCCCCGGTGATCCAGAACAGTAGGAGATGGTAAATTGATAGGCGGCGCTCGGGAATTCAATAGTGACTGAGGAGTTTGTGTGTGTGAGAGAGAGAGGAAGAGAGAGTGAGTGTATGACAGGTAGCTATTGCTTTAGCTTGTTGAAAGATGGGAATTACTGAGTGTGTGTGTGTGTGTGTGTGTGTGTGTGTGTGTGTGTGTGTGTGATAGATGGTGGTGGTGGCTGGGAGGCGAGTGTGTGTGTGTGTGTGTGTGTGTGTGTGTGTGTGTGAGCCTTGAGCCACCCCTGAAGCAGTGGAGTGGCTCAGTCATGTGGACGGGGGGACCCAGCTGAGACGCTGCTACCTTTTAGTGATAATCCGCCCGGAGACAAACTCTTCTTATCACTGAGCGACGATCCGAGCGGAAAGGAATCAACTCAGAATAAACACAATGAGACTTCAGTTATCCGACAAAGCTCAGTAAGTGCTGTGTTTGATGGTGAAGTCGAGCTTATCCATTATCATTATCATCATCATCATCATCAATCAAAATAAACAGCTTGTGTTTTTAAAGAAAGTTCAAGGGAAATTAAATCTGGGTAAAATTTACTGCCAACCAAATTTTCTTTTTTTTAAATTCAAGATATTTTGGTTTCAAGAAAAAAAAATCACTAAAATCTACAAACAATCTAAGATGATAAAGTCGATAATAAAGACGTCTGAATGGAAAACAGATTTTTATGCTACAAATAACAACCTAATCAATTATTAACATTAAGCTTTTATTTATTTTTGTTGCTTGACTCCTCCATTGATCCAGCAGATCATTCCGGCACCAAATGCTCCAAAACAAACCGCAGGCCCAGAGGTGATGGAGGAAGGGACAGTTTACTTTAAAGAGCGTCGTAAAGAGGGTGGAGGAGCGACAGGAGGGCAGGCAGACAGCCTGTCTGTCTCTCGCTCTGTGTGTGTGTAATGAGAGGGAGTGAGTTGGGAGACGGGCAGGCCGTCACCAGACTCTCGTTGTGTCCACATGCCTGCGCGTCTGTCTCGGACACTAATGAATGGGTTAAAAAACATGTGACCCTTATTTTTATCTCCAGTAGTAACTTCTCCTTGTGTGTGTGTGTGTGTGTGTGTGTTTGTGCTTCTCTCGAGGTGTGTTTATCATTATGCATCCCGCCTATCATCTGTGTGTGTGTGTGTGTGTGTGGGGGGTGTGTGTGTGTTGCCCTGCAGATGTCGATACTCATCCCCTGACTTGGCGGGCTAACTGACTGCTAATGTTTCTCTGTAAACATCATGCAGCTCCTGAGGGAGAGCGGATCAATGTGCAGCAGCTCCACACACAGCAGTCGCTCGCCCGGCCCCACATTCATCCATATTTATGCGCATGTTCTCTGTAGATCACTCTTCCACTTATTGTGTTCCAGCCCCCCCCCCCCCCCCCCCCCTCCACCTACCTTCATTCCACTCACTGCACTCACACACACACACACACACACATGAACACACTCTCTGGCTCCGGCTCTATCTCTCATTCCCAGGCTTCTCAGTCTTTCCTCTGATTTCCCTGTTGTACGCCGACATGTTGCCGATCAATATATAATCACAGGTTTTGAGGCTTATATTTATTACGGCTCTGATGCTGTAGCCGTTGTTATAAGTCTCCTGCCACTCGCCTCACCGTCCGTCTCTCTCCCCCCCCTCTCCTCTACAGGTTCCTCTGGGACAACTACGCGGTGGAGGTGAGGCTGAACGACTACCTGGACATCGTGTGCCCCCATTACCCTCTGGGCGAGGTCCCGTCTGTGGACGCCGAGCAGTACGTGCTGTACATGGTGGAGCGCGAGGAGTATGACACCTGCAAACCGCAGTCGTACGACCAGATGCGCTGGGAGTGCAGCCACCCGTTCGCTCCCCACGTCCCCGAGAAGTTCTCCGAGAAGTTCCAGCGCTTCACTCCGTTCACCCTGGGAAAGGAGTTCCGCCAGGGAGAAAGCTACTATTATATCTGTGAGTGTGTTTGACAGTGAATGTCAGTTTGAATCCTCTGCCTCTACCATCATAGACAATAATAGATACTTAAAAGTGGCGTTTAGTGTCGTTGTTGGGCGACGACGTCATCGCCATTGTTGGGGATTTTCGACATTTGAGAGCAGGAATGAAAGGAGAGGAATGAAGGAAAGAAAAGAAGGTAGTAGGACATAAATGTTGTGTCAGGTCGGTGGAAATACTGGAGTACCTCAGAGATCATTGATACTAAAACACCGACACGACACCGCTGGGCTCAAAGCGAGCGACGATGTCACCCCGACCACGGCCGTAATTAGATAAACTGCGGGACAAGACACACTCCTGTTCACAGATGGCTTCCCAAGGCTTTGTCCCGGCTCTGTCTGTGTCAAAGTGTGTGTGTTTGTATGTGTGTGTGTGCCTGCGTGCATAGAGGTGGATTAAGAGGCCAGGGGAGGGTAAGTGCATTAGTTAGTCTGTAATTAACACCTGTGTTGTTTCCTCTCTGTCCCCTGCAGCCAAACCTTTACACCACCATGGACAGGAGTGCATGCGGCTCCGGGTGGACGTCGTAGCGGCTGACGGTGAGTCTCTCCACCCCCGCCGGCCGTTAGAGAACAGCACAGTCTTCGTAACGGAGAATAGGAAATCTGGGTTCAGGAGGTCGTAGCTCGTCGATATTCATTTTACTGTTTTGTGCGTGCGGCCGTTTCGATTCCACTCTGATTAAGGCAATGAGTTGATTTCGATCAAATGCCACATGAAGTAAATTGATATCGACAACAGGCCTGGACTGTGCGATCATAAGTTCATTTACTGGGGCACGTAATCACTGCGTAGGCTGACGGCGTCAGCGTTCTGCACCTTCAGTTCCTCACGTGCCGCACTTCCTCTCGTAAGCCGATTGAGCAATGATTCATGTACATTCAGCAAATTCGGGATTTGTATTGATTAAATGAATCCAGTACAGGTGTTTGTTTGCGTATATACATAAAGACTAAAACAGGATAAGTGACATTCCCTGATGTTTGTTGGCAGAAGACCCAAGCTGATTGAGAAAATGTTGTTCTCCATTTCAGGCTCTCAGGAGGCCAGAGTATCTAAAGCAGGAGGTGCAGGAGGAGCAGGGGCCGGAGCCGGTGGCGGGGCTCACAACCCGTCCAACAGACTGCATGCAGGTATGCTGACCATCCCGTCTCTAATTATCCTGACCCTAAAACAATCCGAGTTCAATCCCGGTCAAGACAAAGTTTGCTTTAGTTCAACCAGGATTGAATTTCAACCTGAGCGTCTCACTAACGCGCCTCTCCTTCTCGTCTTCTAGCGGACGAGCCAGTGGTGGTCCTGCCAGACGTCCTGAAGAGCACTCGGACAGTCTCCGCGGCGACGACGTCATCGCTGTCGATCCTGTCGCTGCTGGTCCCGTTCACGTTACTGCTGCTGTCGCACTGATGACGCACAGACAAACTGCTGTTCCCGGACAATTTCACAATTTTAGTTTGTTGTTGCTGGGACATAATGAAGACAGTCTGTGGGGGATGAAACCACTGACTCAAAAACAAGACCGTTAACCACGCCCAGTGCTGGCCACCGGGGGGGCGAGAGAGACAGATTTTTGAAGCTCGTAGAAAAAAAAGTACGGACAGACCCACGAGCGCCGAGCGTGCCGGAGAAACTCTTTTCTTTGTTTTTTTCAAAAGGTGACAGTGTTATTGTGTTTTCTTCGAAAGGTCAAGCTCTCTTATGGAGAAACTGTGATGGGAAAAAAAAAAAGACTAAAGACTCTTTGGAAACCCCGACGAGAGAATATGAAGAATTCAAAGAGGAACCTGAACTGCCCGAAAGAACAATCAAGACGAGAAGAGAAGACGCCAATGGACGGACCGACACTCGTTTCAGCTCCATAGAGGATCTCTTACCTTTTTTGAGCCAAAGATCAGTCATCTCTCTCACTTGTAAACTAATTCCACCCTTTGAGTATCTCGTACTGTTTGTTGTGTTGTTCTCGTAAAAAGGTATTGAGTGGCATTGATGTCCCAAGTGATTTACTTTCTCTTAATGTAGCATCGACAGACGCAGGGGCGGTTTCTCACGACGACCATTCCTTTGCAAACGCGACCATGTGCTTTTATACTGTAGCACTATACTGCACAGTACCAAACACACACACACACACACATACACACAGTCAGACACTCGGTGGAGACGCTGCGTGGAACCGTGTTACATTCTATGAAGATAATTTATGACATTTGCAGCTGAGACGTTTAACTGTATATACCATGTGTTCTCGATGAAATGTTTACTGTTGGCAAAGGAGGGTGGGAGAGGCACGGTGGGGTGGGGTGAGGGGGGTTGGGGGGGGCTTTTAGTACTCGTGTGAAAGGGAAAATGTGCGTGTTGTTGCGGTGAGAGTAAGAGAACGAGCGCGAGTGAGAAAGCAAGAGTGTTTGTCGCTGCCAAACGTGAACACTGATCTGTTGTGTGTAGCACAGAGAGGCGGGACTTCTCTGATCGCTGGATCTCGCCCCTGTTTTGGTCCAAAACCAAGAGCTGGTATCAACTTTTTGTTACGACACGACTCACGGCTGGAGTCGTCACGTATTAACATCTTAGTTTTGCTACATTTAAACCTCCAGGTACAAAGAAACCCCAATTTGTTGCTCACAGTGACACGTCCAATATCGTTCTTAAGCATCATAAAATGCGACATTTTTCTACTTTGCCACTCTGCAACAAACGCTCCCAAACCTTTATAACAACCCTAAGTATAATTGAAGTTGTTGTGGTTCCTTAAAACAACAAACAGCAGAGGAGGAGCAATAACTTAACAATTATTTCTGTCATTTTTGTGTAATGGCTGATTCTGCTTACCTCTGCACTTGTGGGTTGTGTCCGATTTGTTGTGTAATTGTATACACACCACTATCAGATATGGTCCAGGATTGGGTCTGGAGACTCGTCGTGCAAATGTAGCCTTAGAAAACGAGCACAAACTGTGGATTCAGCAAAGTGAACTAAGTAGAGTCGCCTATTGTTCAATTTTGCTAATTATAAAATTGTGTTTTAAGAGTAAAAGTTGTACCAGTTCACAAAAAAAAAGACACGGCATCAAACTGCTGCCTAGCACACACACAGAGAAACACACACACACACACACACGTCTGACAGGCTGGCTTGAACAACGAAGCACAACAGTGTGTGACGACCACTGAAGTCATTTTTTTTATGGGAATCCTTGTTACTTAATTTTGTACATGTGTAAGTAAGCAAAGTGTATAGTATGTACATATACATAGATTATATAAAAGACCTGTTTGATAAATATGCTAAATGTGAAAATTTCATGTGAAATAAAAAAAGTGATATTTTTGGAAAACCAAACAGCTTCCTCGTGACTTTTCCAGTTATTTCCCAGGATCCTTTGCCCTTTGGGTCACAGTGGCGCTTGATTTTGATGTGTGATGTCTAAAATAAAAAAGCTTTCAAGAAACCGAACCCATGTTCACCTTTTGATCAGTGGAAAGAAGAGGAGCCAGAGAGCAGAGATAATGGCTGACAGGCACTAATGTGAAGGGCGACGAAGACAATCGAGGCCACGGTGACCCCAGATGAGAGACGAAGAAAATAGAGGGACGAAGGCGGGAGACAGTTGTGTTTATCATGACCACTATGGCTGCCTTTTGGCGAAGGGACTAGATACATACAGGAGGGGTGAGTCTTTATCTCCACCTCCACCCTGCGTCTCCCCTCCTGCGTCTCCCCTCCTCTCCCCCCTCACCCTGACCAGCCATTGTTCTGATCTTTCTCCTCCCTCGTCTCTCCCTCCCCAGAGGAGCTTTACGGCCGTGACAGTACAAACAGCTGTAGCACCACAAAAAAAAAAGAAGTGGTGCCACCGCCTCACGGCTCCCTCATGTTTTCGAAGGAACGGCCGTAAATTATCCCGGCTTGGACAGGACCCCCTTAACCGGCCCGACCCCTGGAAGAGGCTCCTGACGGCCTTTCATTGAGTCGCTCCTTCAGTGTGTGGAGGTTTGAGTACAACGCGAGCAAACATAAGGTACAAGAAAACCCTGACGACTCATAAAAGTACACAACTACACACAAGAACATCCTGAGGGCAACATGAGAACAGTTTTAAGAGAGTAATAAAAACACATTTGCTTCACCTTTAAAGTAGGAACGACTCAGCAGAATTGCTCGAGTAGTTACTACTTACGTATTTACATTTTGAGATACTTACTTTTACTTTTTCTACCTTTTCCACTTCAATTAGTCACTAGTTTCATTGCAGATTCATACATTTCTAACACAAGATATATTATAAAAGATATATTATTGTACCTTAACTATTATGAGGCTCTGTTTTTGGTGGTTTTAGAAAGGAAAAGATTTTGGGAATCTTCCATCTTGGGGCCTATTTATTCTTTAATTTCTAATTTGTCATGTTAACTTTTACCAAATTAGAAATTAAAATGCAGAATCTGTATTTTCCTGTGTTCATGTTGGTAGTAGTACTTTGACTTGACTTGGGCATGAGGTTACGGGTTTGTTTTGAGTAAGACGGACAGTTGTTTTGTAGTAAATGAAACATTTCCCATGAAACCCGAAAAAGAAAGACCTCAACCGACACATCCGCCACGAGGGTTTAACAGAATTAGAACTGAGTCGATAGTGTGCGACAGCAAAAAATTGGGCGGAGGCCACGAGGCGCAGCGAGAACGCTCTCAAAATCAGAGTTTTGGCAGAGTTGTCTTGGCGTGGCCAGCTGCTCTATCTCTGCCGCTCTGGACAAGAGAGTCAAGCCTTCCTATCAGCAGGACGCACCGTGAGACGTCCCTGTCTGCCTGCTAGCGTATGGTAACCAACTCAGAGGAGCCAGGAGGAGGATCTGTGTTACAGGGCCGCAGGGAGGTTACCTCATGTTTATGTAGCTATTTGTAGCTTTTATAACCTTCTTTGCTGTCCTACAATGGGAGAGCTGATGTCCTATAAGTATTAAAGCAGCTGTTTATGAGCAGAGCAAGGACAATAAACTAGGTGTGACATGTGTGTGTGCAGTGGAGATTCACAGCGTGCTCATATTAAATGTCCTTTTAACAAAGAAGCTGAAGTTGAGAGCCCCTTTATTCCAGTCTGTCTCTCTCTGGGCCTATTATCCCGGGCTTTAGGTGACGACGGGGTCAGAAGGGGCTGATGGGAAGGAAAAGACCTCGGTTACTGTCAACACAGAGAGCGCATTGGGACGCCTCTGCACCGATCCGGGCACATCCTGGCCCCCTGCCATCAGCTGGCGCCCGGGTGTGGTCTCTGTCCTGTCACACGCTCCCCGAACGTCGCCTCTGCCTGGGTCATCCAGCTCAGGCTTCGGTTTCCCGTCTGTGCCACTGTCCTTTTTAATGTCATTCCCACTAATCCACCCACTTTCACATCCGATCCCTCTATTTTCTACCTGCCTTTCTATCCATTTTTATTGTTGTCTCTCTCCCTTTCTCCGTGTTTTTCAGCTCTCAGGTCTGGATGACTAACTGTCTCCCTTTTCTGTCCTCGGCTAGATGGGTTTGAGGTTTTGCTGTGAAATGTGTGGGTGGGAAAGAAAGTCTTTTCTGTGTGGAAAAATGATAACCTATCATTTTTCACTCTCGGTTCTCAGTCTGTCGAGATGGATTCGCTCCCAGCAGTGTCACTGACTGTCTCTTGCGAAGGTTTTTTATAGTGTTCCAAGGTCTCGGCGGGGCCACACTGCGGGCACAACCCCAGGACTTGGCCCTCTCAATGTCTCCGTCCCCCCATTACGTTCCCTCCTGTTTTTCCATTTCCTCTAACGCGCAATTTATCTGATGTCTCTCACCTTGCCATTCAGGCGCAGAAGGTGAAGAACATTCTGTCCACGCAGGCCATTCATCTCTGACTGACAAAACCCTCCCCTGCCAAAGCCAGACAGACCAGTTATGAAATGTTGGTAAGTGGCTCTCGTACTCCAAACTCCCAAAAAAGAGTGCGTGCACTGGAAAAAAAAGCCGCAGTTGCAACAAAGAGGATTATGGAGTAAGTAAGGCGTAGATCAACATCACTGAGGGTAAGATGAGTTTGGAACGCAAAGAAGGGAACAGACGTACCAACTTTGTGCTACAAGAATCAATATTTCAGTACAATCCAGCTTCTTTAACGTAGAAAACAATGTTGAGGAACTGATTAAGTCTAATTTCGGAGACTATTTGATCCAATTTTGGGGAGGACAGTGAGCGAGAGCACAACTGGCACCTCTCTGAGCTCTAGTGTAAACGTTTAAATCAAGATGGACGCTCTCTTCTTCTTCTTCTCTGCAAGTCCCGTGTTTCTATTCTGGTTGCTGTCACGTAAACTTCACAGCGGCGTCAGAACATAATCAGATCTTCAAATTAGTTTTATTCCTTCCTATCATCCGGCATCTCAAGAGCTTAGGAAACAATCCGAGGCCTATTATTGCTGCTCTGCCGAAATGATGCACCCTAATAATAGATCTTGACGGATTCGACGCCGACTCCATTGAAATGCAAAGGCAGCACTTCACAGCTTTCTCTCAGGGGGAACAAATCTCTCACCTCCAAGCCAAGACAATAAGCAGGCGGAGATACAGAGTAACTATGCAATCATTACTATGGATTGTGCTCAGTGCTTCTCGTTAGTGTAGAAACATCCCCTCTCGTTACGGTCCGCCTCTCATGTTTGCACGACTTTGTTGGCTTTTGGAGCTTTCATACTGGACTAGTTAGTGTTTTGTGTAAAGGTGTCAAGATAAAATGCATCAGCTGTTAATCTGTTTTATTGCTTTATAGCCTGTGGAGATGTAATGAAGGATGGACGTCTTCAAAGTTACATCTGGGGAAAATGATGACAAAGGAAAGTGATTATTTCACATGTGGCTGTGAGTAAGAACATAACTGCCTACTGAGCGAAGCCTTTGGTGTAATTGCCAAAGTAGAATGTTTTCAAGTAAATCACAGGTTGCCTTTCATCCCGTCTGCTTTAACAACAGCTTGCAGATAGACATGGGGGGGTGACGTTGCAAGGCATGATGGGATTTTGGCCAAATGGCACAACAGGCAGAGCTTGCACGTCGAGATCTGCCAACCCTTTTGCATCGGTTCTGAAGTTATGGGAGCTTTTGAAACCCTGTAATGATGCTCTTGGCCAGACGCCGCTTTGTTTTCACTCAGCGGGGACGCAGTGAAAATGAGCATAGACGGGCTTTTAAGGCTAACACAAAAAACTGCACTTGCCAAAATCAGATTAGGTCAGAACGACATACTCAGCTTACATTTACAGACAGAATAACTCCTCTGTACGGGAAGAGGAAAAGCTGCATAATGGATATTTCATGTTGAATACAAAACTGGGACAAAGGAGATCTGTCTTTTGGACTTAAGGAGGCATTGAGCACTTTCTCTAACTCCCCCAGGCCATGTGGTATACGCTCCGAGACAGCATTCTTCATCCAGTATATGCATACACTCATGCAAATACTGACATCCGGCCTTGGCCCCGACCGGATCCCCAACCCACACACACACACATTTCTAAAGGAGACAAACTGAGGAAAATAGATCTTATATTTAATTGAATCACAGTAACAGCCTCAGGACAGGAGTCTGACATCAGACAATGGAATGTACACTTCATTTCAAATAAAAAACCCTGTCCAATCAAACACACACACACACACACACTCAGTCTATGTCTAGACGGTGAAATGCTATTTTAAAAATCAAAACTGATTGACAACATGTGAGAGTTCTCGCTGGAATAAATATGCAGCCAGGTTGTTTCCAGTCAGCAATGAGCAATGTGTTGCTGCGGAATGTGAAATATGTTTGCTAGGTTGCTGCGTCCCACACGTGAGGGTGGAGAACACACACTAAGTCCCAAAAGTGCTGCAATCTGTAGCTGAAACTTAACTTTGCATGGTTGTACACATGGTTTAATAGCACATTTACATAGTTTATGAATGTCGAATTTCAGATATCAGGAGAATGAAGCAACATTGCTGCTTCAGATCTGACAGCAGCCGGTTGATGTGACCTCATCACTCCAGAGTTGTGTATCAGTCTGTGCTTCCTGTCAAGTCTCTCAAGAGTCTCTACACACAACCACACAAAGTCCTACATCTTCAGACCCTTTCGCCTCAGGTCGCCTTTGGCTTCTTGTATCTGCTCCTGTAGCTCCTGGGCCGCCTCGTCGCAGTCGTTAAACGTGGCCACCCTGTAGCCCACCGTGGCCAGAGAGTAGCAGCCGAATGTCACCAGCAGATAGACGGGCACGGGCCAGGCTAGCTCCCGGTACGTCAGCGGGATGCTCAGGTCCAACAGGTCGAAGGAGACCACAGCCCAGACGGCGCCCAGGAGGGACGCGCCGAACAACCACTCCAGCAGCTTGGTCATGGTGGAGGAATTCCGGGAGAAGAGCCAGGAAACGAGCTGGGAGAGACGAGAGAGACGAGACAGACGAGAGAAACCAGAGTTATGAGGTTAGTGGAGGTCCATTCATGACGTTAGCTTAGCTTTAGCCACATAGAGTATTTTGCTGCAAAAGACCGGAAATGAACAACAATATAGCTTGTGATAGAGCTGAAACGGTCCAAACTAACGAGCTTTGTCCGTTCAATACTTGGTTTAAATAATTCGCAGTCTGTTATCAGTTTTAGTGGATATAATCCGTACGTTTACCTTCTCTTAAGCGCCAGCTCAGCTCTGCGCAGACTGATGACGTGTAAGCCGGGTGCATCATGGGAAATGTAGTCGTTTACAACAGCGCTGCAAATAGTGAGACGAGCGGAGGAAGAAGAGCATTAGCTTCCTCACTCAGGGAAGAATAACTCGGAAAAAGTAATGCACAGTAAATAATGACAATAATAATTAACAAAAATCCTAATCTTTCATAAAGGGTTGATTGATAAATTCTGAGCCTGACACATCAGTGAATTAGCAAGGGGTTTGGCGGCACATGAATAAGTAAATTCATTGGAGTAGTTCCAGGAGCACCCAGGGGTCTCTGAGCTGCATGAGAGAAACTTTGTTGGCTGCTCTCCATGATTATGGCTTTGAACTAGTTCTGCACTACCTCCTCACCTGAGTTGGCCCCCCTTTAGGTTTCACCTCTTCCCTAATAAGAAAAAGGTTTAGGTGTGAAACTGGGATAAACCCCCTCCGGCATTGTTGGCAGAAGTGTGCTGAGGTTCAGAGCTTAGCAACCAACCCTCACAAAACAAAGCTGCTCTGCAACTTTCCTGATATACTTACTTGCAAATGCGCTGTCAGCTGAGGGATAGAAGGCAATCTGTTTTGATTGAGGCCTTAATGAGGCCCCCAGCCAGGCTTTTAACTCACATTAGACCTCTAACTGTTTCTCTGTGTCATCCTCTTAATTTAGAAAAGCCATTTTGAAAATGAGATTACCATTAGCACCATCTGAACGCTATCTGTAAACACAAATGTCTTTCCAAAGTGAGGAATCTGACAACAGTTGTTAGAATTTCATTAGGGGCCACTGGGAGCACACAGTTGTCAGATCTCAGCGTCTCCAAAGGCGCTATGAGCCACATCCGTCCATTCATGGCGGTGAACCGCGGCCGCAGAGGGCACGGACCTCTCCAGGGTGAAATCGGGGGGGGGGGGGAGACGTAAACATCATTCACTTAGCCAAGGAAAGGGATGCACTAAAGAGCCACCAAGATATAAACATTATTCTTGAGGGAAAATGGTTATTCTGGGTGTGTTTATGTTTTTGTCTGTTATTAGTGCAAGTGATGATGTGTGAGCCTGCTGGTGGAGTAAAGTCTGTGTCGTGAGGGTTTACGCCTATTATTCACAAAGAATGAATCAAGCCTGAATCATTTTCCTATCAAGAAAATGGAGCATATTTGTTTCTCTAAACCATTATATGTACATTTCCCTTTCCTGCCATGTACGCAGAGAAGTTACTGTAATGCATTTCAGACAGTGTGGGACATTGTGGTAGCTGGAATTGCAGTAAACATAATAATTAACCATTCTTTTGTCATGGCACTCTTTGGTTTAGAGGTCCTACCGAGGCATTTGTAACTGTATCAAGGTGAAATGATAGTAAAAAAACAGAAAATGTATCTAAAATGTTACATTTTGTGACTTGCCACTAATGTATATCAGTTCCAGTTCCAACTTCAGTTCCAACTTCATTTTTCATATAAACCTAAGGCTCATTTTGTTTGTAGCAATGCATTAAACATGTTAGATTACAAGAATTGATTACATATGAGAGCAATCCATGATCAAGACATGAATTAATCTAATATTCTGATAGAAATTACACTTAAATTAAGCATGAAAATGACAATATTACTGTACAGGGGAGTATAAAGTGCTTACTGTTCCTATAAAGGTCAGTCACGGTTCACTGGGTGTTTGGCAGCCTGAAGGAAGGAGTCAGTGGGTGATCAGGGTGCTTAGGAATGATGTCAGCCTTTATAGTGACATTCTTCCTATCTCAAGATTTAAGTCAACTGAATTTAGGTGGCTTACATCATTTAGGTGGTCCTCACATCATTAGACGCATCGTAGTGTTGTGTGCTCCATTGTACCTGAGTTTCATCGATATAAGCCGCACTGTGAGCGTGTGTGGCACTCAGTGGGAACGGTGGAGCTGGCTTTTCTCAGCATATCTCCCTGCCAGCTCCTGTTCCGTTCCAGTACGCAGGAAACCTGTGCTCCAGCCGAGAAGGCCTGGCAGACACAACGCAACAGCATGGAAGCAGGAGCACTGAAAGAGAGAGAATGTGTGAGAGAGAGACTACAGGGAGGGAGGGAGGGAGGGAGGGAGGGAGGGAGGGAGACATGCAGAGCGCAACAAAAACGAGACAGGGATGTGGGGTACCATGAGTGAGAGGGGCAAAGAGCGGCCACGGTATGATAAAGAGAGGGGGATTTCATAGCTAACGGGGCGAGAGAGAGAAAGCTGAGAGGCCAGGAATGAAAAGAAAGGGTGAGCGACTATGTGGACGAAAGAGGAGAGGGCAACAAACAGAGAGGAGGGGCGGAGGGGCAGACAGGGGAGAGAGCTTTAGACAGGGGAAGGGGGTGAAATCAGGGGATTTGCAGGTGCAGCTTGAACAACCATTGACCTTAATGGTGCATTAAATCCAGCTGTTGCTTATCCAGACTTCTCTCCAATCCCCTTAACACCTCCAACAGCGCTGTACACCGCATACGGCGCCTCGGTTCCCACAAGACGGAGCGGGCCACGGCAGTTACAGGGGCGAGGAGGAGGAGGGGGGGAAAAGATGAAGGCAGGAGGGATTGATGGATAGAGAGAGAGTGTTGGAACAGAAGATACTTGATCCTTCAAGTGCAGGGAGGAGTGGCCTGTGGACGACATCCACTGAGAGGAGATAAGAGGCGTAGATAACACAGCGGGAGCGGTAATGGAGAACTGTGCTGTACTCTGTCTCTATGCTTATGTCAATATTAGTGGAGTGAGGTCCAGATAAGACGCTGTACAATTAAAAAGCAAAACACCAAGGATCAAGATGGGGCTGGATAAAAACAATTGCGTAATATCTTGAGTGTGTGACCAGAAAGAGAGAGAGAGTGTGTGTGTACTGGGAAACTAGTGTTGGAGATAACAATAGAGCTTTGGCTCAAAAACAGGAACCCTCTGTTTCCTGGGCTGGAGACCTGAAGCTGTGTGTTACTTTGTCATTAGACGTGTGAGTGTACTGCATGTGTGTGTGTGTGTGTGTGTGTGTGTAGATGTGTTATGCAAAGGGAAAGAGTGACTCAAAGTGTGTCGCCGTTTCCAGGAATGCTGCAACTTGAGAAGGAGATGATACATGGTGAGGAGATCCAGACAAGAGGAGGCCAAATCAGGATAGATCTCACCAGCCTCCTCCAGAATACATGAGGGGAAATAATTGATTTATTATTGATTGACTTGCCAGGAGTTGTTTATTTATTTAGTAGTATTGTGTGTGTGTGTGTGTGTGTGTGTGTGTGTGTGTGTGTGTGTGTGTGTGTGTGTGTGTGTGTGTGTGTGTGTGTGTGTGTGTGTGTGTGTGTGTGTGTGTGTGTGTGTGTGTGAGAGAGAGTGATCAAAGCCTGATTGGTGGTCAGTTAAGGACAGTGTCTCCATAGTAACTCTTGTGTTCCAGTTTTGGAAGTTACTTCTAATCACACATAGGAGCTTTTCCATTGGCTATTTCTCAAACGACTTTCAATGCCACTTGTTGCCATGAAACAGCACAGTGGGCGACTCTGAGGTGACCACGTATCAAACATGACTCGTCACAGTAGGGAGTCCTGCATGTTTCTACATTGATAAGCAGGCGTGTTGGTGAACATCCTTGATCCAAGATCGTTTAGCGACAGTGAGTGTCCTTATTAAATTGTTGAGATAATGGCGACGGGACCTTTGCACTGCTTAGGCCCCACTTAACGAAGTCTCAGGCGACTCATGTGTGTGTGGGGTCAGAGTGTGGTCAACTGTGACCAGTCTGAACCATGTGAGAATGGCACTTGTTTTGCCCTCGGTGCCCCGAGTAAAGACACACACCTGTTTCAGCTGTGCCGTGATGGCCGCAATGAAACGGTGAAGGAATGTCCCCCCCGCCCCTCCCCTCCCTACCTCTTTCAACACCACCCAACTCCCCTCCACCCCCCCCCCCCCCCCATGCTGTCCTAATGAATCTCATCACATGTCCCGCATTTGTCCCACGTCTGCTGTTTTGCTTGTTTGTTGACCTTTAGAAGACGCCATTACTGATCAGCTTCATGGGTTGTGCAGTTCTGCCTCATAACACAACCCCTCCTCCCAACGACCACATCCACAGCGTGTATGTGTGTGTGCGTGTGTGTGTCTGATCAAATGCTTCTTGTCAGTGTAACGGCCATTAACAATGAACAACGGGCATAAGCCTGATGATGTCTACCTCTCCCTCTCTGGTTTTGTCTCTCCTCTCCTCTCACCCTGGAACACAATGTCCTTAAACATTAACATTATTGACATTGGAACTAATTGGCACATGGTTATAAAAGTCCCCCCTGGGCTATTTTAAATTGGACTGCACCATTTCCTTTCAACAGAAGATAGAGGAGTCCACGCACAGGACCAGAGGAAGTATTGATTATACATGGTGAATGCGGGTCAGTGCAATGTTGTACCAGGCAAAGGGGGGGGGGGGATGATGTACGGCTGCTGGGTCTAGACTGGATAGAAGTGACCTCATCTTCTTTGCATAATGGATGGTAATGGGAGGAGGGAGTTTGCTTGCATGTCTGATCACTGCATTGTTCTCCTTTGACAGAGCTAATGCTTCATACTGATCACAGGGAGTTGTACCGTAGCTGCGGTCGGGGGAGGTACAGGTACATTCAGGGGCGCAACATCCAGTGAGATTATCTGCCTTGCTCGCCATCGTTTACATCAATATCGGGGCAAAGGTTATCGTTTCTTTTCACCGATACAATTAGAGGCCTTTGGAGGGAGTGGGACATGCGTCAGAAAGCCAAACAGCCCAGCAACAACACATGCATACAACACACCGACTCTGCTGTCTCATTATGTCGCCGATTTCCTCTCTCGTTCCGCCAGATTAGGTATGTACGGGCCGAAGTCACTATGCTTTGCCAGATCAGACAAATCACATGGATTGTGGTCATCTAGTGTGCGTCAATACTCTGTTTATACATCCTGGAAACTAATTATAGGCTGCTGTGCAATGAGACATGTTATCGAATCCAATTATATCACAGTATGTCACAATAAGCTTCTCTCCAGAGGTGCATACGTTCGTTTACTTCACCAATGCAGCGCCGTTTGTTGTTTTTGAAGTTGAAACATCCTTTGCACCAATTTTATACCGATCCACTATTTGTTTATTATGGCTGTCATTGACTTTATGTTAGGAATGTGAAAGGTCAAGGCTACAAGGATTACGGATTGGCGGTTGGGCGGAAGGTAATACCCTGGAAGCTGATTGTGGCTGCCTCAGGTAGGCGTGTCTGTCTGTCATTGCTCATGGATGAAGTTGATTGGGTGAGACTGCTAGCCTGTGGACCAGTCCATCTCCGGCTCTACACACTAGCCATATTGTGCCCCCCCCACTCCCACCCCGGCTCATCCACCCCGAGACGACCAGCGCTCGACCTCTCAGAAATCTGACCCCGACGCTCCTTGCTGCTCCCCCAGGCACCTGCCAACCTTTCACCTCCTCACGGGGCGAGCATCTGGAAGGTGAGGAGGGACAGGAGGAGAAGGCCAGGGTGGGCTGTTGACATGGTAACCGATAGGAATGGTCGTCCGTGGACTTCAGAGAGATATTCAGACGGTTTTGTCACAGATCAAATGCAAAACTTCACTCTTCGTCTGCGTACTTCCATTGATATCTGTCATTGTACGTCACTTTCTTTGCTGCTCTCTCTCTCTCTCTCTCTCTCTCTCTCTCTCTCTCTCTCTCCTTCCCCCTCCTTCCTTCCTTTTCTCTCTGCATACACCAGGACATGATGTGTGCACAGCTGGTCTTGAGAGAGCCGTGCCGGAAACATGTGTGGTTTACGAATCCCTTGTTGACATTCTGATTTGACTTGCCTTTCTCTTTTTCGCCGAACCTGGAATTTTAACTGTGCAGGGGCTGCGGAGGTCCGACTCAGCATGTTTGACCAAGGTGGAAAACCACTCACATATGCAGCAGAGTGCCTATTTGACTGACTTACCATATAGACAATGTCAGGCAGTTCATGAAGCTCAGAGGGAACTCACTCCTGCAACAGGTATTAGTAACACCAAATGCTACACACACATTAGGCTGTATGGAAACAATAACATCCTAGCTGTTAGAAAGTAGAGTGTCCAGACGTATATTTGAAGTTGCCTTAAAGTGACACCCTTGGGCCCAAACACTATAGTTTGAGTAAAGCAGGGGTTTGAAGGGTTGAAACAAATGAGGCTCTGGATTCCTCTGGATTCCTCTGGGTTCCTCTGGATTCCTCTGGGTCCGCAATGAAATCATTTTTAAATCTTTGGAAACGCACATTTTTGGATTGGGTGTGTGAGTGATGTCACTTGATGTCACAGGGACCCGCCCAATCATCCAAAGCCCCGTTTGGCACGTCTGCAGTTTGATTTATTGCAATACATCATACGTTCGTCACATAATACCAAATGCATCCAAAAAAGTAGAGGCAGCAAAGGGGTGCAGTACTCAAAAGCCAATACGGGGAGGAAACGCCATCCGGAGCCTCAAAGTTAAAGTGAATTAGCTCTGTGCCTCCTCTCACGGTTGCGGTGCACGAGGTTACTGTATGCGGCCATATGGTCTCTGTCTAGCATTACTGTCACCCTTCATTTATCATAGTGAGGGAAGATGGCCCCTCTATGCCCCTTCAAATCCTCTTAGCCAACATTTAGCTGATTGATTTTTACCGCCCCCCCCCCCATTCAGATTATCAACCTGATAAAAGCAGGAAGTGGTATAATATTAATGCTATTCAGTCTCATGGGCGGATGGATGGATGGATGAGGGAGAGAAAGCTTTATAAATGTTTCAGCGGCGATGTCAGGCCGTGTCTGGAGGAATAATATCAAGGAGGTATTATTGAGTTTACAGGGAGAGCAAACTGGGTAAAAGAAATGAAATGTGTGTGTGTGTGTGTGTGTGTGTGTGTGTGTGTGTGTGTGTGTGTGTGTGTGTGTGTGTGTGTGTGTGTGTGTGTGTGTGTGTGTGTGTGTGTGTGTGTGTGTGTGTGTGTGTGTGTGTGTGTGTGTGTGTGTGTGTGTGTGTGTGTGTGTGTGTGTGTGTGTGTTATGCAGTGCCATTTGTGTACCTGTTACACACAAAGTGGAACAGTGAAATGAGACCAAATGTGATCCCCAATTGAATTCCACTCATTATATTCATGTTGATTTCAGCGGTCAACTCCCCGTCGCAGCAGAGATCCACGATCGTGCTTTTATTCAACACAAAGATTTACCGAGTCGTCCCCCACAAACAGAGCATTCCACTAATGAGTGTAAATGCCACACAGTGAGCTCAGCAAATAAACCAGGCTTTGTTGAATCTGCGGTTTAGCTTCATATCATTGAAGACAGTTGGTCTGGAGGATTCCAACAGACCCCGGCTCTGTGTACGGCGCGCTCTCCAGATGGCACCGCACACCGTCTCTGACAGATTGTGCAAAGCTCCGAGACCCTTCATAACTTCTCCTGATTCCCTGCCCCCCATTCTTGCCTCTGATACATACTAAATGATGATCGTGGAGATTATGTATTAGTAATTCCTGCCAGGTCTTTAAAAGAATGGCCATGCTGTGTGCTTAATACTCAGTGGAGGGATTATGTGGACCCCTACATGTGGTGTTGTGGCTGCATACCTCCAGTCAGACTAAACCCAATCTGTTACAGATTTGGACTAAAGAAGAGGGGTCCAGTGGGTGGGGGGGCTCTACTGTATTTATGCTTTACAGTACATTCCTCTTCTTCTATATCATGAGGGTTTAGAGCTAAGCCTCCCGACGGAGGAAGTATTTTTATCTGAGTGTATGAGGACATTAAAGAGAACCTTGGCTTGAGTCAAGGCTATCTTAGCTATGTTTTCTCAATCCCCTTTTTTCAGCCTTTTTATTTTCCCTTTGTGGTTAAGGCAAACCCAAATTTCCCTACAGTTTCCCCTTAAATGTGGGTCCAATTAAACACATATGTGGATTTTTGGTATTGAAGCTCATAAAAGGTAAACTTTTGCGATTTACATTACATTTACATAAGGAATGCTAAGTGCCTGCACATGTGAGGTGTTAATATCTTTACCAAAAGCAGACTGCAATCATTATTCATTAGTCCCACTTAAGGTGTTTTTGCTTTCGTAAGGATACGTATCAGAGGTCTATGAAGCGTAGGATTCTTCCTTTTAGGTGAAGCGAATCCTTCTGCTGGTACGTCTGTAGTGTATTGTGGGGCAAACATCATGTATTTGTAATTGTATTCTGCTTTTAAGTGTTGGTTTAATAAACAGCATACTTATACTATATACAGTTTGAGTATACAGCCAATATGTAAGGATTTGTGTGTTCATGGTTCTATGCAGAAATCCGTAAGTCCCAATCCAGTGGTATCTTGCATACGGAAATCTCTCTCCTTCAATCCTGACTCACATTATCACACAGGTCATAAAATAACGGCAACGCAGCAATAACGGCAGAAAAAGGCTCAAAGAGGCAGAAAACAGCATAAAAAGTATGAAAAAGCTGTTAATATTATAATAAAGAGGGGAAACTTAAAAGCATAGACAAAGAGGCAAGTGAAAGACATTTAGTAAGAGATCAATGAGAGAAAATGATTCATAAAAGTAAATCTATTAAGATGAGGTTTTATGTGGTGATTCTAATTTATCCTTCCTAAGCTGCCATTACTGCATAAACAGCACATTTGAAAAACCTGCTTCATCAATATCTAATCAAAATAGCTCCAATCATTCATTCTTTCATTCTTTCTTGATGTAAATGTAGAACTTTAAAGCTTTGTGTCACCGACAGTGTTAGACTGAGGCGTTGCTGGGATTCTGTTGTGTCTTGCTGCACCCTGGTGGTGAAACGAGGTATTACTTCTTGCTGACCGATTTGCAATATGAGTGGAAAAACACAACGAGGCTCGACAAAAACACAAACACAAAGGAAATGCCACAATGTCACCATTATTTAAAACCATTTTCATTTACTTAGTGTTTATTAAGCTTATTTCTTTTGCAAACATTCTGCCAGCAGGTGGAGTTTACGTGGATTAAATTCTAAGCGCTGCTCATTAACTTACAATCAAGCAAGTAAAAAGAAAGAAGAAAAAGATCGTTTTTTTATCATCAGCCAATGAAGCAATGTGGTTATCTATCACACCATGCACAAGGCAACACACTTATCCGCTCACACACATCAGATCGCCCTCTCTCTCTCACACACACACACACACACACACACACACATCTGTATTGAGATACAAAACAGCAATGCACAAACAAAGCTGCAGACACCAGTGATTAGCTGTGCAGTAGAGGTATAATTGGATCTTCTAATTACAGTATTGCCTCATTGTTCCTCTCTACCTCTAATTTACCACTCAATCTCATTTACATCCCGGGAAATCATTTGGTTGGCACCGTAGTGGATGAATGATTGGAAAGTTTTCACCAACAGTAACAAAACAACTGCGTGGTGAAACACTGTGGTAAAGTTGAACACTGCTACTAAGTCACATAATGTCCATTATCTTTAAAACAGAAACAATGTTATGGTAAGCATTAAAGCATGAAGGATGTGAGAGGACAGGCTAAACGTTTCTACAGGGAAAGGATCACATTGTGTTGTGCTGAACCTACAATAGCTTTTATAAATGTAAGCAATAAAGCCTGGCTACAAGTGCAAAGCATTAAAGATCTAATTCCATACTGGATGTTCTGGGTATTCCAGACACTACTTAAGCAATATCCTTGCAAAAATGCATGTAACAAAAAATGTAAGAAACTTAATTACATTGCATATTTGTTCGCTATAGAAACATTTTCTTATACAAATGAAATTAAATAGAAAACAAAATCGCTGAGATGTCTACCTTTTCGCTCTAGCCGAGTAAATACTTCACACAATTACCTTTTACATTCCTAATAACGTTTAACCTCAGAGTGGGTGTCAGTTGTTATTCATATTAGCGACCCGGGGTTGGATGGTTACCCTACGGACCGGAGTCTGATCTGCGTTGCGATTGGCCACCAGCTCTTGCAGCTGCAGCCCCCCGCCGCCGATGAAACAGAAGGCGGGGCACACGGGGCCGGAGCAATCCACGTGGCCCTCCCAGAGCGAGCGCAGAGAGTGGGCGTCGTAGAAGGTGACACGCCCCTTCTCAAAATCAAGGCACACGCCGAGCCGGGGCGGCAGCGGGTAGGTGAGGCCCGTGGATGAGGAGGAGCTGTTGCCATTGGTGATGGGATCTCGGTTACCGTTGCCATGGCTGTGGTGGTGATAGCTGTGCTGGGGCAGATATATTTTGCCCATTCCCATGGTGAGGAAGCAAAATGGTGGAGCCGAGTCCAGCGCATCCTCTGCTCCACTGTCATGGCCGCTGTCCGGGTCGTAGCTGCAGGGTGAGGAGCAGACAAACATCTCCATCCTTAGTTTCTTTACTTTAACATGAGCTACTACTACATTTAAGTTGGATTCCATACACTCTCCACTCACCGGGGACTCGCCATGTCTTGTGGAAGGTGAAACCACTCCTGTAGTTTGGACTCCAGACCAACTCCCACCTGATCAACAAAGGAAAATGGAACTGAATAATAAATAACTAACTACAAATTCTCTTGTAGCAGAAATTCACATAACAGAGATTTTCCTGTAAAAAATAAGTAGAATGTCCAGTCAATCATATGCACAAAGTAACATGTTCACAAGTATAAGGTAGGTGAGCTCACGGATAAAGACGATGGAATTCCATTTAGAACTAATGAACTAATATGCAACAACCCATAATTACATAATAACATTAATTATAAACAACAACAGCAGCATGTAATTTGTATTTGACAATTTTGTAAGTGGAGATCAGAGAACAGTTTTGACTTGCCTTCACAAGATAAGACCCAGGCTCCACTGAGCATGCCCAGTAGTGCCGTCCTTGCGTAATCGCCACATCCCCTACCAGTAGGTCCGAGGTCAGGTGACAGGAAGTGAGGGCGTGATCTGCAGCCTGCAGCAGAGACAGACCCGGGACACTGCGGGCACAGCGCTGCTCCTTGCTGACCACCAGCCGGTCGGCATGGAGACCCCAGCGAGAGTCCAAGTAGAAGTTTAGCACTGACAAGTAAGGGTGGAGAGTGCATCAGGCGCAGACGCGTCAAGAGACCAGAGACAGTAAGAAGGTGTGAGGGTAGAGCAAAGACAGACAGAAAGTCAGAAATGGCATGGAGAGATGTTAAGAGGGACGGGAGACGTTTGGGTGTTAAGGCAACAGAAGGAAAGACGGTCGTGGAGTTAGATAACACCAAGGAACTGACAGGAGACTGGGGAGTGTCTCCATAGGGACTCAAGGTGGCGCTGTTTCTGAGGTGTCATTCCAGAGTCCCAACCACATCATTACTACGTTTTTTTTACTTCTCTCAGTCTTCCTCCTCGGCCTTTGTTGCATTTAACCAACAAGCTCCAAAACAAAGTGAACCTTGAATAAGCACAGAGCGTCTGATAGCCACAAAAGAAAATTTGAGTGATGGGCAGTTTGTCGTTGGGGTCTGGCATGTCAGAAATACAACTTGAGTCCTTTGTTCAGGGCTAATAGGAAAACAAGAACACAGAGCAGGCATGCACCACCATCCACCAGAGAGAGGCTGGATACTGGGAAGAGATAGGGAGGTTAAGACTGATGACTGAGGGAGTAAAAGGCACAAAGTATCAGAAAAGAAGCCCTGGGAGAGGAAAGTGTCTTTCCTCCAGAGGAGATACAGTTTACAAAGGGAGCACAGGCCACAGCAGGAGGGAGGGATCCACCGCTAAAACCATGGATCTGAGCCCGATCCAAGTCGTTAAGCCTCGCGTCTTAACAAACTGCAAACCTGGTCAGCACGGTGGACAGAGTGCACAGCATGAGCAATGGGGTAGAAGTGGGGTCGACGGAAATGCGTGAACTTCTTACGTTGGTTATGAGGCGTGCAGGCTGGCGGCGTGGAGGCGGCGCAGGATAGGGTGACGGGTGTAAAGCTGCGATGTTGACACATGAGAGAGACACGGGCAAATGAATGATATGAATGTGGAGATGGTGTGTGTGTAAGGTTGGAATGGGCAGAAAAAAAGAACAAATGATTAAGTGTCTCAGCACGATAGCCATAATGCTTAAGTGACTAACTTAAATAATGAGATGTAAACAGATGGGTTTGAATCCTGAATGACAAGCAACGCAGCACCTCTTACTTGGACCAGATACAGCCAGGGGTAGGTATCAGAAGTTATACAGGAAGGTATGAAGTTATACAGGTTAACTAAACTGCACACTGGGTTCTATGAAATTTTCTTCCATCAGTTTTGTCTCGTGTCTGCTGAGGTACACGAGGACATTAATCCCACTTTGATATGGGCTGATGAATTGAAGCAGCAGCTCAACGAGGGACGCGTAGCGAGCCAGAGATGAAGCTGACCACAGAATGCTTTGTGTACCTGCTCAATACTGACAGGCAGATGTTCCTTTGCACCAAATCTCTCCGAGTTCCCCTAAACTGGTGACTACACAAATGTTCCTGTACCATTCAGTGAGATGGAGCACGAAATGCCAAGTCTCTTTTCTAACTATACCTGGAATCGACCGGGTTCTGTCCATCTGTCTGTCTAATCCGATATGACCTACATTTGCCAGATTCCTTGTGTGGTTCAGATTACATAAAGGTGTGTCACTGTTGGTTACATCTCATTTGTGTGGGTGCAGTTTCCAAGAACAAATTCTCACTCTCTTGTGTTTATGGGGACGACCTAATAGTACCCCTGGTGTGTACGTTCTCTCACCTGGTGCAGGTGGAGTGTGTAGGTACACCTCCTCACTGTACTCCCCGTAGCCTGCCTTGTTGCAGCCTCTCACGCGCAGCACGTACACACTGTCCATCTCCAGTCTGTCGATCACGGCGCTCAATCCGTTCACTTCGTCCAGCCGCTGCCAACCCCAGCGGGCGGCGGCCAGTCCTCCCCTCATCCCGCCCCTGGACGCTCCTCCTGGTACTACACCCCGTCGCCGATATTCAACAGAGAAGTGCCAGGCCGGCGCAGAGTCCTGGGGCAGTCGCCAGCACAGGAAGAGCTGGTCGTAGGCCAGTGTACGCTGGGTGTCGATCACTGGAGCCAGAGGTGCTGTGACAGTGTGAACGTGTTGTGTCCATGAGTAGCATACTTTAGATTCACATTGACATTTTACATTTGGACGATCAGTATGCCCACTTTCGGAGAATTCTCCACCTTTACACCCTCATATTCTCACCCTGGATGAAGTTCAAATCGGTGAGGGATTTCAGTTCTTTGGAGACGTCTAGCTGGAAGTGTCTAAAGGACGGGTCAGCAGCCAGACAGAAACGCTGCAGATTCTCAATGCCGTGATTTAACCTGGAGTGGAAGAAAAGAGAGGGAAACCTGAACATGAAGCACGAGAAGGGTGTGTCATTTTCTCAAGATTCTTATTTGGTAAGAGAGAAGAACACCTTCTTCTTTCCCATGACACCAAAGGCTTAACTGCATATCACTTTTCTAATATGTCTACTTGCACTCTCTTGTTGTCATTCAGCTATTTGAAAGGGTGCAGCAAGGAGGGCAGAGACTGAACTTATTGACAGAAATGAAATAAACAAAGTAAAGGTACAGAGACATCAGGACAAACAGTACGAAAAGCTTCATTCACTGCCAAACCTGTTATGGGTCTGGCGCGCAGCCTGCACAAAGCAGGGCTGGTCCGTCTCTTTTAGCAGCTCCTGGGTGAACGCCATCAGCCCGGCGTGCTCCATCAAGCTCCGTCTCTCCGCCACCTGCCCAGACAAGGCCTCGCCTCGTTTCTGACGCGCCACCTCCATGGCCTGCGTGAGTGTCGAGTGGCGCTCGGCCAAAGCAGCAGTCAGATCCCTGATGCTCTGAGTCAGCTGCTCTCTGGCGGAAACGCTGTTAACCTGGTGGTGAACGAAAACGGAACAAGTTCACAGCTCACTTTAAAAGTCAGGTTTGTCCCTAAAGCCCTTGTAGTGAGAGGAGTTGTCATGATAGGACCAAACGTTTTCATCCTGAGAGAAACTGCCCTTGATTGCAAGTGGATAAAAAGGTTTTCAAAGTAATTTGCAGATTTATTGCAGGCCTCATTGTACCTCTAAAAATAAACAGTTAGGACAGAGTCATTGCTTTCATTCCCTTACAACAGGGTTAATATATAAGAAACACAAACAGATAAAATAAAGAGATAGTTAAAGGTCATAAACTTGTGTATGAGCATTAAACAAGTGGTGTGTGTTAATTCTATGTTCCACATTATGAATCACCTCAGTCTGAGTGATTGCACTCTCCAGCTGGGTGATCTGAGCCAGAACTGTCTCCTGGTTGGACAGAATGTAGTTCATCTCCTTGGTAATCTTCTCCTGTCAAGAAGAAACAGCAAAAACAGATGAGCAACAAATAGACACCAGACAAACTTACACAGCGTTATAATAACTACACTATTGTCTCACACTGCAGTATGATCTACAGTCAAACATGAATAAATACATTCTAATACCGTATTTTAACGTCATTCTTAAGGATTTCACTTTGTGGATTATGTCTATGTTGTATTCTGATTTCCGAGGCGTGAGCTTGAATCAGGCGGTTCAGAACCTCAGTGGAACTTAAAACACTTCATCTTTGCATGTTTTTCAATGAAAGCAAGTACAGGTGACATCAGACCTTCAGGGCCTGGTACGCCTGAGCTACAGGAAGGATTTTGTGTCCAGCATGGATGCGGCGCAGTTTGCAGAGAGGACACAGCAGCCGCTGACAGGACCTACAGTAGAACTGTAACTTCTCCTGGTCGTGCTCAGGACAGGTCAGGACCTGAGGAGGAGAGTCAGACTTAAGCAAATCCAACTTATTTAAAGAGTACAATACACGTTGACAATACATTGAAGTGCTGTGGAGGCTGGATGGTAGTTGGTTTAAGAATGAGTCTGAGTCTAAGATGATGATGTAGTTAGTGCTATGAAAGATAACCGTGTGTTAATGTGTCACCTTTGGTCTGAAGTTGAGTGTGGGTGGGATATGTTCATGCTGCGCCCGTGGCGTCCCCCATGGGTGGTAGAGCTTGAAACACTCATTACAGAAATTGGACTTGCAGTCAGCGCAGCCCTTTGTTGCCTCCAAAGCTTGAGGAGGTTTACAGAACTGACACATCACAGCCACACTGCCCAGGCTCACAGTGTGTCTGTACCTGGGGACAGAGAACAGATAGTTTGAGCTCCACTGAGATTAAATATAATTTCATCAGTATTATTATTAGTAGTATTACTTCATCATAAGTATTTGGACTCTAAAGCTGCATAGTCAGGACACACAGAGGTTGCAGTCAAAAGCACAAATCCAATCAAACCCAAATGCAGGCTATGACTCATGAAATCTCCAATAATGGGAATACAAAAAGCGTAGTTGCATATTGGATCTATGTTGCATGGGTGTGTGTACTGCATGAGTGTGTGTACTGCATGAGTGTGTGTGAACTGCATGGGTGTGCAAACTCTGCTGGATTCCTCATCAGCTCAGCTGCAGAATAGCTACACTCAGCATTTGGATACGTTCCCACGCCTCCAGTGTTTCAGGCTGAAGCAAGTTGTAGTGTAGCTCCGTACATCAGTGATTCTGCATGTGTGTGTGTGGACTTACATGCATACTGTGGTCACACACTGCTGCTGGGGCCAGAACAATCCCATAATACAGTTTTGTATCTGCATTATTAGCATTTGGTTATTAATATTGTGTATTTTAAACTCGGAAGATCATGTCATTTTGCGCGTTTGTGTGTGTGTGTTTGCATTTTTGGATTATGGGTGTGCAGATGTGTTAAATGCTAAATGATCAATCCTGGATCCACATCAGCACATATAACACCTGATAGAGCTATTACTGTGGCAGGGAGAGAATGTGTGTGCGGTGAGTCCCAAGGACAAGGAAAGAGCAGCTAGGTGTTAAGATGTGTGTGTGTGTGTGTACGGGGTCCCTACCTCTCCACTATGCGCTCTAATGTGAGGTTACGTAGACAGTCAGTCAGACCCTTCTCCCCTAGTTCCACATCTCGACCACAGGGGATGCAGGGAAACATCATCAAAAGGGGTGGACCCTCCTTCCGCCGTCGCCCTGGATATGTCCCACATCCTGGACACCAGGGCATGGATGGGGGATGGGGAGCAAACCAACATAGAAATCCACTTAGGGAGACAGCAGATGATAGTAGAGCTTGCCTTTGCAATGCACTCATCAAAAAGCTTTTAGGGAGTATGTTTGATGTTATGAGTCAAATAAATTATCTTTCTAATTTTGCAGCTGTAAGTATTATAATATTATGATGGGAAATGAAGAGTTGTTCCGAACCTGCCCGCAACACGCGGTCTATGGGTCGCTGCTCCGCTTTAGGCGTGGGCCTGCGTGCCTGACGGGGGGAGCGGGTGTTGGGCGTGGAGGCCGGGGAGTTGGGCTCCGGAGGAAGCTCGGGAGGCGGGTAGCCGTTGGCCACCAGGACCTCCGAGGCGCACATGAGGCAGACGCTGTGCTGGCACGGCAACACCACGGGCTGCTTCACGATGTGCTTACACACAGAGCAGTGCAGCTCGTGCTCCAAGCTCTTCATGTTGGACTGTGGGAGGCAAAGAAAGAATCTGTTAAAGTAGAAGGGATAAGAGAAGAGATGAAGAGAGATGGGCAACATTTGAGTTTGCCTGGTTAAAGTATGAACAGAACAGTTTGGTGCAGGAGCTCTCTGGGCATAACCTCATGTTTATTTAAAGAGGAATAGACCAAACTGTGTGTGTGTGTGTGTGTGTGTGTGTGTGTGTGTGTGTGTGTGTGTGTGTGTGTGTGTGTGAGTGTGTGTGTGTGTGTGTGTGTGTGTGTGTGTGTTTGTGTAATTGCATCTTTTATTCAGGAGCTGGACAATTCCAATGAGTGTGTGTGTTTTATGTTGATTACATGGGCCACTCCTGCTGCACCCAGTGGCCCAAGTGTATTAGAGTCACATCGATAAATCATCTTTCTTTCTCAATCGAATCCAGACTCAGAGTATTCACACACTGGAGTACATGTTGGTGGTTATGTGCGGTTAGATCAGTGTGTCATTGCAGGATGAGGATGAGGCGGTGACGGAGATTGACCTGCAGCTGTGAGCTACACGGTGACCTTTAAGGAGAGATGAACACCAGAGCAGGCTGGCAAACTATTTACCAACATTTGTGTGGAATACATGAACACGCAACACGCATACACCTGATTTGCTGCGAAAGGGGGATTGTGTGTCACTGATCTGATCAGATATCTACCATAACTCACACACACGCCACAAGAGTAGCGTCTTCTGTGTGTGTGTATGCACATAATCTTGCTTGCTGCTGAAGAGGAATAAACTCCACACACGGAGACACGTTTCCACCACACACACACACACTCACACACACACTGGTGATCTGGATTCATTGATTGCTCCACATTTTGTCCCCCCATAGTTTTCAACCCTAAGACATGCTCTCTCGCTCGCTCGCTCGCTCGCTCGCGCTCTCTCTCTCTCTCTCTCTCTCTCTCTCTCTCTCTCTCTCTCTCTCTCTCTCTCTCTCTCTCTCTCTCTCTCTCTCTCTCTCTCTCTCTCTCTCTCTGCCTGCATCAGTCGCTCTGTGTCATTCCTCCAATGTCAACTCCGGCCTCCTATCCCCATCAGTCAAACGCTATCATCTCTCCCCATCCGGACCCGCGGTCACCTCACAGGCTACAGAGTCGAGCATCACCGGTTTTCGGTGCTCGTGTCTCGGACGCTTGAGTGGCTGCGGGCCGCTGCGACAAGCGCATCCTTACCTTCACCTGGAATCTGGGCGCCATGACGGTGGACGCGTGCATGTTTCCAGTATATCACAGAAGAAGAGAGAGAGAGAGAGAGAGAGAGGGGAGGCAGGGAGGAGGAGGAGGAGAAGGAGGAAGGGGTGGGGGGGGCGATCGAGCGCTACATGTCCATCAGTGCACACCGAGCTCAAGGACGTGGGCACCGGCGTGGGGGTCTCGATCACGCCGCTGCACCCTGTCACACCTCTGTGTGCTGGAGCTCCACCGCGGCCGGATGCTCTCGTATCTCGTATCCGCACTTTCCTCATTCGCCTCAGCAGCAGCAGCGAGGTGGCCGCCCCGCCTCCTGTCTCCATGGAAACCATCATTCCAGCGAACCCAGAAACGAACGACACCTTTTCTTATTTTATTTGACTATTTACTATACTATTTTTGTAATTCCAACTATTATTCACGCTCCATATTCTGAGTGATGAATCGGTCATAACCCCCTTGTGTGTGTGCGCGCATGTATGTGTGTGTGATGTGTGCTGGTGGCGTGTGAGACCACCAGCAGAACCTGTTCTCGTTCATTCTGCCTTAACGCACTTGTGCTCTGGCGCATGGAGACAATTTAAGATAATTTCCAGATAGATGAGCTCATAACATGGAAATATGGGTAACAGCATCAACAAAACGAGATACAGGCGAAAGTAATCAATCAATGATATTACACCTACACCGAATACATGAAAGTAGATATCTGTCCATTTTACAGAACGACGTGCATGAGGAATGCGGACATATTTCCTTTTCTGTGTTCCATTACATACATAAATAAATGAAAGTAGGTTAATTGGAACATATACTCACACTGATTCGAAGCAACGCGTCCATCGCTGATGTGGCTGTTTTCATATCCAGCTCTGCCATTTTAAGACCCGCTTCTCCCTGCTGCCATCATCTAGAAACCAATCGCAGTGTAACTGGTCCATAGGCCGTGCGGTGCATTTTAACCACGCGAATATATGAAAATGTGTCCTCTATCGAATCAGTCTGCGGTCCGCATGTAGAGAAACCGTCTGCGTTTTGTCTATAATATTTCAGAAAACGATCGATCGCGCAGAAAAATGTTCAATAAAACCAATCAATGCATTCTATTACAAAAATCGAGAGATCAAATGTCTAAATTTGATACCAGCGCAAGTGTAAATAGCCACATGGTTGCTGTCAGATGCCTGTGGCTTTCTTCCTCGCCTCAGACACCCAGCCCCCTAACCCCCTAGCCCCGCCCCCCTCCACCCGCACTGAGCACCTTGAGATGATGGCTCACAGCAGATGTTCAGTTTTGGGGAGCAGATATCATATCAGGTCTTGTGTTGTCAGTCGAGCTGCATCCTCTGGTGTCATGGATCATATCTTCAAATCGGCACTAAGTCTGATTATTCGTGGCATCCTGGCTACAACCACCCGCCCATCTCACCATTCTGAGGCTACCAGTCTCCATGTTTGTGTTCAGACCTCATATCATCACACGTTATCACACTGAAATTAGGTTCACTGGATTTGAAAGTTAAAGCGGCTCTGTTCATATTATTGAATCATTAAATCAGAGAAATGTCAAGAAATATCAAGGACTCAACTTTATCCAATGCCTCCAAAAATCTGCCTTGATTAAAAACAATCTCTGAGTCAGAGTTTAAACTGTTTTAATAGTGAAAACGTTTTATTTTCTTTTACACTTTTACTATTTTAGTCCGTCATTGTTTTGGCTGAGTACACCTGTTCTTCAGGAGTTTAACAGTCCAGGACGTTTTGTCATTTAAATGGCCATTTTAGGGGTGGGGTGACGCGTCGACGTAAATCGACTACTCAATTACGTAAATACGTCGATTTGCATAACCGTGCGCCTACACGTCATGATGACGTAAAATGGCCGCGTCAGGTGAAAGCATGTACGCAACCGGAGAACAAGCTGCAGCGAAAAAAACGGCCCACGGTTTCAAGTGAAGGCGTCGCCGAGCGCGTTGTCAACTTTGTGTCCCCGCAAACCAAGCATGAGACACCAGGGCAGGGGTGGCGAACACGCGGCTCTTTGCCGGCTGAGAGCTACAAGCGGGTCTGCGTCTCATGTATTTGTGTTGTTGTACGCAGATTGCGCTTGATCACTTTTACTTGAATTGAATAAGAGATATGTTGGATTGTAAAACGGAGATTATCAATCAAAAAGTGGCTAGTTGTGGAATAATGCACTGCAAATCTTTGTTACATTTGTTTGTTTTCAAGCGAAGATGATTTTCGAAACTATTGAAATATTATTGAGATAAATTTGATATTTATTTTGGGGGCAATATTTTTTTATATTGCGTAGTAAATCTAATCGTTAGATTAATCAACTAATCGAAAAAATAATCTGTAGATTAATTGTTAAAAAAATGATCGTTAGGTGCAGCCCTAGTCCATTGAATATTCAAGATCAATTCCCCAAATGTATTCGGGTCTAAATACAAAACCCCTGCTCCTCCCAATTCACACACACTTCTCCACATTCCACAACTTCCAGCCTGCCAACTGTAAAACGCCCAACTTGTTATCTCCGATCCTGTCTGATTAGTAAACTGTGTGATTATAGCAGCAGGCAAGGTAATGTAGGTGTGGCAGGACAGTTGATTATGTATGTATGTATGTGTGTGTGTTATGTGTTGCAGCTGTATATACAAATCTCTTCACGTTGTGTCAAGAACACTGACTTGTCCTCTTTTGCAGGATTGTGTCTTAGGGATACTTTACGTATTAGATACAAGTATGAGATAACAAAATAGCAACAACTATAGGTCAGCTATAGGTGGTGTGAGTTGACACATCAGTGAGAACATGGATCAAATATAAGTTTCTTAAAGGAGAGAAATAATCTAAGAAAGGAATTTAGAAGTAGAACTGAATCTGCTTGATTTTCTCTCTAAATGAAACAGTGGACTTGTGCTTAAGGCTTTTCTTTACCAACCTCTTCTATCTTAGAAACCTCAACAAAAAATACCAGGAGGCAGGAATGACACAAAAGATCATTTTATTAGCGTCACATACATGTAAGGGGAAACTGCTTCTCTGTTATTTCTTCTTTATATTAAAGAAACACATCCTTTATTTTGATACTTTATTTTCTTTATTTCCTCTTTACATTTTTTGTTGTTGTTCTCCCTCCTTTTTCACCATATCATACATGGCACAGGTCATGCGGCAGGCCATGATCCCAAACTCCTCGAAAGACAGGGACTTGTCATCATCCGCATCTGTGTTAGTGAACATTTCATCTACCATTTCCTGTATGGATTAGAAAGATAAAAATGTCCCCCTTCATTTTATTGCAATCTCAGTAATGCTAAGTATTTCTTTGTATTCTATCAAGCCAGAATGACATAGTTCAGTGGTTCCCAAAGTGGGGGGCGCACCCCCTAGGGAGGGCGCAGAGCTACTGCAGGGGGGGGCGCGGCTAGGGATGGCAAGAGGAGCGATATGAATGAGTACTGCCTCAGCTAAGTGAATGAGGCAATGCTTCTTTGTCTCAGACCGTCAGATCAGCCCTCCCGTATTATTTTATATTGTAATTATTATTATTATTAGAAATAATCTAAGAAAGGAATTTAGAACTGAATATGCTTGATTTTCTCTCTAAATGAAACAGTGGACTTGTGCTTAAGGCTTTTCTTTACCAACCTCTTCTATCTTAGAAACCTCAACAAAAAATACCAGGAGGCAGGAATGACACAAAGGATCATTTTATTAGCGTCACATACATGTAAGGGAGAACTGCTTCTCCTTTATTTCTTCTTTATATTTCAGATATCCATCCTTTATTTTGACACTTTATTTTCTTCCTTTCCTCTTTACTGTTTTTGTTGTTGTCCCTTCTCTTTCACCATCGCATACATGGCAAAGGTCATGTAGCAGGCCATGATCCCAAACTCCTTGAAAGACATGGACTGGTCTCCATTCACATTCGATTTAGAGAACATTTCCTCTACCAGTTTCGTACGGATTGAAAAAATAAAATTATCCACCTTCATTTTATTGCAATCTCAGCAATGCCAAGAATTTCTTTGTATTTAATTAAGCCAGAATGACATGGTTGATTTTGCACATTTAACATCTCCTGAATTACAAAGTCTAGAAGCAAGCATTTAGTGACAACGAGTGAAACATGTAGATATAACAGTGTTAGTGTGAGTAGTGCTGTGTGTATCTCTTGTAAGTATGTGTAGTTGTAATAAGTGTCTTTGGACCTACATGCAGTCATATTACAGATTCCTCTTACCTTGTCGCTGATGCCCATGTCAGATTCCACCATTCTCTTAAATTCTTGCTGGGACATTTTTCCATCTCGACCAGCATTTTCCTCAAAGACGGCAATCATGCTGCCCATAACATGAAGCAAGGACAATTTATCTGCCATGATTGTCAATCTGCTTAAGAGATACAAAGGAAAATCATTCAGAGTTACTGAGTTACTGAATTAGCCATGAAAATGAAAGAAAATAGTCCACTTAGAATATATCAATGTGAAAAGAAAGAACAATATAAGACCTATTGATATATATGTTTCTCTATAAGATTCATTTTTTTCGTCTGCAGAAAGTTAAAAGCAAATAACTGTGATCTTGCAGCTCAAGTGTGATGAAGGGAAATGTTTGCCAGCAGCAGCTACAAATCATTTTCCTATTAAAAATGCTGATTTAGATGGTTCAAGTTTTCTTAGAGAAAATCTATCAAAATTGCATTTTGTTCAGACACAAAGCTCTCAGAAAAGCAAAGAAACCCCACCCCTTCCTACCTGTGTGCAAAAGAGAATCCACACTGAGAGCCGACTGGGTGTGAGGGTTTAAATAGAGCAGGGATAAAAAATGATGCTGTCGTGCTCTGATTGGTTTGTATCTTGTTGGTTAAGTTTTTGCTGTTGGTGAAACAACTGTGCACTCCTTTAACTAATCTACATTACATAACTCTGATCACCTGATTCACCCACTGGCACAAGTGTAATGTTGTTATGTTGCTGTTGGTGAAACAACTGTGCACTCCTTTCACAATCTACATTACATATGTGGAAATATGGGTTACAGCATCAACAAAACCCGCAGCAGAACATGTTCCGGTCTGACTTTAAACCCCTGCTCCCCTCAATTCACACACACTTCTCCACTTTGCACAACTTCCAGCCTGCCAACAGTTAAACGCCCAACCTGTAACCCTCCGATCCTGTCTGATTGGTAGAACTGTGTGATTATAGCAGCAGGCAAGGTATTCTAGGTGTGGCAGGACACACACGCATATATATGTATGTGTGTGTGCGCTATGTGTTGCAGCTGCATTATACAAATCTCTTCACAGTGTGTCTATGAACAGTGTTTTTGCATTTGTGATGGCTATTTCAGCCATTCTTTTCAAGCTTTACAGCCTCATACGTTGATATTTCTTACAGGGAAGACTCATGATTACTCATCAGTGGGCCGAACATTTAGGGCAACACCCAGTCCTACTTTGCACTGACTTGTCCTCTTTTGCCGGATCGTGTCTAAGGGATACTTTACATACTTGATACAAATACTAGATGACGAAATAACTATAGGTCAGCTATAGGTGGTGTGAGTTGACACATCAGTGATAACATGGATCAAATATTAGTTTCTTGAAAGAGAGCCACAGAGTCACGCCCCTTTAAAGTCTTAGATAAGCTCACAGTGCAACAAAGCTAAATGAAGCTAAATCGTTCACATTCTCTGCAGCCATGCCCTCCGACCTGGAGACATCGATGGAATTGTTCATCAAAGTGTTCCACCGTTCTTTATATTAAGATGGGACGCTCAGTCAATCTAATCTAAGAAATAATCTAAGAAAGGAATTTAGAACTGAATATGCTTGATTTTCTCTCTAAATGAAACAGTGGACTTGTGCTTAAGGCTTTTCTTTACCAACCTCTTCTATCTTAGAAACCTCAACAAAAAATACCAGGAGGCAGGAATGACACAAAAGATCATTTTATTAGCGTCACATACATGTAAGGGAGAACTGCTTCACCTTTATTTCTTCTTTATATTTCAGATATCCATCCTTTATTTTGACACTTTATTTTCTTCCTTTCCTCTTTACTGTTTTTGTTGTTGTCCCTTCTCTTTCACCATCGCATACATGGCAAAGGTCATGCTGCAGGCCATGATCCCAAACTCCTCGAAAGACATGGACTGGTCTCCATTCAGATCTGATTTAGAGAACATTTCCTCTACCAGTTCCTGTACGGATTGAAAAAATAAAATTGTCCACCTTCATTTTATTGCAATCTCAGCAATGCCAAGAATTTCTTTGTATTTAATTAAGCCAGAATGACATGGTTGATTTTGCACATTTAACATCTCCTGAATTTCAAAGTCTAGAAGCAAGCATTTAGTGACAACGAGTGAAACATGTAGATATAACAGTGTTAGTGTGAGTAGTGCTGTGTGTATCTCTTGTAAGTATGTGTAGTTGTAATAAGTGTCTTTGGACCTACATGCAGTCATATTACAGATTCCTCTTACCTTGTCGCTGATGCCCATGTCAGATTCCACCAATCTCTTAAATTCTTGCTGGGACATTTTTCCATCTCGACCAGCATATTTCTCAAAGACGGCAATCATGCCGCCCATAATATGAAGCAAGGACAATTTATCTGCCATGATTGTCAATCTGTTTAAGAGATACAAAAGAAAATCATTCAGAGTTACTGAGTTACTGAATTAGCCATGAAAATGAAAGAAAATAGTCCACTTAGAATATATCAATGTGAAAAGAAAGAACAATATAAGACCTATTGATATATATGTTTCTCTATAAGATTCATTTTTTTCGTCTGCAGAAAGTTAAAAGCAAATAACTGTGATCTTGCAGCTCAAGTGTGATGAAGGGAAATGTTTGCCAGCAGCAGCTACAAATCATTTTCCTATTAAAAATGCTGATTTAGATGGTTCAAGTTTTCTTAGAGAAAATCTATCAAAATTGCATTTTGTTCAGACACAAAGCTCTCAGAAAAGCAAAGAAACCCCACCCCTTCCTACCTGTGTGCAAAAGAGAATCCACACTGAGAGCCGACTGGGTGTGAGGGTTTAAATAGAGCAGGGATAAAAAATGATGCTGTCGTGCTCTGATTGGTTTGTATCTTGTTGGTTAAGTTTTTGCTGTTGGTGAAACAACTGTGCACTCCTTTAACTAATCTACATTACATAACTCTGATCACCTGATTCACCCACTGGCACAAGTGTAATGTTGTTATGTTGCTGTTGGTGAAACAACTGTGCACTCCTTTCACAATCTACATTACATATGTGGAAATATGGGTTACAGCATCAACAAAACCCGCAGCAGAACATGTTCCGGTCTGACTTTAAACCCCTGCTCCCCTCAATTCACACACACTTCTCCACTTTGCACAACTTCCAGCCTGCCAACAGTTAAACGCCCAACCTGTAACCCTCCGACCCTGTCTGATTGGTAGAACTGTGTGATTATAGCAGCAGGCAAGGTATTCTAGGTGTGGCAGGACACACACGCATATATATGTATGTGTGTGTGCGCTATGTGTTGCAGCTGCATTATACAAATCTCTTCACAGTGTGTCTATGAACAGTGTTTTTGCATTTGTGATGGCTATTTCAGCCATTCTTTTCAAGCTTTACAGCCTCATACGTTGATATTTCTTACAGGGAAGACTCATGATTACTCATCAGTGGGCCGAACATTTAGGGCAACACCCAGTCCTACTTTGCACTGACTTGTCCTCTTTTGCCGGATCGTGTCTTAGGGATACTTTACATACTTGATACAAATACTAGATGACGAAATAACTATAGGTCAGCTATAGGTGGTGTGAGTTGACACATCAGTGATAACATGGATCAAATATTAGTTTCTTGAAAGAGAGCCACAGAGTCACGCCCCTTTAAAGTCTTAGATAAGCTCACAGTGCAACAAAGCTAAATGAAGCTAAATCGTTCACATTCTCTGCAGCCATGCCCTCCGACCTGGAGACATCAATGGAATTGTTCATCAAAGTGTTCCACCGTTCTTTATATTAAGATGGGACGCTCAGTCAATCTAATCTAAGAAATAATCTAAGAAAGGAATTTAGAACTGAATATGCTTGATTTTCTCTCTAAATGAAACAGTGGACTTGTGCTTAAGGCTTTTCTTTACCAACCTCTTCTATCTTAGAAACCTCAACAAAAAATACCAGGAGGCAGGAATGACACAAAAGATCATTTTATTAGCGTCACATACATGTAAGGGAGAACTGCTTCACCTTTATTTCTTCTTTATATTTCAGATATCCATCCTTTATTTTGACACTTTATTTTCTTCCTTTCCTCTTTACTGTTTTTGTTGTTGTCCCTTCTCTTTCACCATCGCATACATGGCAAAGGTCATGCTGCAGGCCATGATCCCAAACTCCTCGAAAGACATGGACTGGTCTCCATTCAGATCTGATTTAGAGAACATTTCCTCTACCAGTTCCTGTACGGATTGAAAAAATAAAATTGTCCACCTTCATTTTATTGCAATCTCAGCAATGCCAAGAATTTCTTTGTATTTAATTAAGCCAGAATGACATGGTTGATTTTGCACATTTAACATCTCCTGAATTTCAAAGTCTAGAAGCAAGCATTTAGTGACAACGAGTGAAACATGTAGATATAACAGTGTTAGTGTGAGTAGTGCTGTGTGTATCTCTTGTAAGTATGTGTAGTTGTAATAAGTGTCTTTGGACCTACATGCAGTCATATTACAGATTCCTCTTACCTTGTCGCTGATGCCCATGTCAGATTCCACCAATCTCTTAAATTCTTGCTGGGACATTTTTCCATCTCGACCAGCATATTTCTCAAAGACGGCAATCATGCCGCCCATAATATGAAGCAAGGACAATTTATCTGCCATGATTGTCAATCTGTTTAAGAGATACAAAAGAAAATCATTCAGAGTTACTGAGTTACTGAATTAGCCATGAAAATGAAAGAAAATAGTCCACTTAGAATATATCAATGTGAAAAGAAAGAACAATATAAGACCTATTGATATATATGTTTCTCTATAAGATTCATTTTTTTCGTCTGCAGAAAGTTAAAAGCAAATAACTGTGATCTTGCAGCTCAAGTGTGATGAAGGGAAATGTTTGCCAGCAGCAGCTACAAATCATTTTCCTATTAAAAATGCTGATTTAGATGGTTCAAGTTTTCTTAGAGAAAATCTATCAAAATTGCATTTTGTTCAGACACAAAGCTCTCAGAAAAGCAAAGAAACCCCACCCGTTCCTACCTGTGTGCAAAAGAGAATCCACACTGAGAGCCGACTGGGTGTGAGGGTTTAAATAGAGCAGGGATCAAAAATGATGCCGTCGTGCTCTGATTGGTTTGTATCTTGTTGGTTAAGTTTTTGCTGTTGGTGAAACAACTGTGCACTCCTTTAACTAATCTACATTACATAACTCTGATCACCTGATTCACCCACTGGCACAAGTTTAATGTTGTTGTGTTGCTGTTGGTGAAAAACTGTGCACTCCTTTCACAATCTACATTACATATGTGGAAATATGGGTTACAGCATCAACAAAACCCGCAGCAGAACATGTTCCGGTCTGACTATAAACCCCTGCTCCCCTCAATTCACATACACTTCTCCACTTTGCACAACTTCCAGCCTGCCAACAGTTAAACGCCCAACCTGTAACCCTCCGATCCTGTCTGATTAGTAGAACTGTGTGATTATAGCAGCAGGCAAGGTATTCTAGGTGTGGCAGGACACACACGCATATATATGTATGTGTGTGTGCGCTATGTGTTGCAGCTGCATTATACAAATCTCTTCACAGTGTGTCTATGAACAGTGTTTTTGCATTTGTGATGGCTATTTCAGCCATTCTTTTCAAGCTTTACAGCCTCATACGTTGATATTTCTTACAGGGAAGACTCATGAGTACTCATCAGTGGGCCGAACATTTAGGGCAACACCCAGTCCTACTTTGCACTGACTTGTCCTCTTTTGCCGGATCGTGTCTTAGGGATACTTTACATACTTGATACAAATACTAGATGACGAAATAACTATAGGTCAGCTATAGGTGGTGTGAGTTGACACATCAGTGATAACATGGATCAAGTATTACCGTAGTTTCTTGAAAGAGAGCCACAGAGTCACGCCCCTTTAACGTCTTAGATAAGCTCACAGTGCAACAAAGCTAAATGAAGCTAAATCGTTCACATTCTCTGCAGCCATGCCCTCCGACCTGGAGACATCGATGGAATTGTTCATCAAAGTGTTCCACCGTTGTTTATATTAAGATGGGACGCTCAGTCAATCTAATCTAAGAAATAATCTAAGAAAGGAATTTAGAACTGAATCTGCTTGATTTTCTCTCTAAATGAATCAGTGGACTTGTGCTTAAGGCTTTTCTTTACCAACCTCTTCTATCTTAGAAACCTCAACAAAAAATACCAGGAGGCAGGAATGACACAAAAGATCATTTTATTAGCGTCACATACATGTAAGGGAGAACTGCTTCTCCTTTATTTCTTCTTTATATTTCAGATATCCATCCTTTATTTTGATACTGCTTCTTCTTTATTTCCTCTTTACTGTTTTTGTTGTTGTCCCTTCTCTTTCACCATCTCATACATGGCAAAGGTCATGTAGCAGGCCATGATCCCAAACTCCTCGAAAGACATGGACTGGTCTCCATTCACATTCGATTTAGAGAACATTTCCTCTACCAGTTTCTGTACGGATTGAAAAAATAAAATTGTCCACCTTCATTTTATTGCAATCTCAGCAATGCCAAGTATTTCTTTGTATTTAATTAAGCCAGAATGACATGGTTGATTTTGCACATTCAACATCTCCTGAATTTCAAAGTCTAGAAGCAAGCATTTAGTGACAACGAGTGAAACATGTAGATATAACAGTGTTAGTGTGAGTAGTGCTGTGTGTATCTCTTGTAAGTATGTGTAGTTGTAATAAGTGTCTTTGGACCTACATGCAGTCATATTACAGATTCCTCTTACCTTGTCGCTGATGCCCAGGTCAGATTCCACCATTCTCTTAAATTCTTGCTGGGACATTTTTCCATCTCGACCAGCATTTTCCTCAAAGACGGCAATCATGCTGCCCATAACATGAAGCAAGGACAATTTATCTGCCATGATTGTCAATCTGCTTAAGAGATACAAAAGAAAATCATTCAGAGTTACTGAGTTACTGAATTAGCCATGAAAATGAAAGAAAATAGTCCACTTAGAATATATCAATGTGAAAAGAAAGAACAATATAAGACCTATTGATATATATGTTTCTCTATAAGATTCATTTTTTTGTCTGCAGAAAGTTAAAAGCAAATAACTGTGATCTTGCAGCTCAAGTGTGATGACGGGAAATGTTTGCCAGCAGCAGCAGCTACAAATCATTTTGTTCAGACACAAAGCTCTCAGAGAAGCAAAGAAACCCCACCCGTGCCTACCTGTGTGCAAAAGAGAATCTACACTGAGAGCCGACTGGGTGTGACGGTTTAAATAGAGCAGGGATCAAAAATGATGCCGTCGTGCTCTGATTGGTTTGTATCTTGTTGGTTAAGTTTTTGCTGTTGGTGAAACAACTGTGCACTCCTTTAACTAATCTACATTACATAACTCTGATCACCTGATTCACCCACTGGCACAAGTTTAATATGGACAGAAGACAGCAAAATGTTTCTTTGACATGGGAGTTTCAGGCTCAGTAACGCAGTGCAAAGCTGTAAACTGTATGGGTTCATACAAAGATGCATTTAAAAGCTGTGTTATTTTCAAATGTACAGCCACAATCATGCTGTTCCAATAATTACAAAAGGGGACTGAACCAACCTGTTTTCCCAAGCCTGAGCTCTTTCCTTTACACACCCTTAATCAGGAGGATGTGTTTGGAATGAAAGGTGAGCACCCACGCCCAATGTTTAAGAGCTCCAGTAAAAGAAAAACACAGCATGGCGCCACAATAAGTCAGTATGGATCCATATAATGCACTTTGCACCTGCTTTGTCTGAATAAGCATGCAAACATACATTCATATTTCTATTGTTGGGTTTGTCCAGATTGGAGCTTGGACAATGTGTGTTCATGTTCCAGATGGGAAGGTGAAGCATGAGAGTATTTTAATCTTATTCAGCAGTCTTGATGTTTAGCCTCAGTCATAGACATTAAAGATGAAGTGCCTACCAACAGGGTTTGGCACCAAAAGCTTTCAGATGCATTACCAAAAAGTCCACAAGAGTAGTAAAACAGCACATGACATGGCTTCGCCGTAGCTATGGCAACTCAACTATATCCCCATAACATGTCGGTGAGGACTTATGGATTCCTATCGAGATCTAATGAGGGATTCTGTAAATTCTCCCTCAGAAATGTGTGGCGTGTATAAAGTTGTACGGTGTAGTTTTAGATGAGGTGCCATTGTGCTCGAGAACGAGAGGAACCCAGTGTGCCGGTGCTCCTGGAAGCTTGGAGCTCATAGTTCTGGGCTGCGGGAGGCCGTGCTGAGCTCTATGGTTCCAGCCACTGCAGCAGCTTACCACTATTGTGTGGTGCAGGCGGACCCGGATCCCTGGGTCAGATTCAGGCCCTGCAGAGCCAACGGGAACCTGGCAGATCCCCAACTAGTCTTGAGTGTTGTCAGTGTATATTGTAGTTGCTAGATGCACGACTACCTGTGTGCAAAAAAATAATCCACAAGGGAAGACGCAGTTCAAATTGAGGCACCGCTGTGAAAATAATATGGACTGGTTTTGTAGCTTTTGGTGGATGGTAAATTGCTGGAAGAACCGGTTTGAGCTCTTTTGGTGTATACTATTCGTGCGTGTGTGTGTGTGTGTGTGTGTGTGTGTGTGTGCGCGCGTGTGCGCGTGTGCGTGTGCGTGTGCGTATCTATTTTTAAAGACGTTCATGTTGTAAGGGAGTGTGTGTGTGTGTGTTTGGTACTTGACAAGCTGGTTAGGCCACAGCTTATAACTTGTGATTATTATAAACTGACTGAACAGAACAATGGTGTCCGATGAGCATGATGATGAGCTGAAAATGGATTATGATGACATGTATATAGATTTCCCTCTAAGAAAGCTGTTATGATGTCCTCAACATCAGTTTTCTTCTGTCGACACACACTTCCTGTCTTATTATGGTGTAATGGATGTGTAACTGACTGCACAGTGACTGTAGTTAATTACTCAGTTCGTTTGTTAATTAGATTTTTTATTTTATTTTTACTGCTCCCTGTGTAATGTGTAACTAGAATGGATCCTTGGTTTTTAAGCAATTAAAGCCATTTGTTAACAATTTTATTATTTTCGTCTCTAAATGTTTTGACAGAATGTACCTGCTTTTCGGGGCTTTAGAAAACACATTAGGACGTTTCCTAATTTTAATGACTATTGCATTTTTCATTTTAATATACAACATCAATTTAACAAGTCTTAATTTGTAATAGCGCAGGCTAGCCACAAGGGGGCGACCGGGTTACGTAGAACGTAAAAGATGGCGAGACCGCGGAAGACAAATAGAAACATAGCAAGGAGAATACACTGAAAGAATAATGATTAATGTGTACAGTCTTGTGAGAACTGACTGTCGACTGTCGCGCTAGAATGAAAAGCTCGAACATAAATGAAATGCATTCAGAGACGTTTACCATCTCTGAATCAGAGTTCAAGTTTTTATTTATTTATTTTTTACTATTTTAGTCTCTAATTGTCTTGGCTGACTACACCTGTTCACCAGTAGTCTAAGAATCAGTCTAGGACCTTTTGTCATTTAAATGTCCATTCCATAATTTCATTCGATATGCAATATAAATTCAGAAATGTATTTGTAACAACACAGACTGACCACACGATGGCGCTAAATGTAGGTATGTTAAAGATGGTGGGACCTCAGGAGACAAATTTAATTTATTAAGTGTAATACACAGAAAATGTGCACGTGTTTAGTTTTGTGAGCGTACAAATAAATATTTCTATTGTAAGTTATAATGAATCATCAGTTCAAACAATGCGGACTTTGACCATGTTTAAGCTAAAACCACTAATAACACCGGAATGAAATCACTCAGAAAAATATTTAATTAGTCCCTTAGAGACTGATAGGCTCTGGGGTGAGTTAAGTCTAAATCTATCTTGCTGTGTGTGGTTAGAAGCTTCTACCATTGTTCCCAAAATGCAAAAGAAAACAACCTGGTGATGTCATTAAGTTCCACACCAGCCACAATAAATGCGGCAGTAGCCGAGCGAACACACTGATTTGGTGTTCTGCTCAAAAGTGACCTTCTTGCATTAAAAAAGATATTTAGATATTTATATTTACTATTGTTGTGATTTTATTTAGCGACAGTAAGATTTACCTGGGTGCTCTTTTCATGTAAAGACTCACATCAAGGAGCTTACAGCAGCTTCACCCTGTAATTATATAATTATATGATGAGATACACAGATACACAGCTGTGTTCACGTTAAAAAGTACAAATACCATTTTAATTTTTTTTTATTTTCTTATTTTAGCGTGAAAAGTGAGGGCAAGTGTGCAAAGAAAAGGGATAACGGAATAATGAGTCACAGCCTTTAGAATAGAATGAGCTGAACTAGGTGGCAAAACAAAGAAAAAAAAGGAAAGAACAAAAAGAAAACTTGGCCTAGACACTCTAAACTGTGACAAAGGATCAAACTGAAGAGGCACACAAGTGTTCCGGGGGGAATTCAAAATGGCAGAAATTCTTGCGCAAATTAGCGCGACCTATTGATTGATGGAAGCGTACCGGACAAAGGGATCCAGGGAAACGTGTACGTGTATTTTGCTCCGTTTTTTATAAAGTTACCAATGGAGATAAAGCCCGGATGTAAGTTCACGTGACAGAATGGAACTTATTTTGTTCGAATCACTTTGTCTCGGAAAAATGGCGATTTATTGGGTTTTGGTGCTACCGCCCACGGGTCAGTCCAGCGGTGAGTGTACCACACACACACACACTCTCTCTCACACACACACGCCGCAGCCGGGGCGGTGTCTGACTATAAAACCCCTGCTCCTCTCAATTCAACTTCTCCACATTCCTCCACCCAGCTCCCAACTTCAAGCCTGCAACGGTAAGAGACCAACCTGTAATCCTCTGATCCTGTCTGATTGGTAGAATTGTGTGATTATAGCAGCAGGCAAGATAATCTGGGTGTGTATGGACAGTAATTATTATGTGTAATTATATCTGTCAGTAATAGCTTCTCTGGAATGCTATTAAGCAGTTGTACATAATCCACCAGTGTCTCTATTGTCTCTATTGTCTCTATTTAAATTGGTAGTTAATCATTTTTATTGTGTCTGTTTTAAGAATTCCAGATTGTGTTTTATTGTCCACCGCAATAATCAACTATGAATCTGTCCCTTTGATTGTGAGACCGTTACTTGTGTTTGGTGAACAGAGGTGTCACTCCCCACAAAGGGTGTGTGTGTGTGGCCCGTGGGCATGTGCACACATGTGCTTTGTTGGATGTAACGTTGTGTACAGTAAAGTCTCTTCTCTGCACTGTGTCCCTCAGGTTCAGCTTACTTTGTCCTCTTTCAGCTGAGCTTATTTTTCCATTTCCCCTTCCCAAGTGACTCAACTTTTCCACCCACTCTCTGCATTCTAACTGCTGTTGCAGCAGTAACACAAAACTCTCCACAGTGTGTCAAGAACAGTTACAGTTTTCAGCTTTTTTTGCATTTGTGTTGGATATTTCGGACATTCTTTTCAAGCTTTACAGTCTCATAACTTGAACTCTTTAAGTTGATATTTCTTTCAGGGATGATTCATGATTACTCATCAGTGGGCAGAACATTGAGGGCAACACCCAGTCCTACTTTACACTGACCTGTCCTCTTTTACAGGACAGTGTCTTAAGAATACTTTACATACTAGATACAAATACTAGATGACACAATAGCAACAACTATAGGTCAGCTGTAGGTGGTGTGAGTTGACACATCAGTGATAACATGGATCAAGTATTAGTTTCTTAGAGCCACAGAGTCACGCCCCTTTAAAGTCTTAGATAAGATCACAGTCTAACAAAGCTAAATGAAGCAAAATCGATCAAACTTTTTTCTCATTGTTCACATTTCCTGTCTGTACTTAAACTTGACTTTTGTGTCTCAGCCCAGCTAAAGTCCGCAGCCATGCCATCTGACCTGGAGACATCGATGGAAATGCTCATTAAAGTGTTCCACCGTTATGCCAAAGATGGAGCGCTCAGCCGGAAAACCCTCCGAGACTTGATGACCGTGGAGCTGTCTAACTTCCTGCAGGTACGGATCCACGCACTGCTCCACTGCAAAAACACAGTGGGAACTACAGTAACACAAATAGGTTATATATAGCACTATACTTATACTTTGATGACGTCATTATTCATTGATACCTGTTTGTGTTCCCCTAAACAGTCTCAGAAGGATCCTGCTGCTGTGGACAAGATCATGAAGGATCTGGATACAAATGGCGACGGCAAGGTGGACTTTGAGGAGTTTGTTTCTCTGGTTGTCGGACTTTCCATTGCCTGTGAGCAATGTTACAAAGCGCATATGAAGAAGATGGAAAAGAAGTAATTTGAAAAAGAAAATACTGCAGAAAATCGATTTTTATAAAAGTTGTACTGTCAAATAAATACACTGAATACTTTTCAGAGACCAACAAGTACTCATTTGGTTATTTGTGTGTGTGTGTGTGTGTGTGTGTATTCCTCTTGCATCAGTGTGTGTTTTTGAAATGGACCACAAGCTTTATAAACTACAATATCTTATCCGTAGAACATCTAATCACTATTATTGATACCTAATTGGTCACTGTTTGCTTTTCTGGTCGGGATCATTTCACCCATTTCACTGGAAGTTCCCTTGGCAACTGCACCAGCGATAGTAGGTGTTCCCGTTGAACACACACCTGTATTTTATGCTGCTTGCTCAAGGTGTAAAGGGGCAGTTGAACCTCTCCCTCTCTGATAAAACTGCTGCTTATCACCTCTCTGAGGAATCTACAGAATGTTCCGCTCATGATCACGCCCCTGTGTCCAGATACTGCCACTCGCATCAGTCTATATTATTATGGCTGTGGAAGCAAATGCATTTTCATTCTAATGGAAGTCAGTATAGAAAAGGGCATTGTGCAATTGTGTATCTTTGTGATCATAAGGTTGTATCAGGCTGACCTTAGGGGGCTGAGTCATGGGACACAGCAGTATGCCACTGTTTCTCCACAAGATTATTATTGTGGTGTTTCATTGTCTGGCGCAAGTCAAGAAGCAAACAGAGGAACAGGATTAACCCCCCACCTCACCTCACCCTCTTCTGTGTCTCCCTCAAGCTCTCCCTTTCATAGGAAAAGCCAATCTTCCCCCTGAATTCTGCCTCCTAGACCTAACACTGCATGGAAAATCTCTGCTGGCCAAATTCTTTAGGTCTGAGCTTTTTAGATGTGGCCTTACATTCTAATATTGACACTGAAGCAGACGGGATTTGTTTGGGCTGAGAGGAAGTTCTCCCAGGAAGGATAAACCCAGGGCAAGGAAGTCACATAACCCAGTTGAACCCTGCACACACCTCCTTGGGCAGGGCTTGACTTTGTGGCCTATCAGTGTTAGTAGTTACAGGGCAAATATGCCCGTTGCTAGGTGACCACTGTATGCGTGAGTGTGTGCGTGGACAAAGTGAAGGTTTGTATTCAGCGCTGTGGTTATATAAGCACCACGCCCATGTGATCCATGGCTGTGGTTTACAGCCGGGAATTCCAACTTTGCTGAGTTGTTTCACAAACACTTTTTGTGCCGTTGATATAAAAGAGGAAACGCTGAATTCTCTGCATAATGTTTCATCACGTAGCATACGACCAAACTAACTGTATCTGACCTCTTCTGTAGTGTTCTCACAGACTATAATAGACACCCACAGTCACTCAAGGTGAAGGCCTCACCCTCCACACACAGGTAGACTATAATAGACACACACACACACAGTCACTATAGGTGAAGGCCTCACCTTCCACACACAAGCAGAGCAGCCGCATCTTACACATTACTGAAACAGGAGGAACGATGGTCTGACTGTCTTATTTAGTTAAGGCGGTTTCTGTGTGAAGCTTGTAGTTTTTGTGATTTGTTGTATTGCCATGTAAGTAGTTGATTGATGTGTAGATGAATGACTGAAGCCTAAAGTAACAACATAACTATTTAGTTTCCTGTGTTCTTCTGTTTGACCACTAGATGGGATAAGAATGTTAACGTACCATACTGACTCTCATGATCAAACCAGATGCATTGGAGGTGCTTTCATATGAATCAACACTGCATATAATACAGATTCAATACAATCTGTTTCCATGGATACAGACTCACTTATTTGTTGTCAGCTCTGAGTGAGTAACAGTATGGAAAAGACATGGGAGGAAAAGATTGGGCCAGAATTTTCCACTTTGTGATAGATGACGGTACAAACTAGTCCGACATCTTGAGTGAATCATAGAAACGTGAGTGGTGACATCTGTAACAGGATTTCTGCTCTAACTTCTACAGAAAGTGTTAATTAGAGTCATAAGCAATGACAACAAAGACAGACCTAACACAAAGTCACATGATGGACCACACACACACACACACACACCCACATCAACACACACACACAAAGTTGCCCCAAATAAACAAACTCTCCCAGTTGCCACAGTGCAGCTTTTTTTCATATCTGATTGTGTTTGAGGGTTGTGCAGTGTGTGACTCATGAGCACAGCGACATGACTCTGAGTCACGACCTGCACCACAAAACTGCAGGAAGTGCCGATCCACCAAACGGCTCCACAAAGAAATCCTCAGTGACTCCCTGGGCCTGTTTTTGCCATATAATCATGTGCAGCTTAATTACATAGAAATAAACAAAAGCGTATTATACATGTAAATATAGGATGCGACAGACAGGAGTAAACACAAAACACAATGAATCAAATGTAAAGTGTGGGTGAGGCGGTGCTGCAGCAGATAGGATTTTTGGTGAATTTCCAAATTGCTCAAAGGAGTTTGTATCACACGCACACACATACACACATATACACATACATTATATATAGCCTAAAGAGATTCATGTAAGTGGTGGATTGTGGTCATCAAAGCCAGAGGCAATGCTTTTATTTGCACAGGGAATAAAAGTATGACTCATGCTTTGTAAACGTCCGCCTTCGTCTTGAGTCGACAGAGCAGCGACAGCCGCGTTTGTCTCATGGACTCTGCAAACATTTGCTTTTGCATTTGCAATCAGAATTCACTAATGTATTTGCTTTAATTGTGAGAGGTAAATTCTAAAAAAGTGCATACATCTGCAATCGCGTACATCTCCGGCGCTAACACATGACGCAGTTCTCCCACTGGACTGTAAACATGCTTTAATTATAAAGAGTAGGAGGTACAAAGAGTCCGTTTTCTTTGGACAACATTTCTTAAAGATACACACACTTTAATACAAGTTCACTGCAGTTAAAATGCGCACTAACTGTAAGTGCACAACAATGGAGAAGTACGCTAAAGGCAAATCTCTACTTTCAAACGAAGTTGTCAAAGTTGTGGTGCGTTCAGAGGTGAAAAAAATGAGCCGGTACAATTCGTTTCACCCACTATTTGTACCGTTATCGAGTCATCACTTTCCAAACACACCCGGCGCATGAAGGGGTGCGTTTTAGTTTTTTTGTTTTTTTTGTCCCTTGCCTCAGATTTCAGCCACGACCAAACTACGCACTTTATTTGATTTAATTCGCACCAGGAAAGGACACATAAAACATAATTCCACCAAACTTCCAGACATTTTTGAGGTTGGCGGACAGGAAAAGGGGAGGGAGGGGGCATCAAAGTACTGACTTTTGTTGAAGAATGCTGTAAACACAAACATAAAGCAGAACGCAAAGAATAATTATCCACATGAGAAAAGAGTGAAGCAAGAACTCCTTTCAACACTTAGACATGATGTGAAGAAATGCTCAGATTTTACCAAAGCCAAGTCTTTATAAGTAGACAGCATTTCCCACCGACTACGGTTGTGAAACGACATGTTAACGCACCATCATCAGGGGCAGAAGGAGGGGCAGCTGAGGGCATTATAGAGGGAGACAAAAGGGTGTGGTGATGTATAAAGCACCCATGACTTCCATTTCTTCACGACTGCAGCTACAGACCCTGACTCTCCTCACCTCGTCTCTTTAAGTCTCAGCAAACCACCCTAAGGTGAGAAGAACATTTAAAAAGTTGTTGTTTTGTTAGCAGGTTTGGTTTCATTCAGTGATTTGAAGAAAAAAATGAAAAACTTTTTTTTGGCATGCTGAAGGTTAAGATTTGCAAAACATTTTCCTGAGTTTCAGTTAAACAGAAACAAACCTGCATTTTATCTTCATCGATGGAAACATTTTTACAGTTATACATTATAAAAGAATATAAAGTTTATAAAAAGTACAAGTGTGTACTGTATAATTGTTTTGCCCTTTGTTTAATCAATGTTAAATATTAGAAATCTTTTATTGTAAGTATGTAGAGCATTTTCCATGTTTCTAAGCACAACTAAAATGTGCCTCCACTGGATTTCCTTTGATTGAGAGACTTAATAATGCAGCTGTGTTTCATTAATTGTAGGCTGGAGTGCCGCTTGAGTGCATTGAACCTAAAACTAATCCTCCAACTAAATTTGAAGTAGATTCATTTGCATTCTTCTTTTGCCCTCTTCCTCTGCAATGCTTATCTGTTTACAAATCCTTTGATTGCCCCGTTTCCTCCGCCTGTTGCAGGGAAAATTGGTTTTCGGTGCATGCTGTGTTTTGAGAACAGACAATTCTACTGGGAGTTGAACTTGCATCTCTACCTGTAGGTCACCTAAATTACCAGGAGAGATGAAGCCGTTTCCATAACGATGCTTTCCTTGAGTCTCTCAACAGATAGGCTGTGTTAGAGACGAGGGACAGGGGCAGAGACATAAGAGTGTGTGGGCCCTGGCTGTATTTGTATCCAGCTCAATGGAAAACCAAGGGAGAACACTAACAAAAACAAAAACTGTGATTTCACCAGCTGATGTGTTGCTCAAGAACTCAGTTGGTGAATTAATTAGTTTGTTTCTATTGTTCAGTAAATTGTGACTAGGATCCTTCACAATCTGGAAGTGTATCATGAACTCTATTTAATTACAATCTGGTATCTTTTTTGGAAAGTCAGCATCAAGAGGAGTCAAGTTTTGTCAGGAAAAAAATATCCACCACCATCATAACTGTGAAACTAGATAATGAATTCTAAAGCTACAGCCACAGCTAAGGCCACAACATCATAAACGGCAATGCTCAGTCCCAACAGGTACAAATTTAACCGTGACTGAGATGTTCATGTGTGTCCTCTCTGTCTACTTAAAGCGGCTAGCAGGATGACTGACATCCAGGGCGCCATGTGTAGCCTCATCAGTGCTTTCCAAAAGTACTCTGGAAAGGAAGGTGACGATCGCACCTTGACCAAAAACGAGTTGAAGGAGCTGCTCAACAACGAGATGAAGGGGTTGCTGTCGGTAAGTGACCGCTGCTCTGATCTGAGTCCATGTATGCGGAGGTTGATGAATGCTGAATGTTTCTGATTGAGTTGGATTGGAAAGGCCAATATAAATGATGTGTCAGTAATTACTTTATCATTTACTGTATTTACACTTTTAATGCATTTCACCTGCATTCCTCTCACACAGAAACCCAATGACAAGGCAGCCATCGACAAAATCTTCAATGACCTGGACGCAAACGGTGACCAGACTGTAGATTTCAAGGAGTACATCTGCTTGATCGCCTGCATCACTTGCGAATGCCATGAGTATTTCAGTCAGGCAAAGAAATAGAGCCCTTGCGCCACCTTGGGGCAGCAGGGGGAACTGTAACAGAGAAGGTTGTCACTTGACAGTTTAGGAAAGATATGTTTACTGCTAAGAAAATGTAAAATGAAACCACAACTCATTATGTTGTAAGGTAAAATGTAATAAACATTTTAAAATCCTTAATGCCTGTTTGATGCACTTTGTGTGTGACTTCTTGACTCTGGGGTGGATTTACGACGAGAGGAGTCGTGGAGGCCAGGGTGCTCCAATCACATGTTACTCAGGATTCCACCCACAATTTTACAGACCGATGCTTTACGGGCACTCCTGCACCGAAAACTGTTCATCAATCACTTTTAAACAGAGTAAAAGAAAAAATTGTAGGTAACAACGAGAGTCTGAGGGGGACATTATTTACCAAGTATTTGTGTTCGGGAAGTTAATGGTTGATGATAAATGTGTTAAATGACACAAAATGGAGCAAACAACAGGAGGAATGAGGAGGAATAAGTTTGACTAGGGGTTGAAATGACCAGAAAAGCTAACAGTCACCAATCAAAACTAAATATTGGTCATTTGATGTGCCACTGATAAGTAGTTTATAGAGTATACATCTCCAGTGTTAACATGTGATGCAGTTCTCCCACGGGACTCTACTGGACTGTAACATGACTTTAATTGGGAGCAACAAGGAGGATGTGTCACAAAGATACACACACTTTCATACTTCAAATACTAGTTTAGTAAGTATGCTGAAGGCAGATTCCTCCTTTCATCCAGAGTTATCACAGGTGTGGCAGGTGTAATGGACATGACGTGAAAAATACCTCGGGCAGCAAGTAGACAGCAGTTCTCAATGACAAAAATAGAAGATAATAGAAATTGAGGTCATAACACAACATCAAGGGAGAAGGAGGGGCAGTGGATGATTATTAAGCGAGCATCTTATTGGGCGGCAGAAGGGTGTGGTGATGTATAAAGCACCCATGACTTCTATTTCTTCGCGACTACAGCTACAGACAGCAGCTACAGACTACAGCTCACTCTCCTCAGGTCGTCTCAGCAAATCATCCACGGTGAGAAGACGATTTTCAAAGCTGTTTTGTTAGCAGGTTTGGTTTCATTCAGCAATTTTAAGAAAAAGCACAAAAACTTTTTAGCATGTTGAAAGTTGTGTTATTTTCAAAGCATTTTTTGTGAGTTTCAGTGCAGTTCAGTGAAATAGAAACGCACCTGTAAGAGCAGATACTGAACAAATCTGCATATAATATCATCAATGATCGGAAATAAGGGAATATTTATCCGGATACAGACTTGTATATAAAAAAAAAGTATAAAGTGTGTACAGCATAATTGTTTTTCCCTTCATTTAATCAATGTCAAATATTAAAATGTTATTTATATTTTATGCATATTCAGCATTTTCCTTGTGTTCTAAGCACAACTGAATGCCCACTGGATTTCCTTTGCTTGAGAGACTTAATAATGCAGGTGTGCCACACCAAAAAATAAAATGTTCATTTGCATGTGCATTTACATGTTCATCTGCATGTGCATTTACATGTTCATTTGCATTTGCATTTTCATTGTCATTTTCATTTTCATTTTCATTTTCATTTGCATTTTCATTTGCATTTTCACTCTTCCTCGACTCTCATCCTCTACAATTCTCTCCTGTTTACACACCTCAGTTTCCTCAGACCGTTACACCCCAGGGAGAAAGCAACACCATGTGAGACAGAATGCAAACAGACGTGTATCTCCACTGCTCATTGAGACAGAGGGAAAACAGGTTTTCAAACCAAGTTTTCCATTGAGAACAGACAATTCTACAGGGAATTTAACTTGCATCTTTATTTGTAGGTCACGGAAATTACCAGGAGAGATGACGCCGTTGCCATAACGATGCCTTCTTGAGTCACTCAGCAGATAGGCTATGTAAGAGACGGGGGACACCCGGGACAGGGGTAGTGACATGAGAGTGTCTGGGCCCTGGTGGCTGTATTTGTATCCAGCGTAATGGAAAAGCAAAGGAGAAAACTAACAAAAACAAAAACTGTGATGTCACCGGTTTAATTTGCCCAAGAGTTCTTGATGATTGTGAATTGAATAAATTTGTTTCTATAATTCTGTGAATTATTCTCATGAACTCCATTTTATTACAATCTGTAATTTTTTTGGATACATTTGTCAGCATCAGGAGGAGTCAACCTTTGTCAGTAACTGCCTGAGGTGTGCAGTCATCTGTTCTGTCATCTTTCCTTTCCTTGCTGCCACCCCCATAGGCTGTGAATGAAAATTATATTATCTGTTAACTTGTCGTATTTCACCACATGATCAGTTATAATGAACAAAACTCATCCTGTAGGTGCAGCAATGGCAGCCAAAGGGATGCCTAAAATCCAGCAGGCTATGATTGACCTCATCACCACTTTCCAAATGTACGCTGAAAGGGAAGGTGACGCGCACACCCTGACTAAAAACGAGTTGAAGGATCTGGTCAACAATGAAATGAAGGGGATGTTGGGGGTAAGTGACCTCTGACCTCTGACCTCACTCCATGTATGTGGAGGGTGATGAATGCTGAATGTTTCTGATTGAGTTAGATGTGTGTGAGTCCTCACAGCCAGACTCAATGAAGTAGCTTCCATGATCCGTCATAAAACTTTAACAAATATCTTAATATAATCAATCAATACGATCAATAACAATATAAATTATGTGTGTAGGTATGTAAGTATTTACTGTATTTACACTTTTAATGCATTTCGCCTGCATTCCTCTCACGCAGGACACAACTGACCAGGCAGCAATCGACCGAATCTTCAAGGACCTGGACGTAAACAGGGACCAGACTGTAGATTTCAAGGAGTTTGTCAGCTTTGTTTGCTGCCTCACTTGCATGTGCCATGAATTCTTTAAGGAATGTAAATAGCGCCACCTTGAGGGAGCAGGGGAACTATGACAGAGAATCAAGGAAAGAAATGTTAACTGCTAATGTAAAGCAGTAACTAAGAAAACATACAATGAAGCCACAACTCATTGATGTGTAATAAAATGTAATAAACATTTTACAATCATTAATGCCTCATTGACGTGTTTCCCATTCTTGGATGGGAGGGGAGGAGTCATGGATGCAGGACTGAGGTGCAGCCAGGGTGCTCCAATCACATGCTCCTCACCACAATTTGACAGACTGCTGCTTCAGGGCGGGTGATGGGTCAGCACCAGCAGAACATGTTTTATTATTTACTCTGAGTACGGATCAAAAAAAGGTTTAATCTACATGATAAATGAATTGCCGGAAAAATACAAAAAAGAATATAAAGTTGTTATCACTGGCCTCATTCTAATGAATCCCCATGAGTTCTTTGTAGAGGACACTGAATAGAGCCCTAGCGCCACCTGGGGGCAGCAGAGGGGCCTGCGACAGAGAAGGCTGTCACTTGACAATCAAGGAAAGAAATATTTACTGCTAATGTAAAGCACTAACTAAGAAAATGTGCAATGAAGCCTTACCTTAACTCATTATTTTATGAAGTAAAATGTAATAAACATGTTAAAAGCATTAATACCTGACTGATGCAAGGTGTGTGTGGGGGAGATTTACTACATGATTTCCCTTATTGAACGGTTGCACACACACATGCTGTCAAACAGACAAGCAAAATGTGAAATGAAGTGAAAGATATCATGTGTCTCTGAAACAGGCATTCAAAAAAGTCCCAAAAAAGCTGTTAAGCTGTTTTGTCACCCACTTTTAAACAGCAGAGTAAAAGACAAACGTATGGGTAAGTAGAGTAGAGAGTCTTCTTAGAGGAGGACATTGTACAATAATATAATGTTTTTGTTACATTATTATATTATTAATATTATTGAGTTTTTGAATTTCATACATTGGAATCCCTGGATGACAGTGATTCAAACACAGAAAATATAGGAATTTGCTATATCTCCTCTTAACCTGATAAATATTTGCATACAACTTTTTATTTGACAAGAGAGAACAAATATAAATGCACTCAGTTTGGGTCTTTATAAACTATTTCTGGTGGAGTTTTCCTCCCTGATGTGGGACATGTGGGACATGTGGGACATGTCCTCTGTGCTCTGCCCCTCGAATCTGGAGGAACCATCGAGGCCCGCGTACCCTATGTTTGTGACCGCCAGCAAAAAACCCGTGTTCTCGCGACGCCTCCGGCTGGTCACGTTGTGTGGCCGTGTCTCGTGACGCGAGGGGCGGGTTCAACCCCGCACAGAGTCGGTCGGTCTGTGGAAGCGATACAGGGAGAGCGAGAGTGCGCCGCTGTGTGTTGTTTTGGATTCGCCAGAAGACACGGACCGAGAGGGGGTAGGGCCTGTGGAGAAGATGGCGGATGTAGGAGACGATGAAACTCGGCCAGCTCCTACTTCGGCACCCCGTAACGGCCCGCTCGTCGGTTCGGCGGCCGGTACCGCGGGCCACAACGCGGCCACTTTGATGTCAGGTCCGCGGATGGTGAGGATTGTAAAGTCGGAGTCAGGCTACGGGTTCAACGTTCGCGGTCAAGTTAGCGAAGGAGGACAGCTTCGGAGCATCAACGGAGAACTGTACGCTCCTCTTCAGCATGTCAGCGCTGTTCTACCCGGAGGGGCAGCGGACCGAGCCGGCATAGCGAAGGGGGACCGGATCCTGGAGGTGTAAGTCACCGCTCTCATCACCGGTTGGCTACTTAGTTTAGCTTGATAAAAAGCGTAACAAACGTGTGTGTCAACATTAGCTACCTGTGTACGCCACCTGTCTGTTATGACAACAAAAGTAGCGGACTTCATAGTAAATAAAGTAGTTAATTTCTCAACAGGTCGGGGTTAGGTAGTGATGTAGCTACAGGTTTAACCGAGCTAACGTTACTGTTAGCGGGTTAACTTGCTAAAATAATCAGCTTACATAAGTTGGGCAACAGCCTGTGCATGCTGATTAGCTTTAGCTGTCTAGCTAGCCAGGTAGCTAACGTCTTGTTTGGCTCGAGCTGTTTGCGCATTAGGCTGCTCTGGGATGATGAGGATGTGTGAGGATTCAATTTAAATGGCAAAACATGACAAGACACGCATTGTCACACGCACAATGGGCATGTGTGTGTTCTTGTGCGTGTGTGTGTTTGTCTGTGTGTGTGTGTGTGTGTGTGTGTGTGTGTGTGTGTGTGTGAGAGTGTGCGTGTGTGCGCGCGCGCTGTTTACATGGGTACCTTGAGGTCTAGTTGATGCTTTTGTCTGGATTTTGCATTTATGGCTCTACATTGGAGACATCTGCTCGGTATAGGAGGGCTTAGTTAACTGTTAACTCCTATCATGTTAGAATTAGTTTGTAAAGATGTCACCCTGGCATCCTACACTTAACATAGCTAAACATATAACACATAATTGCATACAGCTAGAGAAGAAATTGCCAAATGCACGTTTTCATGTTTGATCCTGGCAGGAGCAAATGTAGGAAAGCACACATGAAACTTAATACTAAATACTGTAAGAATAATGTATCATTCTGGTATTTACTAGTTTGATGTTCAGCTGGATGGAGCTTTGCTTGGGCTCCAAAAACCTGCGACCATAGGCTGAACTATATATAGATATAAAAAATGAGAAGAGAAACTGAAAACCAGGAACCCCAGTCTCTGCTGGAACATTGCACTTGCTGAGGCATCAATAGGTTTTTTTTACCCAACCTGTGCTTTTTATTGCGCAAATGTCTTTGGTCATATGACAGCACCAGGAGTCTCCATGTGACTCTTACTTAAGCTCTGTAGTTTCGCTAAACTGCCAATTTAAAAGAAGAAACCTAGAGGGATTCATCCAGTAAGGTGGCATTGTTTGAATCAAAGGTTCTATTACAAAACGTAATAACCTTTGATTCCTTGTTGATTGCCAGTCAGAATCCAAAGCTGGCTGTCTTTCTCGTGAAGTCATATTTAATTCAAAGGGCTGCCTGCTTTTCAAACATGGCTGTGGGCTCGTGCTGGATCATAGACATGTGCTACATTTGGCATCTTCACCCCGATGGCTTGATATTGGCTGTAATATTATTAATATTAATATTTGGCATTCTTGCTTAGATTCAGGGTTTTACACTGCTACCAATATGAATGAATAGTAATGGACACATGGCATACAGGGCCCCTCCTCTGCCTCCTGTCCTGCTGGTTCCCAAAGGAAGATTAACAGAGACACCTGATGCTGGTGCCATCTGTCCTCAGCAAAGCCACGGAGGGACGCAGTTCACAAGCACCAAAAGACAGAGACGTTAGAGCTGACCTGGTTATTCAGCACAAGCAAAACTCACTTTATGGTTGGATTATAACCCGTGCAGTTAGCACGCGCCACATTTTATGACTAAGATATAATTCAGCCTTATTAATCAGATGTTGTTTATGTTTTTACAGAGTTTCCAATTGACCCATCTCTCTAGAATAGAATAGTCATGCTTCAGGGTTCAGACCAAATGAACAGTTGAGCTGATTTCCGTCTCTCTCTCTCTCTCTCCCGCCCCTCGTCCCTTCCCCTTGCACTTTTGCTCACTTTAACTCCAGCAACGGGGTGAGCGTGGAGGGTGCCACCCATAAGCAGGTGGTGGACCTGATCCGTGCCGGGGAGAAGGAGCTGGCTCTGGCCGTGCTGTCTGTTCCACCCCAGGAGGCCGACGGATTAGAAGGAGGGGAGGAAGTCCAACCCAATTACGACTACAGCGACAAGCAGGCCGTGCCCATCTCCGTCCCCACGTACAAACACGTAGAGCAGCACTCGGAGAGGTTTGTGGTGAGTGACTCTGTGTTTTTCTTCCTCAAAGCACCTTTAAGTGTCCATGCTCAAAAATATCACAAATCCCAAACCCTCCCAAATCCCAAAGCTTGTTGATATTTTCCAGGATAAAAGTATAATTCATTTCATTCTGCTCCTATGCTGCTCCATCTTGGCATATGTGTAATATCACGTATTGTGTCGTTGTTGTCGTTGGCCGTAGGTCTATAACGTGTACATGTCAGGCAGACAGCTTTGCTCTAAGCGCTACCGGGAGTTTGCCATCCTGCACCAGAACCTCAAGAGGGAGTATTCCAATTTCAACTTCCCGAAGCTGCCGGGAAAGTGGCCCTTCTCTCTCTCCGAACAACAGCTGGACGCACGTCGAAGAGGCTTGGAGGAATACCTAGAGAGAGGTAGGCTGGTTTTGTGTGTTGGTTGGTCGAGGACAGATGGACCTATACCTGGTTTCTATACCTGGTTGAGGTTAACGTAAGATTGTTAATGTGAAGCAGCATACAGGGATGAAGAGAAGGAAGGAATGCTCATCCCAATGCAGAGTATGTTTCCATGAGGACACAACCATAATGGATAGCTATTTGTCATGGTATGAATGAGTATGGAGTCATTAATTTTGATGATGGATTCTGTGGCGGCCTTCAATGACTAAAATTCAATGATCGCAGACAATTGGGAGCCATCACAGTCCATTACGGCCCTATATAACAAATGGAGAAGTAATAAGATTTATAAGGCCAGAAATCGTTTATTTCATATAGAGACGAGGCCAAGCACCAGCCGGGAAGTCATTTGTACATTGTGTGCCGGAGTAAATGTACCTCAGTTTAAGGATTTCAGGGTTGGAATCTATCATGATTATGTTGAGGCATGGTTGGGGGCGGGGGTGAGATCAATAACTACCTGTCAAGAGTGTACAATGCCTCTGAGAATACCTGCAGACATGAATGGCATGAAAACAACATGAGAAATCAATCAGAACAGAAACGGTGCTTTTGTTTATGGGACTTACGTCAACCGTCTCTCTTCTCTCCATCCTTTCCCTCTCTGCATTCGCCTCCAGTGTGCTCCGTGCGGGTGATTGGGGAAAGTGACATCATGCAGGAGTTCCTCTCCGAGTCGGATGAGGTAAGCACGTCCCACTCTGTGATTTGAGAAGATGTAGCTCTTCCATTACCCTCCTCCAACATTACGGTTACAGTCACGGCTGCAGACTTGAATCTGGACTGCAAAAGGCATCGCAGACTTAATCAAGCACCTGAAGGAAAACATTTGAGAGGATTAAGACTTTGCACACATGATAATTCAGAGGAACTTTGCACCCTGGAAGCAAAGGTAGCAGATGCATCGTAAAGTGAAATAGATTGCCCCTGTAAATAAAGACAAAGGGGCTTTAGGGTGCAGCCATTTGGAGTTTAGATACTACTATTAATGGAGATATTCAATTATTGCATGTCTACACACACATCCAACTGTAACTGTAACTGTATTTTGCTCTCCCGCGCAGAATTACAACGGCGTGACCGATGTAGAGCTGCGGATAGCCCTGCCAGACAAGACCACCATCTCTGTCAGAGTCCGCAAGAACGGCACCACAGACCAGGTTTACCAGGTGAGGCCACACTTCACCGCACCTAGCATGCAATAACACGCCGAACACTTCCTCATTGGACATTGAATCAGGCTTCTGTGTCAATGTCCACTCTGAGCGTCACGTGATCCTCCTGCAGAGACAAACAGGAACAATCTCACGGGACCAAAACTCTTTATGATGCTTCTCAAGTTCTCTGTTTCTCCCTTTGTAGGCATTAGTGTTGAAAGTGGGAATGGACAGTATTATGGCCAGCTACTTCGCCCTCTTTGAAGTCATCAACCATTCCTTTGGTAAGAGCTGAATTTGTAGTTATAACCCTCATATGACCGCTATCAGACCACCGTTATCTAAACAGACTCTCCTTCTGCCCTCCGCCCCTCCCCCATCCCCTCGCCCTTCTCCCCTTCGCCTTTCCCTTTTGTTACAGTTCGGAAACTGGCACCTAACGAGTTCCCCCACAAGCTCTATGTGCAGAACTACACATCGGCGGTGCCCGGAACGTGCTTGGCACTCCGCAAGTGGCTGTTCAGCTTCCAAGAGGAAGAGTTGCTCCGAGACAACCCCTTGGCTTTGCACTACTGCTTTCACCAGGTAACGGCAGAGATTGAACCTGACTTGCCGTAGCGCAGCATAAAGAATTGGGTCTTTTGTCTCATTTGTTAATGTTTTGGATACGTAATCAGTTTCTGTAGGAGAATTGGGTTCCTGTCCTAAACACAGAGCCTCACCTCTTTGCTCATTATTTGCCAGTGGTCCAAAATCAGCACAGTTCGTCCCAAGTAATCATTTGGTGGATCACATCTGTGTATGAAATGGTGTTTCATTTCCCCCCCCCCCCCCTTTCTGTCTGTGTAGGCCTTGGATGATGTGAAGAAGGGATTCATAAAAACGGAGGACAAATCCTACCAGCTGCAGAAATTGGCAGAGCAGCGCAAGATGGCCACGGTCAGTCCCACAGTCCAGTCTTTGTTAGCGGAGGGGAGGAGAGAGGAGCGCGCCTGTAGCCTGGAGACTAGTACCGTCTCCATCACCAGCACACTACCACAACAGGAAGATTCAGAAAGACGACTTCTATTTTCTGTGTCGGTTATTAACAAAGTGACAAATTCAGTTCAGAGTCTGAGTTAATCTGGACTTTACTGCGTTGGTTTTGTTTGTTTTCTCTAAAGTGTGACTGCTATCATCCAGCACACTCTCCTCACTGAACAGTGGCGCCTTTGTAAATTCAAGCTTTGCTCCTCTTCTACACTCAGTGCTGTCAGTCGAAACCAAATGAAGAAACGTCTCAAAGCAGCGTTATTGTATCACAAACAAGCCTAACGTTTAACCTTAAATCACAGTGCTGGGCCTGAGTTAGAGGAGGAATGTGTTTGCTCGAGTGACCCCGATGATCTAATTTCCTCTTCATATTCATGGCTCACGCTGATCTAGTTTGGGAGCGTTTGTAAAGCTATTCCCTGGCGCGTGTTTCTCTGTGTCCTTCAGTATCTCAGCCTGTTGCGGTCATGCGAGGGTTACAACGAAGTGGTGTTCCCCCACTGCTCCTGCGACTCCAGGAGGAAGGGCCACGTCATCACAGCCATCAGCATCCACAACTTCAAGCTGCACGCGTGCACCGAGGACGGCACGCTCGAGGTGTGTGTGTGTGTGTTTCTGCTCCTTGCTTTGAGCCTGTTAACGCTGAAGGTGAAGAGGCACTCGATGACGTTGCGCTGTCGGACCTTTTCCCCTTTTCCCCCGCTCAGAACCAGGTGATCGCCTTCGAGTGGGCGGAGATGCAGCGCTGGGACACGGACGAGGAGGGCATGGCCTTCTGCTTCGAGTACACCAGGGGAGAGAAGAAACCGCGCTGGGTCAAGATCTTCACCCCATACGTGAGTGCTCGCACGCCCGCCCTGACCTCCCCCCCGTGTGTTCTGCGTCACGTCTGCCATGTTTCTGTATTTATACCTTCCGTGGCTGTTTGGCTGTGAATCATCTGCCTCTGAGCGATGCACAGCGGAGGATTAGTCACCGCCCGGCTCTCACAGGTTATCCAAGGAAAGCAGGAGTAAAGCGCTAACAAAGACAGCAGGTGAATCACCGTTTGTTTTTGCCCTGAAGGGAAACTGAACTTCTCTCTCCTCTCTTTCTCCCCAGTTCAACTACATGCACGAGTGCTTTGAGCGAGTCTTTTGTGAGCTGAAGTGGAGGAAGCAGGTACAGACCACTCCTTTCCTCTTCCATTCTTAGAAGCACATGACTGCATACCAAGCTGGAAACTCTAAAGTTAGATTACTGGGTGTATGTGCCGATGCCGTCACTTGGTGATATGTGTTGATTACAAGCTTTCTTCTAAAAACACCTTTTAACTCGTCTTCCATCAGGTGGAGGAAGAGACATCTGACAAAGACAACAAAAACTGCAGTAACAACGGTAAGCAACCAGCAGCGTGAGTATTCCTGTCTCTTAGCTAAGAGCAGAGAAACAGAACGACTTCCTCCAGCCCTGCCAGGATTTGGCAAATAAAGCTTTCACTAGTTTATAAGTAACACAATCAATGACTCTCAAATAGTATCGCTCTAATACAAAGGTTGTATTGTGCTATGGCATTTTCCATTTAATTCTTATGAGTCATTGCACACAGGACACATTACAGAGCATTACAATGCACCTCTCACAGCAGGACACGCTAAAGCTGTGTGGTATGGGTGAAGAGCGGGCAATTAGAACACGTATGTATAGATGTGTGACTGCATCGAGGTCAGAGTCACACACAGAGAGTTGAAAGCTAGTCTTGTGAGAAAACATGAGAACAGAACAATACAACCTCACCATAAGAGAAGACAGTGCAGGGGGGAAAGGGCAAAGTCAAACCTACATTCTGTTTAGTTTCCCCTAAAACTCAAGTAGCTGTGCATGTTCTGGTCCTGCTGACCTGAGAGAAGCCGCCGTGTAAATCCAACACCTCACCCAGCCCCGTTTCCCTGAACCGTCTCTCTGTGTTGCAGAGTTTCTGCCTCCTCTGGAGACGCAGCAGAAGGCATGGCGCCACCTAGGGGGGGAGATTGCCACCTCCTAAAACCGCCGGGGGTCCTCATCTGAACTAGAATCGGTCCACTCACATCATCACAGCCACCCCAGAGAGAGAGAGAGAGAGAGCGCCTACTGACAAACACAGAAACCCAGTGACAACCAGAGGCGAGCCGTGCCCCGGAAATTGGAGTCACACTTAGCGAACCCAGGGACGCCGCACACACACCGAGAAAAGCAATGAAGGAAAACGAGCAAAAGCAAACCTTCATGTCATTTACTAGATGTTCATAGAGTGTCTATTGTTTTCTTCATCATCGGCCCTGTGACGCGGGGGGGTGGAACGCCGGTGAACTCTGGCCCCCCCCCCGGCTGAGAGGTAACACAGGTGTACAGCGTGCGGACGGTCAGAGTTTACCACAGTGCTGCAGCACCATTTGCACAACGGGAGGAGCACCTTGACGAAAACGTCCCCCGCCGAGGGAGCCGCCATCAGGGACGGGGAGCGTGCCGGTGGGTTCTGCAGCACAGCGTGTTCAGCCCCAGCCCTTTGATTGTGGCGAAACTGAACTCCGATTGCTGGAGATGAAAAAGAGAAGAAGAGGAGGAGGAGGAGGAGCTTTCACTTCTTTGACAGGCACTGATATAGAAGGAAAGCAAAATCAGGCTTCAGACTGATGCTGGACATGAACACAAAGGATTTATATTCTGTCTATGTGAGGAAAACATAGGTAACAATAATGTAATGAGACGGAGAGGACTGGGGACTTAATGTATATGTTTAACATTCTCACATCTGTTAATGTAAAGATTAATATAAGAGCTATAATTGTTTTGTTTTTTCATCTAACATAATGAGACACTAACTGAAATACGTTCAGGCAAGTCAACTTTGTTCCCCCCCCCCCCCCCCCCGGTCTAACACAAACCGCTCCAGTCTACGCCAACATCAGTATAGACATTAGTCCTCTCGCCCACGCTTGTATTTACTCTGTGTGTATTTGTGCGGAGCTCGGAGGAAATGTAATTCCCCAGATTATTCCCTCCACTCTATTAGACGCGCGGATGATCTCTAGAACAACATTTAGTCAGAGGTATTGATGTTTTTGTCTGGCAGCCTGCGGGTGCGAGGACAGGATGTGACGGGAGAGTCAATGTGTTTCGCCTGCAGTTTAGTGAGCGGGCAGCAGAGGGCAGCAGAGCGTCAGTTAGGGTTTTACTTGTTAGTATTGAGCATGCAGAGCGATTCTGTCAGGGCTTGGTGGAGGGTGACCCCTGGGGGCTCTGCAGCTCACACACCCAACGTATCGCTCCAGTCTGTCCATCAACCGCGTCGGTGAATGAGTGTGCGCACGAGTGTGTTTGGAAAGCAAGTGTGACTGGAACTGCAGCTGTTCAGCATACATGACGACTCATCACTGAGACTTTAATGGATACAGTATTAGTTGTGTGTGTCTGTGTCTGTGTGTGTGTGTGTGTGTGTATATGCACACATGTTTATGATTTACACTTTGAGAAGGATTTTATTGTTTTCATACACAGCTGTCAGTTTTATTTTTTTCTCTTCCTCTCTTGCTTTAGATGTTGACTTTTAACAGTTTGATCAGTTCACATTTGGAACGTGTTTGTGTTTGTAAGTATTGATTTCCGCTAATTAAAAGATACTTTTATTTAAACCCGCTAAGGGCTAGTAGTTTATATCGGCGAAGGGATTACTGTGTGATTTTTCCTTTTGGCAAAGACCAAAATCCTGATTGACACTAACTTAAAGCACAGGTTCATGCGTCATTAGAGTTAAAATGCTGTTTAACAGTTTAGCTCAGGTTTCACTTCATTTTAAAGGTTGATTTCCTGTGTAAATTTAGTCAGAGCTCTATCTTCAGTTGGCTGTAATAACACTCAAGCTCCATGGAGTGTGCATGTGCGCCGTATATATGTGTGTGTGTGTGTGTGTGTGTGTGTGTGTGTGTGTGTGTGTGTGTCCTCTGTGTTTATCATTGACTTTGCTGGTGAGCCTTCAGGCACTGATTGGATGCGTCTGTCGAGCTGTCGCTGTGCGAGCCGGCGAATGGAGACGAGGCTCTGTGTCAGTGTGACAGCGGAGACGGCAGACAGATGGAGACAAATTAGCGGCATTTCCAAACGCCTCGATAATATTCACAGCCTCGCTCACTTCCCCTTTCCAGCATAGCACACAGACGCACATCCCTCCATCCCTTCATCCCTGCTTCATTAAGTCTGCATTTTGGGGGAAAAATGCCACCGGAGGTATTTGTCATCCGCTGGTTGCCCGTGTGGACAGGCCTTAGTTACAGGATGGCCTATAGCTTATGTACCTTGGTGTGGTAGCACATTGTGTGGGTCACAAGCTCGTCAGATGGAATGTGCTGTGGGGGGAGAATGGCTGGTTGGACGCTCGTTCTGACAGCCTAAGTTATAGCCAATTTGGAGATGGATGACAAAAGAACCAGAGGTGCTCAACCGTGACGTGTTGGAGATGTAAGGGAGAGAGTCAGAGGTTGTGTGTGTGTCTGTGTGCGTGCGTGTAATTGTCATCCCTCTGCTCCTGCTTGCTCTCTTCGTTTCGCTCCCTGTCATCACACGGGGATGCGGTTGCCGTGGCAGCACCACGTTGGCTCAACACGCACAGTAGCGTCTCTGTCTCAGCCGACTGACTCACTCTTCCCTAATAACGTATTCAAAGCAGCGTTTTTACTGTTTGATGTTTGTTCTTTGTGTCTTTGGCTTGTGCTGCTGTGAATAGGCATTAGAAAGCTGCTTTTTTTAAACATTTCGTTTGTGTTTCTTGTACGTCTCGTCTGTGCCGGGTGCCGTCTTGCGCCGCGTCTTGGTCACAGGCAGGCAGAGCCGCTCTGCTCCGGCCATGGGTCAGATAGATGTCATAGCGTTTTAGTGAAAGCAGAGAGATGGGCGTCTTATATGGTTGACTCATGTTTCTGGTATGTGTTATGCTTCCGTCGACCTGTGTGTGTGTGTGTGTGTGTGTGTGTGTGTGTGTGTGTGTGTGTGTGTGCCCGGGTGGCCAGGGCATGGAAGTTAATGATACTTTAAGGAAAAATAGGAATTTCACACAGGGTCAGAACACATAAACACATCTACAGCAGAATGTAGACATTGGTTGTTGGTGTGGACAGAATGTGAGTTTCAGAAAGTTTTTAGCTCAACCGCCACCAAAAACGCTCAGTGAAATGGTGCTGTTGCCATGGTGATGCATCTTTTTCTCCCCCCCTACTCCCTACCTAAGTCTCACGTGCCCGAATCGACACGGATTTCCATGGCAACGTTATTTATCTGTGTGTGCCAGGCGCTGCAATGGCACCTGACCGTGAGATTTTTTTTTTTCGCATTATAGCTGGAAGTTTCTACAGCATTTCCCAAAAAATAATAATAATGACAGATCCTAGACCCCGAGTTGGTTTCCGTCACCGCGCCAGTGTCGGCGGCGTTGCTTTTATATAGACACGACGTCGGTCAGCTGCTCGATTGCACAACCAGCACGGAGGGCGCTGTTTGAAAAGTGTTCGCCTTTGTATAGATGTGTAATTATTTTCCATTCTTTGCTTTGAAACACAAGGCTTTCCCATGGTAAACAGACAGCCACATTGATTAAAAAGAAAATCCCCCTTAAGCCTTGTTTGTCTGTCTTCAGCGTAACTTTGTAAATAATTGTTTAAAAAAAAAAGAATATATCCTTTTGGACTAAATGCACTTGTTTCTCCGATTAAAACGTTTTATTTATTTCAGCGAATGTGATGAAGATTGGAGGAAATTCTAGTGTGAACTCTTAAGGCTTTTGTGCATATGGAGGTCGGCAAACGACACACATTGAGACACAACTGTTTAGGAAAAGAAAGCGTTTATTCAATGTCTAAAGACTTCGATCAATGACTGATGCAGAACTAGCCCAGTTTTATATCTGACACACAAAGGTTTACTAACCAATATAGGAAAATGGATGAAAAAAAGGTTTGAAAATGTTGTGTAGAGTAATAAATTGTAACAATATTTTAAATAAAGCTATATATTGGGGAATATTGCCAGTCTGTGTTTATTTAATGTTGTCAAGACATAAAAGGAACCTTAGTCTCTTTGTCTAGATGTTGGCAGAGCTCTCAATCAGCCTCCTGAGGGGGCTTATTGTCAAGCCCACCTGAGTGTTTGATCAATGTATGGATCCTGTTTCTAGCCATTGTCAGTACTGTCCTACTTTAAAGACACAGCAACAGTAATCTTAACCCAGCATCTTTTCATTTCTTGAAGGAGAACCACTCAAAAAGGTAAAACGGTGAATAAAATGGTTTAATTGCTGTTTCTCTTGAGTGCCATTCGTGTGTTTACTCTGTATTTAATTAGTCCGAGTGCCTCTTGGAGAGTTACGTCCCATAATTTGAGCACGTGTGGAGAAACGCTTCGCTACATAATGAGTCACTGAAGGAAGCGGATGACATAAGGGGGTAGAACGTGAAGTGAGCTGTTCTCAACACTCAAACTACCGGGAACAATGTGATGAATGGGAAGTGAAGGCGAGTGGATAGAGACGAGGGACAGATGTGACAGTTCGTTGGCAGGACTTGCTGTCTTCCAGTATCACTGCGGTATTCCTCTCTCCTCGTCTTGGTCTCAGAGGAATACCGAGCGTTATTGTCCCTTAATTGTTAGGAAAGAATGAATTATGACAACATAGACGTTAAGACACATCAAGGTAGATTATCAGGTATGATCTCACTTATTCCTCTCCATCCATGCTGCAGTGCTCATCCTTTACTTTCCAGACTCTTAAAATATTCACATTTCCTGCACAAATCTCCCTCAGGCCTGCAGAGAAGGGCTGAGAGCAATACGTGGCGGGTCCCATGGCAGCAGATATCGCTCATAAAAAGCTCCACGGGCACATTATCTCTGTCAGAAAGACATTTTGATAGTCACATGCTATAAAGATCTTAACGTTGCTCACTGCTCAACAGGGGTGAGTTCTTTCTGTGGGTTTTTTGGCAGGATTTCCGACCAAAAGTACAACGCTTCTTAATGCACCCCGTGGAACCAAGCCCATAAAGCGCTGTGTGTACTGGCACTGCCGAGGTGAAAATTCTCATCTCATTAGAGCCGTCTCACGTGGTCACTATATGCTGACTGCAGGTTCACCACCACTTCACCACCTCCGCTCAGTTTCCATTTTTCTTCCATGTCCATTACGTAGATAAAACTGATAAAACCCTGACAGAATTTCCCCTCTCTTCAAAGGTCAGGGATTTTTATGAGATGAGACCATCTGATCTGATCAAAATGTTTAATTCGACAAAATGGATAGAAGCTCAGTTGTGCCCACATCATTTTTCTCAAGCTCTCTTTTTATTCCTTTACATCAGTGCGTTTTCACTGTGTGTGTGCTTACACCCCTGAGCTACGCCATGAAAACATTCAAAGCGAGAAGTGAAAGTGTTTGCTGTTACCCCCATTTATGTGAATCATCACGGTGAGGCCAAAGACTAACATTCCGTGCCCCTTGTCTGACCAACGTACCTACAGGAAACTGGAAGTTTTCCATAGAGACCAAGTTTACAACAAATTCCAGTCATAACACACTCCTTTTCTTTATCTGAGAATATATCTGGATGCACATACAGAATACAGCTGTTTGAAGAGCTTGACGTGTATACAGTACTTTTGGTACAATTGGTAATGTCAGAGAAGTCAAGTACCCAGCAGTCAGAGTGGAGAGGGGATGTGTGATGGCCACTTGAAGGCCACTGGTGTCAAGGATTCAGTGAAAATATTCCTATGTCCCTCACATCGTTCCCAGTTTACAGAGGCAAATGGGTTCTAACCTTTTTTGTGGATTCATTCCTTCACATTCTTGTGTGTGTGTTTGTGTTGTTATTGGGTGACGCGTTTGAACTCTCTCTGATCTCGATGGTATCAAATCAAACGTTCCCTTGATGCAGGACAAACAAATATGCTCCAGAAATTGCAGTTGTGTATCACGTCCTGGCATGTTATACTCACTGAATCAGTCCAGACTCCCATAAGGGAGTTATGGAGCGAGCAGCCACCCCTGACTTAATGGTTATGAAACTGTGTCACTCAGGATTGGACACTCCGTCTCTTCTTAACCTTGTGACCACAGCAGCCTTGTTCGGTTAAATGGCGGTCAGTAAAGTGAATGAATGTGGCTCAGCAGGATTAATCAAGTCTAACGGCACATCTGTAGGTAGAATAGCAGGGAGGAGTGGACATCAATCACAGTCTGGAGCATCTCTCTCTCTCCCTCTCCCTCTCCCTCTCTCTCTCTCTCTTTCCCTCTGTCTCTCGACCTCCCTGTCTCTCTCTGCTTCTCGTCAGCTGTATCGACCAGCGCTTTGGGCCCCCTGGTAATTAAAAGGCATTGATCTGCCTCAGCCGCAAGATGTTGGGGCTGTAAGCATGCAGCACGCAGCACACTGAGGCCCAGAGAGGCACAGGTGTGCATGAATACATGTGGGACGCTTCTAAATATGTGTTGTAACAGGTTGCAAGTCATAAGTTGTGCTTCATTTATATACCGGGTCTTTTTTTTTTTTAAATCTACTCCACAAGTTGTATATCTGTGTAGAGACTCCCTGTGCCTGCAGTTAATAAAACATCTGAAACCTCAAAGACGCTCTTAGGTTTACCTTATGCCTGTGCCTTTTCTTATTATCTAAATTGAGATTTCACGCGAGAATACGACAACAACAACAATAACCACTGATTGGTTTTATGCAGACATAAATCAAAGTCATATCTTCCCCACGCGTAGGTTTCCCCCACTTCTTTTATTCCGTCCATGTGAACACAGTAAATCTGAGGTCGCTAGATTGCTAATTCAGCACATTTCCTGACCCCAGAGAGAGAGAGAGGGAGGAAGGGAGGAGGAGGGAGTCTTGTACTATAACAGTACTATAAATACAACCTAGACCGTTTACTCAGTCTGACACACTGACTGAGTGACACAGTGAGGGGCCACACACCCACCAGACCCCATCTCCCCATCACACACACACACACACACACACACACACACGCACACACAGTCCAAACACCGGAACGCTGGAATATACACACTATGGACATAATTGTATGAAATATGCCTCTAAATTCAGTTTATTTCCATCGTATATATTTTCTATTGTGGTGTGATGGAGAGCACTGGCCTTTGGTGTGATGTCTGAGACTTAGAGTTATGCTTATCTGAGCACCCATCTCTCCTGCCTCTGTCCCTCATAAATCCCATGAATTACTCGCCATGCCCCCCCCTCCCCCTCCTTCCTCCATTAACCCTCCCCCTCTTCCTCCTCCGTCCCCCCGCCTTGCTCCCTCCTTTCTGAGCGAGTGATCAATTAAGGCCCAGTCCAGCTCGCCGCGCTGCTCGTCAGCAGTTTCTACCCCCCCCCCCCATCCTCTCTCATCCCGGCGCTCTGTCATTTCTCTCCTCTTTTTTTAAGGTGCCGACCCAGCCGCTGTCAATGCAGAGAGATATGGAGCAGACAAGAGAAGCTTTACAAAAAAAGAGATTTATTTATTTATTTTAAGGATGCTTTGTACAGATGTGTGTGTGTGTGTGTGTGTGTGTGTGTGTTAGGGGGGAGGGGGGGGTATGCTTCTGTGTGTGTGTGTGCTGTAAGAAGAATTTCTTTCTGTAGGCCTCCTGGCAAGAGGTTTTCTGTCCACCTGCCGGGAGATTGGACTTTAGAGAGGAAGACAGAGGAGACGGAGGGGTCAGAGTCTTCCCAAAGTTCTCTCTCCATTGCCAGTTTGGAATGAGAAACTACACTAAGACAGATCAGATCAGGGAAGCAGTGGAGGGGAAACCCTCATAAACTCTGTGTTTTTGCTTTTTTCTCACCAATAGTGTTACCAAACATTCACGTCTCTGCATATACTTTGATATCGACTGGCTGTGCAGCTCAAATTATGGATATCTGAGCGATCAAGCAGCTTTTCCGCTCAAAACTAGGCAAAGACATTTCTCCAGAGCTGTGGTTTTAATACTTTGTGCTTATTTGGCGAGGGTGAAAGCGGAAATCCATGCTTAGCTGTATGTTGTTGTATTTGAAATGAACAGACAGCAAGTTAAACATCAGTAAACGGGTCACTGGGCAGCTGGCCAACATACAGACATTTCTACTCACTGATTTTAGCTTTAACATTTACTAATTGATATATTTTTGTGACCACCACAATTTCTACAAACATGAAAATCCCAGAAAAGTCATGGAATTCTAAAATGTTTTTTTCCAGGCCTGGGAATATTTTAACATGATGATGAAATAGCCAAAAAGCAACAGAAAAAGTTTAAAATTATTCTAACATTGGCAAACTAGAGTAGAAGAAGGAAAACCATTATTAACACATTTTTAGATATCTCACAATTCCCTGTATTTGCACCAATTTTGTTATTGTTTGAGAGAGTACAGCTAGTTGGACTCGACTAGCTAGCGACTCACTCAAGTCATCGCCACAGCAGCATGTTAATGTAGTAATAATAACATGTGGTCATCAGCTGAAAAATAAGATTTAATGCTTAAGGAATGTTGATATTAGTCATTTGGGGGAAGCAGCTGTTGTTAGCCATGCAAAGAGGGAAAGACATGGACAACAAAAAGGCTCCCGGATGTGTTTGTCACTTCACACTGTATATACAATACACAGAATGAATATAAAAAAAGGCTACCTGGTGTGAAATAGCCAACGTGTGATACAGCACACTAGCCTATTTATTTTCAGACAAAATCAGTGGAAATAGCTAGCTTTAGCTGGCTGTTGTGCTATTGCTAGCTGGCATCGGTGCTAGTTTGCTCGCTAACTTGAACGAATGGACGTGTGGAGGACAGACTGGGCGTGTTGGCAAAAGTCGAGGACACCGGACGTTCCCCGCTCTCTGCGTGTGTGGAACCTGTGTTACCGTTACAACCAAACTAAATGCAGAAACATAAGAGAGTTGCCCAGGAGTTAGCGTGGCTCTGGCTGAAGTCTCACAGGGGATCTATCACTTATTTTGCTCATTTGCGATTGTTTATTATACATCATTGCAGTTTGGACGTCACTATTAAACTATAACCTCTCTATCAGCTGTGATCTCATGAGGATACGGCTTGTTTACCCCACAGGTGTGACTAATCAAGCTCCCACTGCTGTAAACCCCAGAAGGGATGTGATGGAGATTGATCATATGTTCATTTTGGGACTTTGATCCCTCTGTTAAGGAGCCGGCCTCCTGTCTCTGCTATTTAATCTTTAATATGATGTCCAGTGAGATCTGTCAGTCTATAAGGACCTGCCACCTTCAGTTAGGCTACGGCTCGCAGCTAGCGGCCGTAATTGAGTCTCGGGGCCGCAATAGGCTGCACACTGTGCTCGCTGCTCAGGGGCTTTTGATCTCTGCTGATCGTTACTGATTTGTAATCCTCTCAAAGAGATAAGGCCTTGGAAATTTTAAGTGGTCTGCTCGAGGAGATGAGTTCCGTCTTTTAACAGCTTGTTAGTCTTAAAGCTAGTTTGGGCTCTTTTAATCTGGCGGTCATTAGACGGATGTGATGGAATACGAGATGAGGTCTTCCCTTCCTCTCTGCTGCAGGGTTCTCGTGGTTTCGTCGTCCTTGTACAGCGCGAGTTTATCCAAAAGACGGTTACTCCAGCTGACTCCGACTGTCAGGAGGGATTAAGTGTCCTCCCTCACCACTGATGCTTGCTGTCTATCCTTGTTAAAGTCTTGTCCCCTTCTCTCCTCCTTCTCTTCGCCACATCACTTTAAATGATGCAGTGTTTTCTCAGTACGTGGGCGTGAAGCACAATCCTCCCTCCCCCTGTAAATAAAACAGCAGCATGTCTGTCTTATTTATGTGGTTCAGTACGTCTGCCTATCCCTGTCTCTCTCTTTGCGATGTGACCTTATCTTAGGTCACATCGCACTGAAATCTTCTCATGTTTCTTTCTCCCTCTGCCATATTTCCATTCAATTTTGGGAAAGTCTTTAAATTAGCTACAATCCATTTCACCTTGCCAAGAATCTGATAAAGCGGCCGGCTCGTCCTAATCTCTTTTTAACCTCCCTCCCGTATCCCCTTTCTCATCCATTTTCCATTACAAAACTCGATGTATTGCAAAGAAAACCATTTGTATTATTTACCATTTTCAATTCCAACACAATCACAAATCATTCAGCCAATAGTCCTCAGAAAATGGTGTTTCCTTGGATCCATGCCCACTACATCCGTCATCCTAATTTCCCCTTTTCCCTTCCTTCACGCTTTCCTTTTTTTTAAACAAAGTCCTTGGACATAGCCTCCACAAAGTTGGGAGCAGACATGAGGATGGAGATGGTGCATATGATGTTGAAAACACTGAACGCCACCAGACACAGACGGTCGATCACGGCACCCGCAAATTTCCACTGGTCAGCCATACACTCCGTTTCGTCCTGCTCCCGGAAACGATCCGCCATATAACGCACCTCCTCCAGGATCGCCTGTAGCTGGGGGTCTCCAATCCCTGTAGAGCATCCTCCAATCCCTCCTGCTCCACCTCCGAATCCCCCACCGCTGGAGACGGTGCTGGGGCAGCCGACGGTGTCATTCGAGTTGGGAGGAGGTGGGGAACTGCAGAACTGAGATGGCAGGTGTGGCGGCGGACTTCCTGCCACTCGAGGAGGCCCTGCTGAAATGTTATTCCTCTGGATGGACTCTGGGAGCAGATGCGGGTCGTCCAAGGTTTGAAAGCCCATATAGAGAAGGTTCCCGTTGTTGTTGGTGCTGGATTGCACGTGGAGGTGGGGGTGACCCGCGTGCAGTGGCCCCGTTTGGAGAGGAGCCAGGTTCTGCGGGTGCAACGGATGGAGGGAGGGGTCCAGAGGGTTAGGGATGCTTCCGCTGTGCGACCCTGAGGAACAGCGCCGCAGGTGGGGAGCACACGGGGGCCGCTCGGGGTCGTCGTTTTCTCCTGGACGCTTCATGCGCAAGAACCACGCGACCCACTGCAGCAAGACTAGCTGCACCTGGTAGACACAAAGAGAGAAAATTAGAGATACGAGGTCATGAGTGTGGCTGCTTGAAAACACCAGTTTGTTTGAAAATGTAAGTGTGCTTGTGTCTGAGTTCCACAGCGGAGACACTCAGTTATTGTCCCTGAGGCAAAGAGGATTTGTGTTTTCATGTGATTCCCACCAGCGATGGAACTTCTTAATGCTGTTAGGGTTAGGGTTAGCATTCAGACTGTGGAATTAACAAGATGAAGTGTCACATTACTGATTCATATGGAGCTGTGAATTCAGTAAATTACAGTTTACGCTAAAGAGCAGATTAGTGTAAGAAGCTCTTCCCTTCCCTTCGCTGAGCGCATACACGCCCCCAAGAAAGTTCATATCGGCTCAACAGCATCCAGACTGGGGTTCTAATGAGCAGCTCATGTCCAAATGACTGCTCAATTAGGCTGCACAGAGTGTGTTCACTGGTCAGGCAAAAGTTCCTGATGCTGTAGATGTTGTTGTTTTTGTCTGAGGTGCAATTATAAACTGTGCTGGTTCGATGCCCTTGTCTGAATCACATCAATTAACTAAGTTAATTGGCCATTGGAATGTCTGAGCAGGTCATTTATCAACAGCACATCAATATTTACAGCACAGTCAAAACATAAATCAATACTTATGCTGTTGCTGATTGCCAACTAAAAAACGATTTTCTTTTCATATTGTTGATATTTAAGTTGATATTATATAATAGTTGAAAAGGTTGAAAAGGCTTTTATCTTGCTTGCTCGCTATGGGAAAAAAAATCGATGGATTTTTTTTTTTAAACAGCATTTCTTTGCTGAAGGCGAGGAAAGAATAGGAAGGTAAAGTAAATGAAATGGATTCCGCCCACAGAAAGGGAGCACTTTGAAACACTCTCCTGCTGAAGACTGTGCAGAGGCATTTGATGAGCCCGCTCAGACAGACTGGCACTTGGGGCCGATGAGTCACTACCAAGGAAGGAGTCAGACAACAAACACAGAGGAGAAGCTCGGGCAGCAATAAAACACACAGAATGTAATCCAAAACAAGCAGAGGGAGGGACGAACGACACTCATGCTGAGATAGATGATGATGATAGATTCAGTCTGAGAGAGGATAAGTGAGCGAGCTGGAGGGGACGTGACAGCAAGATGACAAACAGCATGACCTCACCCATTTGGGCATGTTTCCTCCATTTGGGTCATGGTGATGATACTGCAGAACCACCACTGTGGCAATGACGGACATCCCAACGATGATCATTATACTGGCAAAGTACTGACCTGGGAGGAGGAAGAGGAGGAGGAGGAGGGGACAGAGCCGTGTCAGAGTTTATCATTCATTGATTTTACGCAAAGTAAAACATCTGTGGCCACTTGACAACCACAGCAGCTGTGGCAGATTCAAACTGGAGGACCAAACAAATGAAGGGTAGATGCAGTAAATAGCACCCTTCAAAAGCAGTCTGGAAGCTGCTGTTGACACTGCAGCCGGAGAGTTACTGCCATGAATTGCAGTATACATGAAGCCACTAATCAGACTAAAACTGCGCGGTATATATTTTAACAGTTTATGCTGAAATCAGCTCTCTGATTATCATGATGCTGCATTTATTCTCTGGTTTTTCTTGGGCGGGATTTGTGTCTTTAGGCAAAAGATGGCGTAGCATCTGTGTCTGGCTGCTCACTAGAGATCATTTCCTGCAGCGGGCCCCCGATCAATTAAGCCAATTAAATTTTAAGAGTGAGCAGATGGTTAAAAAAAATTGAAAATTTGCGGGAGCTCGACCGAACGATATTCCTACGACGCCACAGGGGAATACTACATAAACATAAAGAGCACATATTTATGGCCGCAGTCGTTTTTTTATTCAACAAAATAAAAATATGGAAGGAGACGTGGAGATAATAAGAGTAAAACCTTTAAAGAGTTGTTGTGCTGTTAGTTTTTTGATAAAGCATCAAGGGCCCTGTTAAAAACTCGAATTTAAACCGGTATGAGACATAAACACACACACACACACACACACATACATACATACCTATCAGTGGGACAGAGTCAGATGTGGCCGGCATGATCTCCGCAACCAGCAACATGAACACAGTAAGAGACAGCAACACAGTGATACCTGCAGAGGATGGAAGGACAGAGAGAGAGAGAGACAGAGAGATTCATTGCTTTTTTTTCAACGTCGCATCCTTTGTCAGAGGGGAACACACACATTTTGTTCTCTTGGTCCTGTAGCCCTGCGTGTCCCCTCCATCAGGCGGAGTGACGTCCCTGGAATGCAGCGCTGTAAGCTCTCTCCCACCTAATCAATTCACCAGCCTTAATTACATCAATAGGTTAATTGGCCGAGTGTGTGCGGTTTTTGCTTTTTCTCCCCCACCCTATAGTGAAATGCTGTGTGTTGGCTTTTTGTGTGTGTGTGTGTGTGTGTGTGTGTGTGTGTGTGCTTGTGTGTGACGTCGGTGTCACCGCTTCGCCTCACACTGGCTCCTCTCTGTGTCGTTCAAGCCGGTGAGGGAAACGTCATCCATCTGTGATTGGTTTGGCGAAAACATCCCCATTTATTTGCAGCTGCGGCCCTCGTTCATCCCTTTTCTGATTCATCTATCCGTCTCTGTCTGCATCTCCGTCCCTCCTCTCGCCTTTCCTCATCACTCCATCATCCCGCTGTAATCCTCCTCCTCCTCCTCCTCCTCCTCCTCCCCCCCCTCCTCTCCCTGCTTCACATCCTCTCCGCTTTCCTCTCTAGTTTTCTTTTTAACCTTAATTCTCAGAGGGTAACCTTGTCTGCTCTGTTTCAGACAGCGAGCTAGCAGATGCAAATACTCCAAGTTGAAATACTGGCTGTTACATTTGAACTACACTACCAGAGAGGTTGTTAGGTCTCATTTTCTGTCATCCTGCGCGGACCTGCATCTTCAGACTTGGTTTCGAACATCCCATCATCTATTTTCATCCTGGCCCACTCACCCAGAGAGATCTTCTCCCCGGAGTCAGCAGGCAGAACAAAGATGAGCAGAGTCATGGAGGACAGCAGCACACAGGGGATGAGAAGGTTCAGGGCGTAGTAAAGCGTTCGCCGCCGTATCGTCACGACAAACGTCACATCAGGGTACGGCTCCTTACAACAATCGTAGAAGGCCTCGTTTCGAGTGCCAGGAACTCCTGTGTTGGACGGAAACACACAGCGAGTAGGTAGATGGCTCAAGAGATGGATTGGTTACGTATGTTCGACAACGTATTCACCTATAAGGTCCCACTCTCCGTTGGCCATGTATCCGGAAATGTCAGCGTCATTCATCTGGAGGTCCAGCAGCCAGCCGTCGTACGTCCAAGAACCGAACTTCAACTCGCACTGCTGGATGTCAAAGGGAAACCAGCGGACATCCACGTTGCACGTACTCATGAAGATTCCTGAGAGAAAACAAGTCAAAGACAGAAAGTCAAAATGGCGTCGACTCCTGCTTTTTTTTTTGTCTCTGAAGAGCATTTTTCACTTTTTTTTGCTGGGCCAAAAACTCAGCAAAGTGAGTAATTCCCTGATTTTAAATCCACTGTGCCCTCAGGATTGCGGAGCCATTTTGAAGTCCTGAGTTCTGAGTTTGCAGACTGGATTAGAAAACAAACCACATCACACAAGCATGCGCCGGAACGTTGGTAGCAGTGCTGTTGTGACATTCTGCAAGCAGCCGCTGTTTGTGCTCTGCCTGCAAACACACACACACACACACACACACACACATACACACACTCACGCTCTCACACACCTCCGCCTCAGCAGTAAAGGAGGAAAACACAAGCGGTGACACTGAAAAACGAATCTGTGTACAGTGCCCTAATCAGATTAGCACCGTTGTTTATGCAAAATTAATGCAGACGCAGACTCATATCCACCCGCAAAGAAATACTAAGAAGCTGGCTGACCTTGCCTCCGAGAATCCATCAGCTTTAGAATAATTGCTGAAATGAAAGGAATGAGTGTATCAGGCGAGCGCAGAGGGGAAAATATCCACTCTGCCCACATGCAAATCAGCTTTTACAGTAAATGAAAGAATTCGGAGAAGCAACTTTGAAGTGGCTCAGCAGGTCCGACGTTGTTTAGTCAGAAATGCTTGGCTGGAAAAATTGATTCCATATTAAGAAGCAGCTGTTAAATTTGCTTTGGCATCATTATGCATGCAACACTTTGAAAGGATAATTGAAAAAAAGCAGAATGACTTATTTCCACTGAATCAGGCGCATGAAAGGACGACTCTCTAAAATACATCCAGGCTCCTCTAAGTGCCTTCATTTACTCGGTGCGGACGATCTCTTTATAATTACCAACATTAAGAGCTCCTACGACACTAAACCTTAAATCACATTGATTTAGGAGCACTGTGGCGCGCATATAAATATACTATACACGCTCCTGCAAGTTCTACTGCTACTGACTTCCTCTTTCTAATATTAACTCACATCTCACAGGAATCCAGGAGCTCACAAACAGCATACCTGGATTTATCTGCAGCCTTGAACAAAGTTAAACAAAATAAGAAACCGGCGAAGTTGCGGCGTCAGAAGGCCTGGAGGTGAGATTACACACACACACACACACACACACACATCTGAAGATAGAAGAGGCTGATGTGGTGGCTGACGGTATGTGGCAGCAGACATCTGGGGACATCGTCTGCCTTTGTCATCGTCAAGCTCTTGCTACTTGCGCCGGGCGCCCAAAGGCCCCATCGCCTTGTTGTTCTGACAATAGATGCCCCCCGTCCGTCCGTTACTGCAGTGAGGCATGTACGGGGGGAACAACACACTCAAATATCTCCTGTGCTGCTTTCTTCCCTCTCTCCTTCGTTCATTCATTGTGGCAAAGCCTTAATTAACCAAACCAGGCCGCCATACTCGCCTGCTCCCTTCTTAATTGGCTGTGATCCAGTTATAATCATTAGCTGTATTTACATTCAGCAGCAACTTATTAATAAACATGGGCTGACGGTGTGTTTTCCCTCGACTTAACGCTTCACGAAACCGTTTCAGTCCAGCCCCCCTCCCTTTGCATGAGGGACTCCAGCTCAGCCCTGCCTGAAGTAACCGTACAAATATGACGAAAAGCATGACCTGGCACAGATCCTCTGACTGCGCTAAGACAGGAGAAGGGATTGAGGGAATATCTGGTATTTATAGGTGCTGCTCAGACCTTTGGGAAGCTCTAACTGCGACTAACCAGCGATGAAATATTAATGCCGAGCGAGAACAAACAGGAGAGACATGCACGGATTGCAGAGCGAAATGGTGGAGAGCTGAGGAAGGCTGAAGACAGACAGATGAATGATAAGGAGAGAGAGAGAGGGAGGGAGAGAGAGAGACTGACCTGGAGGCAGATACTCGGCGTAACCGCTGGAGTTCACCAGAACATTTGTCTTAAAGGTGGAGTCAAAGTCATCATCTGCACTAAGGAAGGACAGAAGGAGAACGCTGGAACTTAGGACACCACATGTGAAAGTGTGTGTGTGTGTGTGTGTGTGCACGTGTGTGGGTGCGTGCCTTGGAGTCGTCCACACGCATGTGGTTGTTCCAAATGTGTTTGTTACCTGTTGTAGAGCAGCACGTCCGGCGTCCACACCTGGTCCGTGGTGAAGCGAAGGTTTTTCACCCCCGGATGTTCACTCTGGTTCCACTGGAGATAGTGGTCGAACCAACTCTTAAACACACACACAGACAGAAAGAGATTGTCAGACTTGAGCCTCTGTGCCCTCTGGAGGACACACCACACAGCTTGAGACACCAGATTGAGAGGTTCTTACCATCCGCAGCCACATGTTGGTGGTGAGCACCTGGTTCTTCTCGTCCTACAAAACATGACGAGGAATTAGTCCTTATATGAACCGTTACACACAAAACAGACACAAATGAAGGTCTTCTTAAGGAAATATTTAGAACCAGGTTACAAATCCTCATTTACTCTGCAGAACAAAAAGGATTCAGCTCCAACAATCCAAACAGGAAACCACGTACCACGTCCATGATCTGTATCAAACTGAGTGAAAACGCCACGGTGAGCGAGTGCGAGTCGTTGCCCACAGGCCTCTCCATGCGGTTGTAGTCCTTGAGCAGGTTCTTCAGCAGGTTCCTCTGGTGTGGACCCTGCAGCGACACTGCAGAAGCACCAAAACAAAAAGAGAAGCCAAATTCAGCTTTTCAACTCTTTTGATTCTATTTGAACCGTTTCGATGAATTTCACATTCTGGCTCCATCCGATTTAATTGGACCTCAGAAAGTAAATTATAAAAATCAGCTTAATCTGTTCAACTAATGAAAACTAGGCACTTCATAAGGGAATTCCAATTATAATCTGGATAAAGTTTTAGCCCCAATTAACAGTTTTATGATTCACTCTTCTCCTTTGTTTGTTCTCCAATATTTTTGCATTTTCAAACAGTCCAGGATTGTTTTTGCTCCATGTTTTGATTTTCAGGTCTTTAAGTCACTGTGCTATCATGTATCGATGTGTTATAGCTTCAGCTGCGCCACAAACCCCTAATAAAACCACTGCACACCGTAAACGCCACGTCTACCTCCCGTAATGACGGATAAAGCCTGTGATTACTTTGGCGTGAGGGGAAATGAGACCGTGGAGAATGAAATCACGGAAACCTCACAGAGGAGTGAAGAAAAAAGGGGGTAAAGGTGGGAACGGGAGCGCCGTCAAAGGAAGATAAGATCACAAATTCAGCTTCCCTATCTGTGGATCCGTCTGACAGAGAGGGAGGGAGGGAGGAAGAGGAGGAGGAGGAGGAAGATGACATTTGGAAAGAGCAAACCTGGTTCATGGAGCAGAGGTCAAGCTGCTCTGTCTGAGTGGTATCTCTCACATTAATGTACAGATAATGACGGAGATCATTAAGAAACAGCAGGAAAACACAAACAGAAGAAAAAAAGATGATTTTAAAAAGCTTATCAGTGCTTAATTAGCTTTGATGAATGTATAATTAGCTGCTCAATTCAACATTCAACAATTCAACTTTAAAAACGATCCTGTCCCACAATAATTCATCTGACGTACCATTACCGAGTACACGTACAACAGTTTGAGAACTCTCATTAGCCAGTGTCAGGAATAATCTGGGTCAAAGGGCAAATAATCGTATATTTACCCTGAAAACCTTCCATATTTGTTAGTTTCCTATATTTGGTTTCTGTCTGTCTGCTGCCTAGTTTGTAATCTTTC